>NC_134534.1:106757753-107061086 GCF_050624435.1 Tenrec ecaudatus | reverse complement strand
CTCAAACTCAACGCTCACTCCATGGGAGAAAGATGAGGCAGTTTATAGCTTTGGAAACCCCATGGAACAGTTCTACTCTGTCCTGTAGTATTTCTATGAGTGGTGGGTTTGGTTAGTTAGTTTGGTTTTGCTAGATTGGGGGTCCTGGTAGTGTAGTGGTTATGAGTTGGGCTGCTAAAAGCAAGTAAAGCAGTTTTAAACTACCAGCCACTCCAAGAGCTGAAGATGAGGCTTTCTATTCCTGTAAAATGTTACAGTTTGGGAAACCTATAGTTGGAACTGATTCTAACATTGAATTTGGAGTTTGGATAGAGGCTGCTTATCTTTGTTCACTGTAGCCTCTCACTTGCAGAAGATTAAAAGTATAATTTCTGATAGTTTGTTCCTTGTATGGCTGTGTTAAGCCTAGAGAACTAGAGAAACAAACCCAGTGACCCTCATTATGTGTAAGAAAGACATTTATATCAATGGTAATCATATACCAAGAAAACATCCCAGTCAGTCCAACTCAAGTCCTTATGTCTGGTACTGTCTATAAGTCTCTGTAGCAGTGACAGTCTACAATGATGCAAAATGCAGGAATATCACTGGTTGTGGGTGCAAGGTTGTGTGGATCCAGTGGCAGTGGTAACGTTGGAGGTGGGTGCTGGGAGAGAGGTAGGTGTTCCCAGGGCCTACCTTAGGGAGGCATCATCAGACTATGACCTTATTGACAAATTGAATACCACCCCTACACTTTAAAAAAAATTTTATTGGGGGTTCATACAACTCTTATTACAATCCATATATACATCAATTGTATAAAGCACGTTTGTACATTCGTTACCCTCATCATTCTCAAAATATTTGCTCTTCACACCTGTATACTTTTACATATCTTCAAGTTGACATGAAATTATGTAACTACCACACTGTCTTTTGACAGTCTAATAGTGTGAAGGACATATAGGAGGATTCTTAAGTAGATTACAGTATTCTTGCCTTTTTTTTTTTTTCAGATAGAAAAGGGACACAGGAAGCATTTAGTAGTAGACACTGTTTTTCTTAAAACCCTGAGGAAGTGCCTCCCCGGCTTGAGCACATCCCTGTCCTCATCAGCCACGCCCTGTCTGTCTGCTGGTGCTTCCCATACCATTCACCACGCCCTGTCTCCTTAAAGTGACCGTTCCACCACTTCAGGCTCTTTATGACATCAGTACCCACCAGTCTGGTCACTCGTATGGGTGGTCCTCACCCATCTTTTCTTGGGGTTGTTTTCTGAATTACCTTTCCATATCGTCCTCCTGAAGTGGGAGTGCTGTGGGGAGTCTTTGAGGCAGGGGAGGATGAAGCTGTGTTCTCACCTTAGCCATTGGAGAGGGGAGGGTGGGAGGGTTTGTTTTCAAAGGAAGATAGATGTTCCTTTCAATGCATTTAAGTGTTTACAGCTATCAGTATTATAATGCAATGAAATCTGGCTGGCCCCTCTGGCTCCTGAGAGGCAGCCAGCCAGCCCTGGCCTGAGTACCATCCAGGGGCAGCACATCCTGCTAACTGAAGACTCCAGTTAGTGGAACTGTCTGTTGTAAACTGAGATTTTAATCCAAAGCCAGAGCACCTGGGCAGTTAATAAAATGCTCTGTGCCGGGCTGGCTCTTGCTGATGCTCTTTCTTGTATCATCACAGCAACTCTGACCACCGAGCACTGTCTCTCTCCAGCGTGGCTGGTTGGGGTGGGGTGGCACTGGTGGGGGGGACATGAGAACATTTCATTCTTGCTTTTTTTAATACTAGTACACTTTGATATTTCATTGTTTTGTCGCAAGAAAAATTTCAACTCCGAAAATTCACAGAAGCATCTGTTGGTGCTTATTTGAGGTTTTCTTCTTAACTTAGAAGAACAAAAAGATTGTGTTTTGTAGCAATTTTAACTCTGCTGATGGACATTAGTCCTTATGTCAACTTGAATTGGGAAATGATTGAAACCTCTTAACAGTATGTACTACAAACAATCCCCTAATGTTAAATTTTATTTTCCTTTGGTCTAGTGATTTGAATAAATTGAGGCCAGCAATTTTTCAAAGATTGTGTCCATCTTTCCAAAAATATATGTGGGTTTCAGCATGCTGTGTTCCTTGACACCCCTTTTGCCTGACCCTGACATCAGAGCATTGGATATGGTGGGCTTGGAGCAGAGAGCATGGATTAGAATTAACTGCAGACATCTGGAGGCTTGTGGAGACAGGCTTTGCAGGTTTTTGGGTGGGGCCTGGATTGAGTTGTCTGTTCCACAAACCATTGCATCCAGGTCAATTGAGAGGCTTTCCTAAGTATTTAACATGAGAGTCAAAGGTTGTTGAAGCATTCTTTGACTGCATTGCTATTCATTATTATGCAATCCTCTCCATGAGGTTCCCAACTAATCATGAAAAATATACATGTAACCCAGCATCTTCCTTTGCATGTTTAGAAAGAAATGTTCAAATGTTTGTCATAACGGACATTCCATTGCTAGGATGAATGATGCCAAAAATACTTCAGAAATTAAATTAGTTTTTTAAATACAATATTAAACCAGTTAGTTTAGGTTTGAAATTTACAGCTGAAATTTATACTTTTTATTTAGGCAGAAAATATATACGGAAGAGATGGCCTTTGGAGCTTCAACTTTTCCACCTCAATATTTATCTTCTGATATAACTATTGATCCATATACCTATTCTCCTTATACCCTTGAATCTACACAAAATGTTTGTTCAGTGCCTGCCTCCCAGTATGACTACAATCAACCCAGGTGTTACCAAGATTTACAAGCTGCTAAGCCCCAAAGTGAGCGCTCATGTCCTCTCCCTCAAGAAATGAAAGGCCTGCTTAAGGTGAGTACCAGCGCTGGTTTTGATGTGTCTATGATTGGTTGTTTTAGTGTTTACATTGTAAGAGTTGACAAATTCATGTATGATATTTAAACATCTCATTTTTTGTGGATTTTAAAGAATTGATCTAACTTTTAAAAACGTTGCATTGTGAATACTTGTAAGTTTGCAATTTAAGATTTTTAAAAAATAGTATTTAAACATTTTTTTCATGTTATTTTAAATCTTTCTTTCCTGCAGAAAAAGACATATGATGAACCAAAGTTTGACAGTAGAAGAGCTGGTATAAAATCAGCTAAAGGCTCCCATCATATACACATTCATGCAGAAAATAGCTTTAAATCAGGTAAAAATAGTGAACGTTACTATTAATTTCAGCCTTTTAAGGCAGACAACTTACAGTTTCTTGGGGAGGCCATCTCTATAGACTTGTTCATGGTGGCTTCTCCTAGAAGTGAGATTGGCGGCCTGTAGATATGAGATCCTCAGCCGGAACTCCTGTACCATTCTGGGTTTCTTATCTTCTGGTGTATCGTAGGCTCTGTGATGTGCTCCTAAGGTGTACTTCATGAAGAGCTTGTTTAACTTTATATTCCAAGTAGATGATCACTTGTAATATAACTTCAAATCATATCATTAAAATAGATACGCGCACATATCCTTTGAATTGTGCTTCATTGTGTTCATTCAGTAAATAACTTCTCGGGTAAACTATTGGGGCACTTATAAGAGAAGGTAGAATTTGATTGTTGTTTAAATACCAAATATTATAGTTACTTGGAAGACACTTTTTATTCATGCCAGAAGTCATGTTGGCGCTAGGCTTGAAATCTATTCTAGTCTGTGGCTCAAAGTTATTCAACATGGTCTTTTTTTTTTCCTCTCTGTAAGTTATCTACTAATGTAGTTTGATCACAGATATCACCTATTTGTTTAATAACTTAAAACCTTTGTTATAATGTATTTAAATGGTCTATCCCGTTATGTACATATGATTATGTTACTTGTAATATAAATTTTTCCTATTGATGTCTCATAAACCACCTAGTACATGGAGATGTGAAAAGAAAGCTTGTTCGTTAATTATAATAATTGACTTGAAAATAAATACGAAGGATTATGGTGCTGGTAACCCACAATGTCATTCATTTGTAGTTGTAGGGAAAAGTATAGGGGAAAGGATTCTATGCTTAATTTTATTTGCTTTCCTTCATTTTGTTTCATTGACAAAATACTTTCACTTAAATCTATTAGGGTCCCTTTAACTTTGCTGCACTTTAAAATATCTGTAATTACAATGCCCAGCTGCCTCACAAGCATGAGGCAAATATTCTCCTCAGGTTTGTACTGTGTTTGGGTTTTCTGCATGGGGGCCCTACCACAGCAGTTGATCCTTTTGGTCATTCATGTTTTGCAGTGTTACACAGAAAGGTAACAACTCTAGCCACAATTGATATTAGATTAACTTATTGCATAAATAGCAAGATACATTCTTACTAAAATTTGAAGGTAGGCCAACAAGTGAAGTTTAATTCTTGATACCTACTGTACATTTTACAATTACAGATGTCTATCATAATAAACGAACTGACAGGAAATCCAGAATAATAGAAAAGAATGGTTCTACCTCCAAACTTGAGTTTGAATTTACCAGGGTGGATTTTCCTGAACTTCAAGGTCCAGAGAACAATGGTGTATTAGAGATGCCAAAACAACCCAAATGGGGTCCTTTGCGCTCTGCTACAACCAACATCTCTCTCTTGAGAGAAGTAAAACCGCTCGCAGTGTTATCAGAGGTCAGTTTTTTTCTCTGTTTATCTTCTCTTTCTTCAAGGATAATGACTTATGATATATGCGTCAGTTCAACCTAAATGTGGTATCTCGTATACATTGACCTTTATATCATTATAAGAAGTCATTATCTTGTTAAATTGCTATGAAATGTGAGGCTGACTTATGCATAGCAGTCAGTTTCTTTTGGGCAGAGAATTGACTGTCTTTATACCTGGTATTGGCCTTGGATTATGTGGGTTAGCTGCTGCACAGTTGTAGAACTCCACGTCTTCATCAAGTGGTAAGGAGACTCAAATCACTCTGGAGTCAGTGGATACTTCCAACTCTTGAGCAACACAAAGAACTGGCACAGACAACTGTATGAGGATGGGTAAAATAAGTGGATGGGTAAAAGGATGACATATTATGTAGGAGTGCTGATATTTAAACATGATGTCAGATACATTAGGTTTATATACAATTTACCATACTGATTTTCTTACTTTTTAAATTAAATTTTTGTCTTTTGTTGTTTTTAAATTTTCTTTCCAGAAGAAACCCTTCTTGATTATGTGAGGATAAGTCACAAAGTTTTACTACAAAATTATAGAAACTTTAATAAATATGTAAAAATGTGAAGTCTCCATCTAGGTCTGTATACTTCTGGGAGCAGTGTTTTTGTCTTTCTAAACCATCCCTAAAGAATGTTGTGCTCTTCAATTTACATCATGTCAAAACAACACTTTACACATCTCAAAGGGACTAAAATTGTGTTTGAAATATTCTTTTAATTTTGGGAACAAAAAGAAGTCTAAAGGTTTAAGAACAGGGCCATAGGGTGGATAGGGTAAGGTTTCCCTAGAAAATTCTCATAAGACAGCCCTCACTACCCTGAAAGAATGAGCAGGTGCATTGTCGTGATGAGGGAAAAAATTTCCAGTGCTATTTTCCTGACCCTTTCTCACCAGTACAGTTTTCATTTTTCTAAAAATTTCCTCATGCCCCGATGATTATGTTCTCTTCTATGAAGAAAAAACTATCAAGATTACCCCTTTATAAACCTCTCTCCAAAATAGCTATAACCATTAGAGTTGACCTTTTAGCCTTGAATTTTGCTGGCCTAGTAGATCCCCTTGGAAACCACTGTTTGGATTTGACCTCACTGTGTGGATTGTATTGATAGAGACAAGACTAATGTCTGGTTATGATTTGTAAAGTCACCTTCATTAGCTTTGATCTCACAAGACTAAAGGAGATAGCTATCTTAATACTTGTAGCACCTTTTGAGCTGAAATCTAGCTGTAACCAAGATGTTCATTTAAAATTGAAAATGCAAAACATGTGTGATCTTAATTTCCGTAGCTATTACATTAATGGTGATTCTACAGTCATAACCAAGTTTTGGATGTTAGGCAGTTTTTTCCTAATTTGAGGTTGACAGTCTTCCTTGTCTTGGGTTATCTTTGAGATCATCCCAACCAACCTTAAAACTTTATCCATCTAAAAATTCTAGTTTTATATAGTAGCATTCCCATAAACTTGTTGCAAACTTCAAGGATTTGGAAAGATAGCCACTTGAATTGTGTTATAAGTATGATATTAACTCTTACCTCAAAATTGTTTTTTATCATGGGACAAACAGTATCTTTTTTTTAAGGCACCGTAAAGAAACTTAAAGACAATTATATTATTGAGAGAACTTGTCTGCAGCCACCCACTAATCAGAGGCATGTACTTTTTGTTTGTAATAATTTTTGCATGTGTGAACTGGAACCCTAGTAGCAATACAATTTTTACCTATCTTTATTAGTATACCCCCTCCTTATTTATCAATTGTCCTTACCAAAAATTTGTATTTGGGACAATAGTGGGAAGTTTGCTGTTTTGTTCATTAACAATATGTATTTGGCATTAACAAATGGTTTTGTATCACCTTGTCTAGGTCATGATTCTCGGTGATTTTTTTTTAACAATTTATTGGGGCTCATACAATTCTTAGCACAGTTCATACATATACATACATCATTTGTATAAAGCACATCTGTACAGTCTTTGCCCTAATCATTTTTTTCTCCTCTTTTCCTTTTTTACATTTTATTTGGGACTCATACAACTCTTATCACAATCCATACATATACATACATCAATTGTATAAAGCACATCCATACATTCCCTGCCCCAATCATTCTCAAGGCATTTGCTCTCCACTTAAGCCCCTTGCATCAGGTCCTCTTTTTTTTTTTTCCCCTCCCTCCCCTTTCCACCCTCCCTCATGTGCCCTTGGTAATTTATACATCGTTATCTTGTCATATCTTGCCCTATCCGGAGTCTCCCTTGCCCCCCTTCTCTGCTGTCCCTCTCCCAGGGAAGAGGTCACATGTGGATCCTTGTAATCAGTTCCCCCTTTCCAACCCACTCACCCTCCACTCTCCCAGCATCGTCCCTCACACCCTTGGTCCTGAAGGTATCATCCACCCTGGATTCCCTGTACCTCCAGCCCTCATATGTACCAGTGTACAGCCTCTATCCTATCCAGCCCTGCAAGGTAGAATTCGGATCATGGTAGTTGCGGGGAGGAAGCATCCAGGATCTGGGGGAAAGCTGTGTTCTTCATCGGTACTACCTCGCACCCTAATTAACCCATCTCCTCTCCTAAACCCCTCTATGAGGGGATCTCCATTGGCCGACACTTGGGCCTTGGGTCTCCACTCTGCACTTCCCCCTTCATTTAATATGGTATATATATACATATATACATGTACATATATACATATACACATACATACACACACTTATATCTTTTTTTTTTTTTTTGCATGATGCCTTATACCTGGTCCCTTGGCACCTCGTGATCGCACTGGCCGGTGTGCTTCTTCCATGTGGGCTTTTTTGCTTCTGAGCTAGATGGCCACTTGTTCACCTTCAAGCCTTTAAGACCCCAGACACTGTCTCTTTTGATAGCCGGGCACCATCAGCTTTCTTCACCACATTTGCTTATGCACCCATTTGTCTTCAGCAATCCTATCATGGAGGTGTGCAGTCAATGATATGATTTTTTGTTCTTTGATGCCTGGTAACTGATCCCTTCGGGACCACTCGATCACACAGGCTGGTGTGTTCTTCCATGTGGACTTTGTTGCTTCTGAGCTAGATGGCCGCTTGTTTATCTTCAAGCCTTTAAGACCCCAGTCACTATCTCTTTTGATAGCCGGGCACCATCAGCTTTCTTCACCACATTTACTTGTTCTCGGTGATTTAATAGCTAAATAGTGATGTAAATATTTGTATTTACCTGGACATGTTGTTAGGTGTAGGCCAAGTGGTGATAGATTCTGGAGGGTCACTAGTTTCAAAGCCAAGAAGTCTTAGGATGTGCCAAGAAGTTTTAGTATGGAATTGTTATCGCTGTTGTAGTTATCGATGTTTCTGAACTACACCGACTAAAGGCACAAATAGCATCCTACAAGGGACCTGTTGGAGGTATTTCCCAGAATGCAGTTCTGTGATCGCATAGTTTTAGAGTGTGCATACTAGTTCCTAACCAGGGAGTCCCTCCAGAAGCAGCAGGCTGCAATATCAACCTTAAATGTTGCCTCTCTTTCAAATGGAATTTGATTGTTGAAATAAAACTTTTGGGAGGCATGATAAAACACATCAATAAAAGTTTTCTGAATTCCAAAAAAAAAAAAAAAGAAAGAATAAGAGGAAAGTTGTGTTTTGTCGGTTCTACAATGCCCCCTGACTGGCTCTTCTCTTCCTTGTGATCCTTCTGCAATGGGATGTCCAATTGTCTATAGATAGGCTTTGGGTCTCCACTCTGCCCTCCCCATCATTCCCATTGATATGATTTTTTGTTCTGGGTCTTTGATGCTTGATACCTGATCCCATCGACATACACAGGCTGGTGTGCTTCTATGTGGGCTTTGTTGCTTCTTAGCTAAATGGATGCTTAATTTATCTTCAAGCCTTTAAGACCCCAGGCACTATATCTTTTGATAGCCCGGCACCGTCAGCTTTCTTCACCATATTTGCTTGTGCAACCATTTTGTCTTCAGCAATCATGTCAGGGAAGGTGAGCATCACAGAATGCTAGGTTATTACAACAAAGTTTTCTTGCATTGAGGGAGTATTTGAGTAGAGTTCCAATTTCCGTCTGTTTCCTTAATACTTATATACATATATGTAAATAGACCTATTTCCCTATCATGTTTAAATATATTCACATATGTGCATGCCTACATTTAGACTGCTATAAATGTCCTTTGCCTCCTAGTACTTTCCTATGTTTCCTTTTAATTTCATCCTGTTCCACTATCATGTTCGACTTTAATTTGGGTTTGTTTCAAATTTAAAATTCCAATCACCAGTACTTATCAATGCATCTTAATTGCATGTTTGGTCAATTTCAGACGGAAGAAGTTGGTTGATTTGTTTTTTCTTTATTGACTTTAATGGATGGTATGTAAACTGAGATTCATATTGTGTTCATTCCAAGAGTGCTGACACACATAGGAAGTGGATATTATAGAACAAATAAATATCAAACACGAGTGAAACATTTTTTCACAGGTAATTAAAACGGTTGTGGCATTCCACTGACAGGAAGCTCCACAATTTCCAATCAGATTTAGAAGATGTGGAATGAAGAATAAATATTGCTGACTCAGATCTTGGAAAGCAAAGAATACCAGAAAGGTCTTTACTTGTATTTTCTTGACCCTTCAAAGGCTTTTCATTGTGTGGATCATAATAGATAACATTGCAAAGAATGGGAATTCCAGAACTCTTAAAAGTGTGCTCAGGGGGAACCTGCAAATAAGCCGAGTCAGCACTTGGAACAAAACAAGGGGACTGTGGTATAGTGAATTACTTAATATAACTCCTCTAGTTATAGACTTTGTAATTCCCACCACACAACTTGGTGGGGCATGTGTAGATTGGGTGTATACCTTCTCTTCCTCATTTGCTTGAGTAAGAGAAACTAAGGGAAAGATCGTGATAGGATTATATGATTCAGCTGTGTGTGACTAACAGGGTTAATTATGATGTTTTTTATCATTTTATTGGAGGCTCAAACTTCTTAGCACAATCCATTGTGTCACTAGCATATGTACATTTGTTGCCATCATCATTCTCAAAACATTTGCCTTCTACTTGAGCCCTTAATATCTGCTGCTCATTTCCCCCTTCCTCCCCACTCCCCCCTACCTCATGAACCCTTCATCATTCATAAGTTATTATTATTTTGCCATATATTACACTGTCCGATGTCTTCCCCTGCCTTCTTCTCTGCTGTCCCTCCCTCAGGGAGGAGGCTATACATAGATTCTTGTAATCAGTTCCCCCTTTCTACCCCACATTCTCTCCACCCTCCAGGCATCGCCACTCTCACCACTAGTCCTGAAGGAGTCATCTGTCCTGGATTCCCTGTATTTCCAGTTGCTATCTATTCCTATGTACATCCTCTGGTCTAGCCAGATTTGTAAGGTAGAATTGGGATCATGATAGTGGGGGGCAGGAAGCATTTAAGAATTAGAGGAATGTTATATATTTCAACGTTGCTACCCTGCACTCTGACTGGTTCATCTCCTCCCCACAACCCTTTAGTAAGGGGTGTCCGGTTGGCTACCAATGGGCTTTGAGTCTCCACTCTGCACTCACCCACATTTTCGATGATATGATTTTTTGTTCCTTCATGCTTGATACATGATCCCTTCAACAGCTTGTGGTCACACAGGCTGGTGGGTTTCTTCCATGTGGGCTTTGTTGCTTCTGAGCTGGATGGCCACTTGTTTATCTTCAAGCCTTTTAAAGACCCCAGACGCTGTATCTTTTGATAGCTGGCCACCATCAGCTTTCTTCACCACATTTGCTTATGCACATGTTTGTCTTCATTGATCATATCAGGGAGGTAGGCACCCATTGGGCACCCATTAATACGATTTTTAGTTCTTTGATGTCTGATGACTGGTCTCTTCTGCACCTTGTGGTCAGACAGGCTGGTGTGCTTCTTCCATGTGGGCTTGGATGCTTCTCAGCTACATGGCTGCTTGTTTATCTTCAAGCCTTTAAGACCCCAGACGCTGTATCTTTGGATAGCTGGGGACCATTAGCTTTCTTCACCACATTTGTGTATGCACACATTTTTCTTCAGCAATCGTGTCTAGAAGGTGTGCGTCCTGGAATGCCAATTTAATAGGAAAAAGTGTTCTTGCATTGAGTAAGTGCTTGAGTGGAGGCCCAATGTCCATCTGCTGTCTTAGTACTAAACCTATAAATATGTGCACATAGATCTGTTTCCCTACATTCATATAAATATATTTACATATGTACATTCCAGTCTTTGGACCTCTATAAATACCCTTTGTCACCTAGTTCTTTCCTCTATTTCCTTTTACTTCTTGTCCCATTTTGATGTTCAGCCTTTATTTGGGTTTCAGTAATTTCTCTAGGTTACATTGCCCTTGCTGAATCCCTACCAGGCCAATGAGTGAGAACACAGCTATGGCAATAAAAAGGGATACCAATTACCCATAGAAGAATAAATTAATTAAAAGAAAAATTTTTTAGAGAAAGAAAAACCTGTAAATAGATCAAGGTCTTATTTTTTATCTCTAGGCGTGTCCTTCAGTCAGGTCCAATGGGGTACCATGCTTTGGCCCCAGAGTCTGTCCTTTTTACTCCCTCGGGTGTACAAACTTGGGATTGGTCAATTTTGCCATCCGAAGAAATGTGCTCTCAGAATCAGACAGTGGAAATCTCACAGCCATGAAGAAAGAAAGAAGAGCCGGGAGTCAAGTGTGCCTTTTGCACTCCAAGATCCCTGCACACTGAACCTTCTCAATTCAAGGACAGAAATCTGTAATACCAAACCCAGGAGTGGCAGCACAGAACCAAGAGATAGAATGTTGGACTTCCCAGCCTACAAAGGGAATAAAGCTGAATGCTGTTAGGCAGGATGCTCAGTAGGGAATTAGGGTGCCTCCATGCACTTAATTAGGGGAGCTAGGTTTGCTTATCCATAAAACTAGTGCAAAGTGCCTTTGGGCTGAAACTGCAGAGTGGAGTGCCCTTTGAACAGTTAATAGCAATGCAAAAGAGTTTTGTAATATTGCTCATAGAGGGTATAGGCAAGGTCAAGTGGCTGAGGTCCAAAGAGATGATTGTGGACACAACAGAGAAGAGGCAGTTTTGATCCAAGAACTGTGTCCTGAACATTTCTGATCCTAATTGTAACTTAATTGTAATAAGCCCCATAATCATGAATATTACTATCTGTGAATTCTTTGTGATCGTTGCAGTGAATTTTCAAACCCAGCTTAGATGTGGAGAGTGCTGTGGAGAGACTGATGATAGAATTGGTAACAAAGGTTAGAGAGTGGAAGCATTCTGGCCTGTTTCATAGGAATCAGGGCTGATACGGTTTGATTCTCCTTCCCTTTGGTGAAGTCAGAGGAAGTGCTGTACTGCCATTAAGTACTTTTTAGAGGGATGCTGAATGTTAAAATCAGAAAAGGTGTATGCTAGGGTTGTGTCCTTTTACTGTAATTATTCAACCTGCATATTGAGCAGATCATTTGAGCATCTGGACTATATGTACATGAAAATGGTAATGGGATTAGACAAATGCTTATTAACAATTTGCAATATGTATGTGACACAACTTTGCTTCTACAAGCAATGACAACTTGAAGCACTTACTAATAAAGAAAGATAAACCCAACCAAACTGTAGCTTTCAGTATGAATTTTACCTCCACATAAAGAAACCAGAAATCTTCACAACTGGACCGATAACATGATAACTTGAGAAGACATTGAATTTGCGAAGGCCTTTGTTTTACTTGAATACACAAGGAGTACCCATGGAAACGGTTAAGAAATCAAATTATGTATTGCATTGGGCAAATTTGCTGCACAAAACCTCTTTAAAGTGTTAAAGAGCAAAGATACCATTTTGAGGACTAAAGCATGCTGACATAAGACAGTGTTTCAATCACCTCGTGTGAAAGTTGGACAATGAATAAGGAAGACTGAAGAATTTAGGTCTATAAATTATGGTGTTGGTGAGGAATGTTGAAATTATCATGGATTGCCAGGAGAAACAAGCAAATCTGTCTTGGAAGAATTACAGCCTGAATGTTCCTTAGAAGTGAGGATGGTGAGATATGGCTCATGTACTTTGGACACATTATCAGGAGAGACCAGTTCTTGGAAAAGGATGTCATGCTTAGTAAATTAGAAGGTAGAGACCCAAAACAAAACATTGTTGAGAACGGGATGGTCAGAGCAGAGACCCAAAACCTATCTGTAGACAATAGGACATCCCCTCACAGACGGGCCACAAGGAAGGGATGAGTCAACCAGGGTATAGCACCAGTGAAACACACAATATTCCTCTGGCTCTTTGAGGCTTACTCAGCCCCCTGTCTCCCTCCATCATGACCCCAGTTCTGGTTAAACTGAAGCAGATACAATGGTACAGATAACCATACACATGGAATCCAGGTCAGATAAACCAGTCAGGAACAGAAATGGTAGTAGCAATACCAGGAGGGTAGGAGGAAGGTGGGGGAACTGATCACAATGATGGACACATATCCCCACCCCTGGGGTTGAACAACAGAAACATGGGTGAAAGGGGACAGCTGTTGGTGTAAGATACGAAAATAATAATCTATAATTTATCAAGGGGTTAGGAGGGGAGAAGGGAGAGAGAAAAGAGCTGATACGAAGGCTCAGATAGAAAGTAAATGTTTAGAAAATGATGGCAACATGCGTACAAATATGATTGATATAACTGATGTATGGAGTGTTGTAAGAGCCCCCAATAAAATTATTTAAAACAAAAAAAATTAGAAGGTCAGTGAAAAATCCCAAAGAAATGGATTGATAGAGTACCTGCCATAATGGGCTCAAGTATACCAGCATGTGTGAGGATGGTGCAGGATTGGGTGGTTTGTTCTGTTGTCCACAGAATTGCTGTGGGTCCAAGTGGACCCCGTGCCACCTAGCAGCAATCAGTAACATCCTTCAAAACACAAAGGAGCCACAGTTAGGACATAACTTTTAGAACATAACCTAAACCTATTAATGATTGGATTTCGTGATTTGAAGGATTAGGACCATAGTCTTTTCACATCTTGGTCAGCTGGTCAGATATGTTCATACAGTTATGTGTAATACATTCTGGCTTAGAAAGTAGTGTCTGGGTTATAAAAGTCCCCCCCCCCTTCTCCAACCATTTTATTGCGAACTATTACAAATTATCATACCATTCCATAGTTGAGTCACATCAAGCAGTATTGTACCATTGCTATTATAATTAGTTTCAAGACAGGTTTTAAAAGCTTAGAGTGACCATCTTATTCACTGTCATCAAATCATTTTCAACTCATAGTTACCCTCAAGCTATTTTTCTAGACTCATCTGGAGAGAAAATAGAGTGTGAAGGAAACCAAATACTCAAGGAAGAAACTTAGTGTATGGAAATAGCTGTTTACATGAATTAGGGCCTCATTTACTTGTGACTAGAAGAACTATATTCCTGATTACTACTAATGACCATGCTAATCAGGGCCACATTAGATAGACCTTGAGGTTGTTAATGCCACCCAATGTGCTGTGACTTATAGTCACTCTACAACAGAATGAAACTCTGCCTGGTCTTGTGCCATCCTTCCAATTGTTCTGTTGAGCTCATTCATGTAGCTACTGTTTCATTCCATCTTGTTAAAAGTCGTCGTCTTTGCAGTGACCTCCCAAGCATACTATCCATCTTGGGACTGGTCTCCTGATAACATGCCCAACTGAATCTCGACATCGTTGCTTCTAAGAATTCTGGCTGTACTTATTTTAAGACAGATAAGTTTTTTCTTCTGTAAGTCCATGATAGTTTTACTATTCTTCATCAACACCATAATTCAAACATACATTCTTCATTCTTCCTCATTCATTGTCCAACTTCCACATACATAAGAGCTGATTGACAATATCATGACTTGGGTCAGATGCACATTAGTCCTCAAAGTGACATCTTTGTTTTTCAACATTTTGAAGAGGTTTTGTGCAGCAGATTTGCCCAGTGCAATGTGTCACTGGATTTCTTCATTGCTGCTTCCATGAACATTGGTTATGGATTCATGCCAGATGAAATCCTTGGCAACTTCAATCTTTTTCCATTTATCATAATGTCTATTGGTCCAGCTGTGAAGATTTTGGTTTTCTTTACATTTTTAATCTATACTGAAGGCTGCAGCCTTTGGGCTTCATCATCAAGTGCTTAAAAGCCCTCCTCACTCTTAAGAAGCAAGGATATGCATATGTCAGGCTGTTAAAAACTAAGTTCTTAATTTAGTCCAGCTTCTTAAATGCTTTGATCAGCATACAGAATATTAGAAAGATGTTATTTTTATTTCATTGACTGCAAAGACAAATTATAAGAAAGTCTTGAAAAGAATAGAAGTTCCAGAACACTTAATTGTGCTCATGCAGAACCTGTACATGGATTAAGAAGCAATTGTGCAGACAACAAAGGAATGCCACATGGTTTAAATTAGGAAAGATGTGTGTCAGGGTTGTGTCCACTTACCATACTTATGCTTACCGATTTGTATGCTGAACAAATAATTAGAGAAGATGGATTGTATGAAGAAGAATATGGTATCAGGACTGGAGGAAGGCTAGTTAACAAGCTGCAATTTGTAGATGACACAACCCTGCTTGCCCATTGAGAAATAATTCCTGTCATTTATTTGAAGCATTGAATTGTTTAGATGACTTAAAAGGAAAGAATACAGAAAAGACAAAAGAAAGAAAACCAGTAAGGGCTGCAACCTCAATGTAAAGCAGTGGTTCTCAACCTTCTTAATGCTACAACTGTTTAATACAGTTCCTCATGTTGTGGTGACTCTGCCCCCAATGATAAAATTATTTTCGTTGCTACTTCATAACTGTTATTTTGCTACTGTTATGAATCAGGCGACCCCTGTGAAAGGATCGTTTAACCCCCAAAGGGGTCGTGACCCACCAGTTGAGAACCGCGGATGTAAAGGCAACCAGAATCCTCACAACTAGACTAGTAGGTAACAAGGTAAACGGAGAAAGATTAAAGTTTTCAAGGATTGCATTTTGGTTGGATCCACAATCATGGATTGGAAACAGCTCATGGAAACAGCCTCCAAGAGGTCACATGATGTCTGTTGCACAAGACCTCTTTAAAACTTTGAAAAGCAAAGATGTGACTGAGGACAAAGGTGTGCCTGACATAAGCCATGGTATTTTCTTTTTTTTTTTTAAATTAATAAATCTTTTTATTGGGGCTCATACAGCTCTTATCACAATCCGTATATACATCAATTGAGCAAACACCCTTATACATTCGTTGCAGTCGTCATTCTCAGCCATGGTATTTTCAACAGCCTCCTATGCTTGTGAAAGTTGGACATTGAATAAGGAAGACCAAAGAAAAAGATGCACTTAAATTATGCATGGTATTCGTGAATATTGACTGTACCATGGACTGCCAAAAGAACACACATCTGTCTTGAAAGGAGTACAGTCAGAGTGCTTGTTAGAAGCAAGGATGGAAAAACCAGCCCCTGGAGAAGGATATTATGTGGAGGGCCAGCCTCCTGAAAGATGGATCGACACAGTCATTGAAACAATGGGCTCAAATGTAGGAACAATTGTGAGGATGGCGCAGGCCTGGGTGGTATTTTGGTCTGTTGTGTATTGGGTTTCTGTGAAACAGAACTGACCTGTTTGCACTTAACAGGAGCAGCAACAGATTGACTAAGGTTGGTGAAAGGATACAATGATGGATCACACCTTTCTTGAGGTTAAGTCAGGCAATATTCTTTTGTTAGAATGACTACCTGTTGGTCCATGTACAGATTCCTTATGAACACAGTGAAATGTTCTGCAATTCCCATTCTAAAATTATCCATAGTTTATTATGAACCACACATTTGAATGCCTTTGTATAGGCAATAAAACATCTTTCTGGTATAAACATCTGGTTTTCTCTGCTTTCAGCCAAGATCCACCTGAAGTCAGCAATGATATCCTTTGTGAAATAGCCTCTTCCATATCTGGCTTGAATTCTGACCGCTCTCTATCAATGTGCTGCTTGCTATAACCGTTTTTGAATGAGTTTCAACAAAATTTTAATTGCATGTGACATTATATCATTTGATAATTTCTCCAATTTGTTGGGACCACCTTTCTGTGGATTGGGCACAAATATGGATCTCTTCTAGTCAATCGGTCTGGCAGTTATTACCACAATCAATTTTAGAACACTTCTTTCTTGTACTCATGTTATTAGCTCCCCATTCCACCCTCCTGCCCTCCACCTCTTGTCCTGTGATCCTAAGAAAACCATTCATCTAATTACTGTCCTTCTAGATTTACCTATCCTAGATGTCATACACAGAAAAACATACTCAAACAAAACAAATCCAAAACAATAACAAAGTAAAAGAGAAAAACCTCAGTTGACAAGAAAGAAGAACATATTAAAAACTAGAACAAATTAAAATGGTCAAAAGATAAGGTGTTACATTTTAACACTAACTGCATTTGAAGTGATCTACTCTGCGTTATAGCAAGGCTCTTCATATCCCTGCTCTGTGGTCACGGGAGTCACCAGAGGCTCAATGTGTGTGTAGAACCTGCAAAGGGATTTTGGGCCTTCACTGTCATCCATATCCTCCTGTAAACCAAGTGTCCACAATTGAAGCTCCGATAACACTCCTTCCTTCAGATTTGGGTTTTATTATTTACAATCCTTGGATCACACAGGCTGGTGTGCTTCTTCCTTGTGGACTTAGTTGGTGTCTCACAGCCTTTAAGTCCAAAACATTATTAACTTCTGATAGCCAGCACCATCTTGTTTCTTCACAGCAGTTTGCTGTAGCATATATCTTCAGTGGTCTCTTTTTTTATTTTTAACATTTTATTAGGGACTCATACAACTCTTATCACAATCCATACATACATCAATTGTATAAAGCACATATGTACATTCTTTGCCCTAGTCATTTTCAAAGCATTTCTTCAGTGATCCCTTCATGGGAGTGAACATCCAGCTGGGTCATGTCATACAAACTATTTTTTCTTAGATTGGGACTAGAATTAAAATGTGAGCCCCAAATTTATGTATCTGTGATTTTTAAATGTCTGGTTCTCATTAGAGATATCATTATCATTTTGTGATAGAGAACTTTATCAGTCATCCCCTTGGGCATAAGGTAATTCTGTTGATAATAGTAATTTAGTCAATGATATAGAATTTAAGACACTATTGAGAAAAGGAAATTGTACAAGTATAGCCAGCTACAAACCACAATACATAAATTGTTGACTTGTACAGATAAATTCAGTGACAACACAATTCACATGAATATTGGAGGTTGGGAATAAAATATTCAATAATATTCATTTATAATAGCAGAGCCATGCTTACCAGATTAATCCATGTTATAATAAAGCAAGGAAGGTATTAAAATAGTTAAGTATATGGTAGTTCTGGCCACCATTCATTGTGCACATTTAAGACAAAAGATCCAAACGAAAGCCCAGTGTCCACCAATTCTATACCCTTAGTTTCAGGCTAAGTTCAAGGACTACAGATGAGTTTGAGGTAAATTCCCGTTAGTGGAATTTCTACAATACTGGTGTGGCCTATGAAGGGTGTGTTTCTTGAATGAACATAATCTAAAGTCCCAATAGACTACAGAACATGATCTGGGTCACCATGAGCTATATGGAAACTAAGTCAAAAGTGTCCAATTAGGAATATATTCTTCCCTTGGGTTCTTTATAATTATTGTTAAATGTTTTTCCTGATGGGCGTTTTCTCCTCACCATTTACCCACAAACAGAAATGTAATTTCCTTTTCTGAGACACAATGGCTCCCCTACCCCCATCACTTTTTGTTTGTTTGCTATGTATGAATTTGTCACTAAAGACTCTAAGCTTGTTTCAATTTTACTATTCTTTTTTTTAACAGCCACCTAAATCATTATTTAGGTTTGAGGGCTAAGGAATCTGGAAGGATTTTTTTTTAAAGAAACACTATGTATTTACACAGCCCTTTAAAAAAATCATTTTATTGGGGCTCATACAACTCTTACCACAATCCATACGTACATCAATTGAGTAAAGCATTCTTATACATTCGTTGTCCTCATCATTCTCAAAATTTGCCTTCTACTTGGGTTCCTGGAGTCAGCTCATTTTCCTTTTTTCCTCTTCCCCTCCCTCCCTGCTCCCTCCTCCTTCATGAACCCTTAATAATTTATAAATTATTATTTTATCTTACACTTCCCGGTGTCTCCCTTCACCCACTTTCCTGTTGCCCATCCCCCAGAGAGGAGGTTATATGTAGATCCCTGAGATCAGTTCCCCCTTTCTACCCCCCTTCTCTCCCGGCATTGCCACTCTTACCGTTGGTCCTGAGGGTTCATCTATCCTAGATTCCCTGTGTTTCCAGATTCCAACTGTACTGCTGTGCATCCTCTGGTCTAACCAGGTTTGCAAGGTAGAATCGGGATCATGATAGTTGAGGGTAGGAAGCGTTTAAGAACTAGAGGAATGTTGTGAGTTTCATTATTGCTACACTGAACCCTGAGTGACTCATCTCCTCCCCACTACCCCTCTGCAAGGGATGTCCAGTTGTCTACAGATGGGCATTGGGTCCCCATCGTGTACTCCCCTCATTCACGATAATATGATTCCCCCCCCCCCCCCCGTCTTTGTTGCTTGAAACCTGGTCCCCTCGGCCCTTCATGATCACACATGTTGGTGTGCTGCTTCCATGTGGGCTTTGTTGCTTCTGGGCTAGATGGTCGCTTGTTTACTTTCAAGCCTTTTAAGTCCCCAGAAGCTATATCTCTCAATAGCCGGGCACCATCAGCCTTCTTCCCCACACTTAACTTATGCACACATTTGTCTTCAGCGTTTATGTGGGGAAGGTGATCACACAATGATGGTTTTTGTTCTTTGGTGTCTGCTACCTGATCCCTTCAATACTTTGTGTTCACTTAGGCTTGTGTGCTTCTTCTCTGTGGGCTTTGTTGCTTCGGAGCTACATGGCCGCTTGTTTGCCTACAAGCCTTTAAGACCCCAGACGCTATTTCGCTTTGATAGCCGGGCACCATCAGCTTTCTTCACCACATTTGCTTATGCACACATCTGTCTTCAGTGATCATGTCGGGAAGGTGGGTATCATGGAATGACCGTTTAGCTGAGCAAGGTGCTATTGTATTGAGGAAGTGCGCGCGAGGAGGCCCAATGTCCACCTGCTACCCTACTACTGAACCTATAAATATATGCACATAGGTCTCTTTCTCCCATAATCATAAATATATTTACATATGTGCATGTCACAGCCCTTTTCAAGGAACAACAATATCCATTAAAATTTTCATGGGAGTAGAGATACTAGGAGGGAATGGGGAAAGTGGGAAGAGTAAGGGAGAAAGGGGAAACATCTCAGTGATCGACACATAATCACCACCAGCAGCACCATACTCCAGGGGGATGAACAACAGAAACCATGGGTAAGGGAGATAGAAGCTGGTGTAAGACAGGAAAATAATAACATAATTTATCAAGGCGGGTAGAAAGAGGAACTGAATACTAGACTCAATAAAGTAAATGTTTAGAAAATAATAATGGCAATATAGATACAAATGTGTTTGATACAATTGATTATGGATTGTTTTAAGAGTTGTAAGAGTCCCGAATAAAATGATCTTTTAATAATAAATATATATAGCTACCAATAAAAATAGAAACTTCCATGTATTATTTTTTTTAACTCCCTTCCTCCCTTCTTGACTTGAATTTCCAGTAAGGTTCATATATCACTGGTAGGAAGGAGTATGTTGATTTGGGATGAACTTAGGACAATTTTGTATGGTGGCAACTGAATGGCCTCTCACCCGCCCCCACCCCACCCCTTAAAAAAAGGACCCCTACTTGAGGTAATATCTTTCTGTCAAAGTTGTTTTTAAGATGGACACATTTTACACTGCCATTGAGTCGATGCGGACTCAGTGACTATAGGACATGAAAGAACTGCCATTGTGAGTTTCTGAGACTTTTAAACTCTTTTCAGAAGTAGAAAGCCCTGTCTTTTCCTAGGAACAGATGGTGGTTTTGTACTGCTGATCTTTCAGATTGCAGCCCAATGTGTAACCAACCATTACATCACCAGAGCTTCTACAATGTACATGTAGAGGGGTGATATGTTGTTCATGTACGTGAGGTAGGCTGTTGCTAGGCAGGCTGTTGCTCATTGCTTGGGATACTGGATTAGAAGATTATGTGATGTGAAAGCAGAGCCTACATTTATCTCAGTTTATCTCAGTATTGTAGTTGATTAACTTCAGTGAGCATAATGGTTTCCAGGTCCATACATATCATAAGGCATTTTATGGATTCATTGTTGCTGTTTAGGGATGTATAGTATTCCATTGTGTTTATGTACCAGTGGGTTTTTTTTAATGAACAGAAACTAATTTTTTCCAGAATTCTGAGATGTCCTAATCAAATACTATGCTTCACTCACTATGTCACAGGTGCTCTCTATTTTTTTAATAAATCATTTTATTGGGGGCTCATATAACTTTTCTATTTTTTTTATCATTTTCTTAGGGGCTCATACAACTCTTAGCACAATCCATACATCTATCCATTTTGTCAAGCATGTTTATATATTCATTGCCATTATCATTCTCAAAATATTTGCTCTCCCCTTGAGCCCTTGGTATGAGCTCATTTTTCGCCTCCCTACTCCCCCCTCCCTCATGAAACTTAGACTATTATTCCGTCATATCTTATACTGTCCAATGTCTCCCTTCACCTACTTTTCTATTATCCATCCTCCAAGGGAGGAGGTTATATGTAGAACCTTGTCATAGGTTCTCCCTTTATACCCCACCCTCCCGGTATCACCACTCTCAGCACTGGTCCTAAAGGGATCATCAGTTCTGGATTCCTGTGTTTCCAGTTCCTATCTGTATGAGTGTACATTCAGAGGGTTTTTTTTTAAAAAATCCATTCTTCTACTGATGGGAATTTGTGCTCTTTCCAGCTTCTTGCTATTGTAAACAGTGCTGCAGTGAACATGGGAGAGCATACGTCTATATACACTGTCTCATTTCTTTGCACAATAACCTAGCAAAGGTCTTTTTGAATCAGATGGTATCTCTGTTCCCAGTTGTTTTAAGTATCGCCATATCGCTTTCCACAGTGGTTGTACATATTTAAAAACTGGCCAGCATAGTGTAAGTGTTCTCATCTCTCCACACACACTGTAGCATTTGTTCTTCTCTGTATTTTTGAATTGGGTTATTATTGAGCTGGTTGAGCTGGTTGATCATGTTGTGTAGATATTCAGATTCCTTACTGAGTTTCTTATCTAGTCGTCTGTCCTTGAGAATGGTATATTGAATTCACTTTATTATTACTGTGAGCTGTTCGTTTCTGTTTTCAACTCTGAGGATTTGACTGATGTTATTTTGAAAGTCTTTCATTGTGTGTACATTTATTAATGTTATATATTCCTGGTGAATTGTTCTTTAATAATTATGAACTATCCATTCTTGACTTTCATTATGCTATTCTTAAAGTCTATTTTATCAGGTTAATATATCCACTTGTTCCTTTATATAGTTGCCATTGGGTTGTTCGATTTTTTTCCCCATTCTTTGATTTTATGGAGTCCTGGTTGTGTAATGGTTATGTGTTAGGCTGCGATCAGTATGATTGGCAATTGAAAACCACCAGCATCTCTACAGGAGGAAGATTGGACTTTTTATTCTTGTAAACCGTTACCATCTCAGAAACCCATAGGGGGTCGGTATGTGTCAGCATTGACTCAATGGCAGTAGGATTTATAAAATTTTACATTTTAGTCTATTTTTTCTTTGACTTTATGGTGTCTCTTATAGGCTGCATAGAGGTGAGTCTTGTTTTCTAATCCATTCTCCTACGCTGTCCTTTGAATGGTGCATTTAACCTATTTGGAAAAAAAATGTAATCGTTTTATTAGGGGCTCATTTAACTCTTATCACAATTCATACATACATCAATTGTGTAAAGCACATTTGTACATTCATTGCCCTCATCATTCTCAAAACATTTGCTCTCCACTTAAGCCCCTGGCACCAGGTCTTCATTTTTTCCCCTCGCTACCCGTTCCCCCTTTCCCCTCCCTCATGAACCCTTGATTACTTATAAATTATTATTTTGTCATATCTTGCCCTCTCCGATGTCTCCCTTCACTCACTTTTCTGTTGTCCGTTCCCCAGGGAGGAGGTCACATGTAGATCCTTGTAATCGGTTCCTCTTTTCCAACCCACCCTCCCTCTGCCCTCCCAGTATCACCACTCACACCACTGGTCCTGAAGGGATCATCCGCCCTGGATTCCCTGTGTTTCCAGTTCCTATCTGTACCAGTGTACATCCTCTGGTCTAGCCAGACTTGCAAGGTAGAATGGGGATCATGATGTGGGGGAGGGTGAAGCATTTAAGAACTAGAGGAAAGTTGTATTTTTCATTGTTGCTACATCGCACCCTGACTGGCTCATCTCCTTCGCAAGAACCTTCTGTAAGGGGATGTCCAGTGGCCCACAAATGGGTTTTGGGTCTCCATTCCGCACTCCCCCCTTCATTCAGTATGGTAAGGTGTTTTTGTTCTGATGATGCCTGATACCTGATCCCTTCAACACCTTGTGATCTCACAGGATGGTGTGCTTCTTCCATGTGGCCTTTATTGCTTCTAAGCTAGATGGCCGCTTGTTTACCTTCAAGCCTTTAAGACCCCAGACACTATATCTTTTTATAGCTGGGCACCATCAGCTTTCTTTACTACATTTGCACCCATTTGTCTTCAGCACTCATATCTTGGAGGTGAGCCTTAATACTTATTTAATTGTTTTGCCTCAGTGTGGTGGGATCAGATAAGGTGCAATTCCCACACAGTGTCACCGGTGTTGTCCCCTATAGGGTTATGGGTCAGGGAGGGGTGTCATGTCTCATAGGGGGGGGCCGGCCATGTGGTCCTCTCTGTGGACTAGCTGCTGCTCTAATTGGGAACATGGTGCTCGCGGCCTGGTGGGCCAGGATGTGCTCCTCTCTCTCCTCCTCCCCCTTCATCTGCTCCCGTGTGCTCTGATCAGACGTGTCTCTCTCCCACAGCTGCAGATTCAGTGCCGTCCTTGGAAGTAAATTCTTCTGGAGGGAGAGGCAGGTGTCCACTTATTAGTTGGGATTGGAGCCGGCCCCCCACACATATCCACTGGTTTCCTTACTCTACACCAGCATGTTACATTCACATCTTGGAGCAGTGGTTCTGTTCCTTCTTTTCCTGTGGAGATATAAACGATACCTTCCCCTTGAGTGAGTTACTTCCCTGTGCCCTTGCTACCCATTTCTTTTTTATTATCATGATTTTCCTTTCCCCACCTTTTTAGTTGTTTACCATGTGAACCCCTGTATTTGGTCTGGTCCCTGCCATATTACCTGGTCCTCACTCCAGGAATGTTTGTATGCAGTAGCTTTTTCTCCATGCCCTTTTTGCATTTTTTTTAAAAGCTTACCTCAGTGGACTCATGTTGTACTTGTCTGATTTCCTCCAGTTCTTCCCATGCAGCCATGTGCTTCATACTTCATTACTGCTTTTTAGTGATGCGTAGTACTCCATTGTATGTATATACACCACAGTTTTTTAATCCAATCATCAGTTGATGGAAATTTGGGTTTCTTCCAACTCCTTGCGATTGTGAACTATGCCGCAATGAACATTGGAGCACAGATGTCTGGTCTTGGTTTGTTTCTTGCCTCCTCTGGGTATATGCCCAGTAGGGCGATTGCTGGGTTGTATGATAACTCGATTTCCATCTGTTTAGATATCGCTAGATCGATTTCCATAGTGGTCGTACATACTTACAAGTCCACCAGCAGTGGATGAGAGTTCCTGTCTCCCCATAGCCCCACCAACATTTGTTGCTTTGTGATTTTTTGAATTGGGCTACCTTTGAGGATGTTAGGTGGTACCTCATTGTTGTCTTAATTTGCATTTCTCTTATGGCTAAAGATTGGGAACATTTTCTCATATGTTTGTTGGCCATTCGGATTTCTGTGAAACTTCTGTTTAAGTCCTTTGCCCAACTCCTCATTGGGCAATTAGTTTTTTTCTTTTTGGAAGCCAGCAGAGTATTGTAGATTTTAGTAATAAGGCCTTTGTCTGATGTGTCATTGCTAAAGATGTTTTCCCAGTCCATGGACTCTCTTATTACTCTCTTGGTGAATTCTTTTTATCTACACAGGTGTTTTATCTTCAGTATATCCCATTTGTCAATTTGTGCCTCCTCTGTGTTTGTGTCCTTCCCTTTTTCTGATAGCCTATGTATTCACTGTGCCAAAGTTCTCAAGTTGGTCCCAATTTTCTCATTGATGGCCCTAATAGTTTGGGGCTTAACTTCAAGGTCTGTGATTCACCTTGAGTTTATTCTTGTGCATGGAGTGAGATAAGGGCCTTGCTTCATGTATCTGCTGGTAAATATCTATTTTTTCCCAACACCACTTGTTAAAGAGGGCATCAGCTTTCCATTGTATATTTTTTTGGCCCTTACCAAAGAGCAGTTGTCTGTATGCTGATGATTTTATTTCTGGGTTTTCAGTTCTTTTCCATTGGTCTGAGTATCTGTCATTGTACCAATACCATGTGATTTTGACAACTGTGGCTGCACAGTATGTGCTACAGTCAGATAAAGCAAGCCCTCTCACTGTGTCTTTCTTGAGCAGTTCTCGGCTAATTCTGGGCTTTTTTCCTTCTCCATATGAAGGTGGTGATCATTTTTTCCATTTCCTTGAAGAAAGATGAGGGTAATTTTATCAGGATTGCATTAAACTTATATGGTGCCTCTGGCAGAAATGACATCTTGACTATATTGAGTCTTCCAATGGATATTCTTCCATTTGTTGAAGTCGCTCTTCATTTCTTGCAATAGTGTTCTGTAGTTTTCCTATATAGATCTTTTGTTCTCTTAGTCATGTATATCCCTAGATAGTTCAGTTTGTGTTTGGCTATTGTGAAGGGTACCACTTTTTTGATCTCCTCTTCTGTGGTCTTATCCGATGTGTATAACAGTCTAATGAACTTCTGTTGTTGATCTTGTATCCTGCCACTCTGCCAAACTCCTCTATTGCTTCCAGTACTCCCCTTGTGGAGCTTTTGGGATTTTCCATATATTAAATCTTATCATCTGCAAATATCGATAGTTTCACCTCTTCCTTAATGAGCCAAATACCTTTGATGTCTTTTCTTTGCCTTATGCTGTTAGCTAAAACCTCCAGCATGATATTAAATAGGAGTGGAGACAAGGGGCATCCTTGTCTGGTCCCCTTTTTCAGTGGGATTGTGTTAGTCTTTTCTCCATTGACTATGACTTTGGCTGTTGGCTTTTCATATATAGCTTGTATTGTCTTGAGGAACTTTCCTTCCATTCCTATTTTCGCTAGTGTCTTAAACAGGAATTGGTGTTGGATGTTGTCGAATGCTTTTTCTGCATCTATTGATATTATCATGTGATTCTTATACTTTTTCATGTCAATGTGACGAATAGTACTAATGGTCTTTCGTATGTTGAACCATCCCTGCATCCCTGGTATGAATCCCACTTGGTCATGGTGAATTATTTGTTTTATATACTTTTTTATTCTGTTGGCTAGTATTTTTTTTAAACATTTTATTAGGGGCTCATACAACTCTTACCACAATCCATACATATACATACATCAGTTGTATAAAGCACATCTGTACATTCTTTGCCCTAATCATTTTCAAAGCATTTGCTCTCCACTTAAGCCCTTTGCATCAGTTCCTCTTTTTCCCCCCTCCCTCTCCTCTCCCCCTTCCCTCATGAGCTCCCTTCACCCCCTTTTCTGTTGCCCGTCCCAGGGAGGAGGTCACATGTAGATCCTTTAATTGGTTCCATCTTTCCAACCCACTCACCCTCTACTCTCCCAGTATCGCCCCTCACATCCCTGGTCTTGAAGGTATCATCCACCCTGGATTCCCTGTGCCTCCAGCTCCTATATGCACCAGGGTACAATATCTGCTCTATCCAGACTTGCAAGTTGGAATTCGGATCATGGTAGTTGGGGGGAGGAAGCATCCAGGATCTGGGGGAAAGCTGTATTCTTCATCGGTGCTACATCGCACCCTGACTGACTCATCTCCTACTCTAAACCCCTCTGTGAGGGGATCTCCAGTGGCCGACAAATGGGCCTTGGGTCTCCACTCTGCACTTTGCCCTTCATTCACTATGGTAGGCTAGTATTTTTTAAAGGATTTTTGCTTTGGTGTTTATTAGGAATAATGGTCTTTAGTTCTCGATTCTTGTGGGATCCTTGCCCTGTTTTGGTATCAGAGTTATACTGTTAGATCTCTCTGGAGCAAGAGTTATACCTCAGTCCTTGTCCCTGCGCAAGAAAGAATTCATGCCGAAGCCTGGTTCGTGATCCAAGTGAGTTTTATGAGAATTAGAAGTTTCAGGTTTACATGGCACCCATAGGACTCCTCCCGACCATGCAGCCAGGCAGAGGCTACTCAGTGTGATACAAAGTCAGTCTCTCTCTCTCTCTCTCTCTCTCTCTCTCTCTCTCTCTCTCTCTCTCTCTCTCCTTTTGCCTTTTCAAGGATTCCACTGGGAGGCATGGTAGACGACCTCTGATTGACCCCATTGGCTGAATTGAATTCACCTGGCCCAGGTGGACCAATCCAAGTTTAGCGCCCACCCACACCTATGGGCGGGGAAACCTGAGCCTCTGAGCATGTGCAGTGCGCTGCTCTTTGTTCCCGTGCTTGACTCTCTGGGCATGCGCTAACGGACATTCCTCATCCCTACGCTAGCGTCATAGAAGGAGTTCGGGAGTTTGCCGACAGTTTCTATGTTCTGGAAGAGTTTTTATAGGATTGGTATTAATTCTTCCCTAAATACTTCATAGAATTCTCCAGTGAAGCCATCTGGTCCAGGGGTTTTTTTTGTTGGTAATACCTTGATAGCCTTGTCTATTTCTTCTGTTGCTATGGGTCTCTTGAGATTCTTGACGTCCATTGAGGATAGTCTAGGGAGGGATTGTGTTTTCAAGAATTTGTCCATGTCTTCCAAATTTTTGAATTCAGTGGAGTACAGTCCTTCGTAGTATTGTGTAATTGTCCTTTTGATTTCATTAGAGTATGTTTCAATATCCCCTCTTTCATCCCTTATTCTTGCTATTGAAATTCCCCTCCCCCCCCCCTGCCAGGGGTCTGTCTATTTTGTTTATCCTTTCAAAGAACCAACTTTTAGCAGCAGCATTTTTTCCCATAGTTTTATTTTCTCTTTCCTGAATCTTAGCCTTGATTTTTATTATTTCCTTTCTTTTTCTATTAGTAGGATTGCCCTGCTGACTCTGCTCTACTTTAAATTTTGTGTCAGCGTATCAGTCATGAGTCTCTCTTTCTCAGGTGTGCATGTATTGCTATGAAACTTCCTCTGATGACTGCCTTTGCTGTGTCCCATAAGTTTTGGTACGTCGTGTGCTCATTTTCGTTGGTTTCTAGAAATTTCCTAATTTCATCTCTGATCTGTGCCAGTACGCACTCCTTTTGCAGTAGAGAGTTATTCATCCTCCAATTGTTTGCTCTTGTTTTCTTTATATCCCTTTTAATGAGAGTGGTCTGTATGATATCAATGTGCTTAAATGTATGTAGATTCCTCTTATGCCCCACCATATGGTTTAGTGTGTGAGAGACCAAGAAAGAGACAAAGAAGAGGAAAAAAAGTTTAAAAGCAAGCTTGCTGGGCCTGGGGGGGGGGGGAGCATATAGAGAAGAGACGGAAACAAAGCAACAATGCAGCTGAGTCGCTCTCCCCCTAGAGGAGTTGCAAGGGTCCTGTCCCTGCCCCAGGAGGGTGGCGGCAAACTGTGGCTGTGTTGAGACCAAGCTGCCCTACAGGCTCTAAATAGTTCCTCCTCCAGCAGAGACAGTGGCAGGGCCAAGGTTAAGCCCCAGCCGGTTTCCACTGAGGTAAGCCAAAAGCCCCCAGTCCCTCAAAACCCCGTGGGTCTGTGCCTACTTATCTTTATGATGCTCCTCCTGCGTTCCAGTGGCGTTGAATTTCCCTCTAAGCAGCTCTCCTGGGTTGAATTCTGTGGAGTCCCTCTTGTATGTGTTACCCCATCACCATCTTCCCAGAAGTTCGCATTTAACCTATTGACATTCATTGTCTTAATACAGTAGAACTCTGGACCTCTACATTATTCTATTTTAGAAGGAGCATGGAGATGCGTTGCAATCAAATTCTGAATCAATTTTTCCTTAAAGAAATAAACTGAAAACGGATTAATCCATTCTCGACCACCACGTTTTTACCCTACCTTACCTTTTTATACAAAACATTACATAGAAATTTCAAAGTAAATTAAGAGTTAAATATTATCATTTAAATAATAAAGAACATTAAAAATGTTTTTAACAACTACAGTATGACCCATCCCTTGAGATTGATGGATCTGTGGACACGGATGTGGAGAGGAGGGTTGGAGAGAGAGTCCTTGTGTGGAAGGGGAATCCCCTTCCTTAAAATCATCCCCCTTCTTTGTCTTTTTTCACTAGGACCTGGCTGGCTTACTCTTAAGAAATCTGTCTAATATAGTCTATCATCCATAATATCAATAACATGGTTAACCAGTTCCTTATCATGATGATTATTTTCAGAAAACTCTTTCTTAGCACTCATGCTTTTTATCTAAAAGCAGTATAAAAAACCACATAAAATAAGAAAATTATAACAAAATGCATGGAACGCCGCCGCAAAAGGTTTAAACACTGCATACTAACAACATCAACTAATAATGCCCAGTGACCGAAACATGAACTGCTTTTGTTTACAAAAATGATATGCGTTGGGACAGATTCAGATGTTTTGTTCGAGCTCTGAGCTCAACATTTCGCATTGAAATCAGATTGTCAAGTACTGATGCGGTTGAGTACTGGCGTTCTACTGTGTATGTGAGTTTGTGTTCTTTTTTTGGTAGTTCTATTGGTGTCTATTTCTCTCCTATTTTTTTTTTTTTAGTTTGAGTGTGGCTTTCATTGTATTTGTTCCTAAATGATATTGTCTAGTCTGAGGCTCCCAGATTTGTCTGCTGTTGTAGTCATGTGATCCAGTTGATATTTTTTGTAATGCTTATCTTGATTTTACAATTTTTTTTTAGTTTTCCTTTGTCTGGAAATAGCATTACTTTTCTTCCTCATTTTTGATTGGATACCTTTCCTGGATATAGACTTCTTGGTTGGCAGTTTTTTTCTTTCAGTTTATATATGACTCTTTATTGTCTTCTTGTCTGCTTAGTGTCTGCTGCGAAATCCTCTTTATCAGCTTTCTTTTGTAGGTGACTTTTTTTCCCTCCAGCTGCCATCAAAACTTCATTTTCTTAAAGTTGCAGAATTTGAAAATGTTGTGTTGTGATTTTTTTCTTTTAAGATTTATCCTATTTTGGATTATTTAAGTTTCTTGAATACTTATTTTCTCCTTGTGATACTGGGGACATTTTCTTCTATGATTTCTTGTACTATTTTCTATTTTTAAAATTTTATTGTCACTTCATCTATATATCATAAAATTCAATAGGTCAATTATATCAACAGGAGTTTCACACTCAGCACAATCAATTTTAGAATATTTTCTTCTTCCTTGTACTTATTGTTGTTCATGCAATTTTTTTTAATTGTGGCAAAATGTACACAAAACATTTTCCAAGTCAACAATTTCTACATAACATCTCATCTCTACCCGTTACTAGCATTTGTCTCTTTGAGTCTCAAGTCTTTCATTTGTAAAGTAGATGAAATAATTTCCTGCTTATAAAGATGGTCTACAAGGAGGTTTCTAAAGGTGCATGAAAAAATTTCCTGTCTTTTCACTCCAGTTTCCATGACCTTTTTGAAGCCTCCTAGTATAAAATAAATGAATAAAAAGTATAGGTAAAGATATGATGTGATAAATAAATAAAAATCGATGTATTTGAATTATGATGCTGATGACAAGCATTAAAGGACCACTGTGTTAGGCTGTACTGCCCCAGCTCAGTCAATCTCAACTCTATAGGTCAGATGCTATGCTAATCAGGGGCCTCTTCAGACTCACGTAGATGCTAGCCCATGATGTCAAAAGGTGCAGCGGGAAGCAGGGAGATCACAGGCCCATGACCCCAAAGTTGAATTGGGTCCAAGGTCATTGGGAACATGGCAGGATGCTGACAGCTCTCAAAGTCTTCCCCTGGAGGCAGATACAGAATCTCGGCAAGGATGAAGGTGAGGGACAAGAGAGAATGGAAGTTAGTTCTGAGTGTCTCTTTTAGAAAAAAGCCACACCTCCCAGAAGGCAACATCAGGCTGTGACCTGATTGACAGGTTGGACTCCACCTTTCCACAAAAGCAAGTTGACATAAAATCTGACTACTGTAATTTCAGACTGCCAGAAGAACCAACACATCTGTATTACTAGGAAAGGCACATTCAGAATGCTCGTTAGAAGCGACAATGGCAAGACTTTGTCTCATGTACTTCAGACATGTTATTAGGAGAGGCCATTCTCTGGAAAAGGACATCATGCATGGTAAAGTGGAAAAGCAGGAAAAAAGATGACCTTAAATTACATTGAGGCAGTGGCTGCAGCAATGAGTTCAAGCATAACAACAATTATGCAGATGATGCAGGAAGAGCAGTGTTTTCATTCTGTTGTACACAGGGTCCCTGTGACGCAGAACTGGGATGGCAAAACTTGGCCATGTTATCATGAGAGACCAGTTCCTGGAAAGGGGGTGTCATGCTTGGTGAAGTAGAGGGGCAGCCAAAAAGAGATCTCAGTGAGATGGAATGACACAGTGGCTCCGGGTTGGCCATGATCTCAGCAGCCAGGTCCATGCAGAGAGAGAGCTTGTACTATTTTCTCGGTAGATTTTTTTTTTCCTTCTTGTTACAGGATCCTAATGATACTGGTTGTTTCAAGAGATAGTGTCCCACATCATTCTCAGGCTTTTTTCTGATTCCTTTTTTGGTTGTTATTGATTGTTTCTATTGTCAAATGTCAGAATGATTTTCTTTGAGCTCACTGATTTGGTTTTCCTCTTATAATTTGTTGCTTGGGTCTTTTACTATGTTGCCTAGTTCTGTTATTTGATTGTTTATCTTCTGGGATTCTTTTTATTTTAAGGATTTTGGGTTTTCATTTATTGGAGTTTACAGCTACATTGGACATTGAGACACAAACAGAAAGGCTCAAAACACAAGTTCCTACATTTTTATAGCTTCAAATATATCATTTCTACATATTTATACTTCAATAAATCTTAAACTATAGAGCACATTTCTTATAATTAATTGTTATCAGGAGATCTATAAACAAGCCCCACTGTGCACCACTTTTCTGCCAGCTAGCCCTATGTTTCTTACTGTGCTTTTTAACAGGCTTATGCACTTCTCACTTTCTGCTTTTGAATTTGCTGTAATCACCAGATAAACAAAATCTCTGGACCTGTGTTTATATTAACGTGGGTCATTTTCCACAACAAGAATGCCTGTTCTAAAAATGTCCTTCCTCAAGCTCTTATTTTTAACTTTCAGAGTTTTCTACCCAATAGTAGAACCACAGAACTTGGGATTCTCAGACAAGAGTATATAATCCTACTGCCACAATGTATTATCATAATACATTTTTAAAAATGTGTAAAGATTAAAAATATATATTTTTGTATATTTAAAAATATTTATTTTAAACATTTTGATGGGGGCTCATACAGCTCTTATCACAATCCATCCATCCAGTCATTCATCCATTGTGTCAATCACATTTGTGCATATATTGCCATCATCATTTTCAAACATTTTCTTTCTAGTTGAGTCCTTAGTAACAACTCATTTTCCCTTCCTCCCCTCCCCTCCCTCGCTCATGAACCATTGATAATTTATTTAAAATTTTTTCTCATGTCTTATGCAGATTTCTGTCTCACTTCACCCATTTTTCTGTTGTTCATCCCTCAGTGGGGGAGGGGAATTATATGTAGATCATTGTGATCAGTTCCCTCTTTTTCCTCCACCTTTCCCTTACCCTCCTGGTATCCTTACTCTCATTATTGGTCCTGAGGGGTTTATCTGTCCTGGATTCCCTCTGTTTCCAGCTCTTATCTGTACCAGTGGACATGCTCTGCTCTGGGCAGATTTGTAAGATAGAATTGGGGTGATGATAGTGGGGTGGGGAGGAAGCATTAGAGAACAAGAGGAAAGTTGTACGTCTTGTCGTTGCTATACTTCACCCTGACTGGCTTGCCTCTTCCTTGTGATCCTTCTGTGAAGGGTTGTCCAATTGTCTACAGATGGGCTTTGGGACTCCACTCTACCTTCCTCCTCATTTACATCGATATGATTTTTCTGGGTCTTTGATACCTGTAATCTGAACCCTTAGACACCTCATGATCACACAGGCTGGTGTGCTTCTTCCCTGTGGGTTTTGTTACTTCCCTGCTAGATGGCTGCTTGTTTATCTTCAAGCCTTTACGACCCCAGATGCTATTTCTTTTGGTAGTCGGGCACCATCAGCTTTCTTCCATACTTCTCTTCTTGTCCCCTGCCTCCCTCTCTCCTGTGTCTTACGGAATGCAGCTCCCAGGAGGCCCACTTGAACTGGTTCTCTGCAGCATCAAGCTTAGAAATTGGTAACCCCTGAGTGGCTTCTTGAGATTGTAACTCCTCCATCAGCACTTCCTGTTTTTAACAATGGAGAGAAAATGGTTGTCTAGGGCAGACATCCACAGGGCCACCTGTGGCCCACCAAGGACATTTATCTGGCCCACCGGGTGTTTTTGCCCACCGCCCCTTTTACTTCAAAATAAGTTATGTGCAGTGTGCATAAGAACTTGTTCATATATTTTTTAAACTATAGTCCGGCCCTGAGGGACTGAACTAACGCCCTGCTTAAAAAGTTTGAGGACCCCTGGCCTAGGGTCATCAAGCTCACTCTCCAAATCCTCCAGGAATTTCATTGCCTACTCTCCATCCTCTGGAACATGCTCCCCTCCTTGGGTTCTATGGCTGCAAACTGCTCTAACACCACCAGCTTTTATGTGCACCTTGGCAGAGTTCTCGGAATTGGCCCACAGCTTCCGAAGGCCCAGGTGAATCCTGGTAACCAAACTGCCAGACCATTGCCAGAAAACCTCTGGGTCACGAAGATGGTTCCAGGGACTGTGTGATCCCTCTTCACCATCGGAATCCTCCTCCAACTGCACTCTCACACTATTTTCTTCCTTATCTGGAGTTGGTATGGTAAGTATTGAATCTACTTTCACTGACTGTGCAGGCATCCAGAATTACAATACTTCCAAGAAAATGAGGGCCCAGTCCTCAGGGAAAATCCGTTTTCTTGTCAGACACTCCTCCAGCTCAGGAACTGCAGCAGCCTCACTGGCCATGGCAGACACCAGTTCTCAATTCTGTTCTCTTGAGTGTTCTCCACAACTCCCGAAAGGCCCTAAACCTTTTAAATCCAGTTTCTGGTAGCTTCGTTGGCTCTTCTTCAGAATATGCCATCAGGTTTGGGTTGTTTTCAGGTTGTGCTTGTTTTTCCTGAGATTTTTATTTGTTTTGGTTTACTGTGGTTGACTGCTGTTTTCTTGGCATTGTGGTACAATAGGTATGTGAGCTGACTGGGTCATGTAGAGGTAGTTATCTTTATTTAATGATGAGAAGTCTAATACCAGCTGGAAAATATATCGTGTTGAAAAGGGGGGGAGTGAGTTGGTAAGTGGGGAAAACGGGGGTGTGGGGAAGAAGAGGGAGCATAAAATAAAAGTAATGATAGTACAATAAGTAGCCATCTGGATAGGCAAACAATTTCTTTAAATTAATGGGACACTGTTTTAAGAGGGGTGATCAGAATAAGTTTATTGGAAATATATTTCACAAGGAAAAAGAGAACAAAGAGATCATAGGTGGATGTGCCGTGACAAAAGAGACAAGACTTAGGTGTGGCCTAGTGTGGGTACTAATTTCTGGTGCTATGACAGTGGATGTGGGTATTATGTGCACTCAAGAGTGGGGAAGTCCTTGTTTGGGTAAGTGGCCAGAGTGGAGCGTGAGGCAGCATCAGAAGAGGGCACTGGAATTCAAAGTGGGAGTGTACTTTAAAAAATATGATGAAAAAGAAGAAAAAAATAGGATGGGACCATTATAATAGAACAAGAAAATAAAGTAAAAAATACTGTATGGGGTTGGGTGGGGTTTTCTGTTCTTTGGTAGTGTCCCTTTGTGCACATGTGTGCTGTGTTGGGGAGGTAGGGCAAGTGGTGGTGGGGAGGGCCACTGACCAAATCAGGAAAGAAGGGTGAAGGGGAAAAATATGAAAAAAATAAGCTTAGGGACTGATTATGTTTGCACCAAACTGCACACACAATTAGCTATTTCCTGGAGACCATTGAGCTAAGAGGTTTGGCTGGTTGGGTTGCTTCAGGGGCCGAGAAAAATTGGCTGTGCCATCAACCAGTTCTATCTGGGAGTCTGTCAGCAGGCATTGTTGCTCTTCCACTTTAAGAAGCTTGGATCTACCTTTAAGTTGACATTCCCCTTGCCAGGAAGTGCATGATTTCCCTCCTAGGGGAACTTCTCTGGTAGTTTGTGAGGAGATCAACCCGGGCTTGTTATCTGGCATCTGTATTTTCTTAGCCCCTTTCTGATACTTTTCAAACCTTGAAGTGAAACTCCCTTGAGATAGCCTTTGCTAAATAACATATTGACTAAGAAAGTAATGCATATCACCCATAAGTACTATGTTCTTTTTTAATTCCCGAATAAACCAAATAGTAAACAATTACTTTAAATGAAGATGAGAAGGTGAAGTGACCAAGAAAGTATATTAATGGGACTGATGGAACAATTAGAATGCAAATAATTAGAATGTGCATGCATAGTGAAGAATGTAACCAATGTCACTGAACAATTTGGAGAGAATGGGAACCTAAATAGCTATGTAAATCTTTATAAAAACGTTATCTATATTTATCTAAAAATTACTCTAAGTCTAACCTTAGTCCAAGTCTTAGAACTACCCCGAACACTACTCCAAGCTATAATCGGATACCTAACTGAAACCATAACTGGAAACCTAACCCCAGCCAAATCATAAGCCTAATGCTGGCAGTAGTTCTAAGTGTACAGCATCATGCTACTGTATTGTTCGCACTATCTGTAACCTTAAGTTAGATGTAGAGGGGAAATAACCACGCAGGCACTTGGGTGCTGTTGTGGAAAGCTGTTTAAAGTATATTTCGTTTTGAAAAGAGTTGTACACAGGTATATATGGTATGGTCTCATTATTACAGTTCATATAAAAAGATAAATGTAACTGTGGCATTCATTCCTATAGGCCAATGCCAGGTCCTGCTGCCAGCAGTGCATTGTCATGGGGTCCTAGCAAGTTCTTCTCACGTGGATTGTAAGGGGCCAGAGATAAGCCCCACTCGATATTCACAGGCACGCAGCAGCAAAGAATGAAGCCAAAATTTTGTTTAACCATAGAGATACTTCCCAAAGGAATAACGTGGGTTCCCCTGGAGAGGTGAGAGGACACCTTAAGCACAGATAGGATACACTTTGCTTCCAGGGCAAAGCAGGTGTCCTGCAGAGGTGTGAGAGGATGCCTAAGGGGATGCTTTTTGTTTTTAAAAACACGTTCCAAGTGGGGGTTGCAGCTCCACAGATGGCCCAGCAACTTTATAATTAATTGCTAAATTGGTCCTTGGGTCTCCTGTATATATCTTTTAAATTTATCTTAGGCTACAGTTCAGTCTCAGCATGTTTTTTATCTTATCTCGGGCTATAAATCTGGTGTGGCAGTGTCAAACTTTTCCCAGGCCATAACTCTGGGTAAGATGTCTTATGATGCCCAACACAGCCTGACCTGGAGGGTGAGACATTTATTAGGCTTGTTATCTCAGGTGCCATGTTCAGTCTCTTAGCAGGCAGAATGCTCATTCCTTTAACACAGAGAAGCCTTGTCCTTACTGTCAGGAACTGTGTTATAAAAAGGGAAAGACATAGAAAGTTACTAACAGTGGTTGGTGTATTTTTATGAGATTTGGTAGACAGAAGTGTTAACTTTTTATGCATGTTTGTTTCCATTTTTTAATTTACATGTATTTTATAAATTTTAAGAATGACAAAGAAACTGCAGAAAAATTAAATTATTCTTTTCCCATTTCAAATAGTAATAAAAGAACTGGCTTGCTTTTTAGGGTGAAAGAGTGGTCAAAAATAAAAATGCAACTCAATCAGTGGCTGATAATGATGCTAACAGTTCAACTTCATATACAAGAGGTAAGATTGGCTGCAGAATATTATCTTTAAGAATTGTTTTCGGGGGCGGGAAAAAAAGAATTGTTTTCTGGGTTAATTTTGGAGTACATTGCAAAGAAAATGTTTTCACTATACAGTCTTCAATAAGGTAGCTAGTGGGGTGTTGATAGATTGAAATGGAACTTAGAATAGTAAAGTAAGCATATTGTGCTTAAAGAACAAGTTGCTATGTGTCCTCAAGTGGATTTGACATAGGCTTTTCTAGGCTGTAATCTTCATGAGAGCTCATTGCCAGGTCTCCTATCTCACAGAGCGGCTGAGTGCTTCACCAGTATGCTACCAGTGCGCGTGTTAAAGGAATGTGAAATGAGGGGCAAAAAGTATACCTGACATTTTTATGCAATTACATGAGAAAATTTGTGGACGCAGAAATCATTGTTTCAGTATTAGACTAGTGAGTTTCAAACCTAAATACTTACTCTTAAAAATGAGGGTCCTCATTGATACATCTCAATATTTACCATATTAGAAGTTAAAACTGAGACATATAAAATATTTTAAAAGTAAATCAATTATGTATTTTAAAAATAGCAATAATTAAGCCCAATATATTTTAATATAAATAACTTATTTTTATGGGGGAAAAATACTTTTCCAAAACCAAAAAATAAATGACACCGAGGAGAACAGCACTGTTTACATCTTGCAGCTCTTTTCAGCATCTGGTTCAGTGGATCTGCTGCCCAGTCCCATGTCTCAGCCTCAAGAATACCCCTCCCCTGCACACTTAGGGGAAAGATGAGAGGGGAAAAGGCAAGTCATGTGTGAGGATTACTGTGGAAATAGTACTGACATGAAATTTATAATAGCTTATTATAAAAAGAAAATTTCATACATGGTTTCCTATAGGTCTTTTTTATTTTGCATTTTTACATTTGGTTTTTATGTGCTTCATCAAATCTTCACCAAAGAGGCTCCAAGCTCTGCTCTGGTTGGAGGCTTGGTCTTGGTATTGGTTCCTTGCCTTGTGCTATTGCCATGAGCAGCAGTCAACTCTTGCTCACCTTCTGGGGGTCATGTGCTGATAGCGTGACGGGTGACCTTTTGTCTGTACAGAGTTTCATGGTAACCAAGAAGTAGCTTTGTAACTGTGTGCTAAACAGAAATAAATCACAGTAGTTTTGTAACTGTGTGCTAAACAGAAACAAATTACCAGTTGTTGTGATAGTGATATTTTACTTTTGATTTTAAAAGTACATATCAAGATGAGTAGGCTAAAATTGAATCGTTTGCTCCTTCTTTGTATTTGTCACATGAGCTTAATTGTGGATTGTTGTTTTTTAATGGAAACAATTGTATACTCACCCCACCTCTTGTATTAAAAGACCAGTTTTTATGAAAATCTGCCTTACAAGGGAAAGGGAAAAATTCAACATGCATATTCCAAGAAGGAAAACATGATATATTCCATATGAGGAAATACTTTTTAAAATTCATGGAAAAAGGAAATTAAATTATAGTGGAATTTTTCTAAGACCTTTTTGAAGCTTCCTTGTAGTTTTCAAAGGGACATATTGAACAGGAGCTCAAATTTAATTATGCTCTAGTAATATGGTTTTGAAAAACTAAGCAATTTTTATTTTACTGTTAAGATTGTTATTTTGGTTGTCTTTGAGCAGAGTTATCTTGGACACCAATGGGCTATGTTGTGCGGCAGACATTGTCTACAGAACTGTCACCAGCCACTAACAGTGCTACTGCCATGAAAAGCCTAAAGACACATGCTTCAGCAGCAGATCCTAAAATGGTTAGTATAGCATCTTCTGATCCTTCCTACACTAAAGAGAAACATAGTGTTCAATTTATTTAAAAGGTATGCATCACCTTTTGATATGTTGATTTTTTTGTAGTTTTATACATTTCTTTTTTTTTTTTGCCCAGCTCCTAGCACTAGGAGTTTGTTGTATTGGTAAAAATAATGATAATCAGTTAAGGGGGGGAAAAAAAGATTGCTTTTGAACATGCAGGGGATATTTGAGATGAATGAATAAGAATTTTCCCCTTATAGTCTTAAAATATCAGCGAATCATTTAGACTTCTTTAAAGCAGAGATGTTGGCATAAGTTCATGCTCTGGTATATACATTTGCTCCATCTTTTATCAGGGTACTGGGAGCAAGTTACTGTATATACTCCTGTATAAGCTGACCAGAATATCAGTCGAGGCACCTAATTTTACCATAAAACTGCATTAAAAATGTGCTGAAAAACTCAGCTTACGCTCGAGTGTATACGGTACTTGAGTTGCTCATGTTTGATCATGTACTTTAGGTTACTTATTCTTATTTAATTGCAATTTATTAATTATAATTTCAGAATTGGTTTTTCCCTTCAATGAAAATAATTTCCATTTTTGTTAGTCGCTGCACTTGTTTGTCCAAGAGACTTTTTATTGTGCTTAGATTTTGTTTTTGATTTTCATATACTGTTTTAGGATGAAATATATTCATATTGTTTAGTGTAGTATGTTCCCATCTTTTTGAGGGCTCGTACAACTCTTATCACAATCCATCCATCCATCCATCCATCACATTTGTACATTCGTTGCCCTCATCATTCTCAAAACATTTGCTTTCTACTTGAGTCCTTGATAGCAGTTCCTCATTTTCCCCCTCCCCTCCTCTCCCTCCCTCTTGAACCCTTGATAATTTATAAATTATTATTTTTTCATATTTTACACTGTCCAATGTCTCCCTTCACCCACATTTCTGTTGTCCATCCCCCAGGGAGGAGGTTATATGTAGAGCCTTGTAATTGGTTCCCCTTTTCTACCCCACCCTCCTGGTATGGCCACTCTCAGCACTGGTCCTGAAGGGATCATCTGTCCTGGATTCCCTGTGTTTCTTGTTCCTATTTGTACTAGTGTACATCTTCTGATCTAGCCAGATTTGTAAGGTAGAATTGGGATCATGATAGTGGTGGGGCGGGGGGGTGAAGAAGGAGGAGGGAGCATTTAGGAATTAGAGGAAAGTTGTATGTTTCATCATTGCTACACTGCACCCTGACTGGCTCATCTCCTCCCTGTGACCCTTCTGTAAGGGGATGTCCAGTTGCCTACATATGGGCTTTGGGTCCCCACTCCACACTCCCCACATTCACAATGATAGGATTTTTTGTTTTGATACCTGATCCCATCGGCATCTCATGATCACACAGGTTGGTGTGCTTCTTCCATGTGGGCTTTGTTGCTTCTGAGCTAGATGGCCACTTGTTTACCTTCAAGGCTTTATGACCCTAGACACCATCTCTTTTGATAGCCGAGCACCATCAGCTTTCTTCACCACATTTGCTTATGCACCTGCTTTGTCCTTAGTGTGTCAGGAAAGTGAGCATCGTGGAATGCCAGTTTAATAGAACAAAGTATTCTTGCATTGTGGGAGTACTTGCGTGGAGGCCCAATGTCCACCTACTACCTTAATACTAAACCTATAAATATATGCACATAGATCTATTTCTCCATTCTCATGTATAAATATATTTAAATAGGTACATGCTAAGGTTACTTTTTGAATTCTAAAAATGGTATAGCTAGCTCATCCTACATGAATGGGAGCTATGTACTTTTATTGTATTATAGGAAAATTAAAATGATGTCAGACACAGTGTCTATTGAAAGTTTCTACATCCATTTGAAGAGTAGCACTATGCAGGTAAAATAGCTTTCCTTTAGCTTACAGACAGAACTTGGCTGGCAGTGGAGCTCTTAGGCCTTTTAAGATGTCTTACCATTCTCTTGGGGTCCTCCAGGTAGTTAGTGGACAACTATTCTCACTTGGTCTGGTTTTCTATCATGTCTACTAAGTCACTATCCCGGGCCATTTTCCTTAAATGGATGTAGCTTCCTAGCACTCAACACATTTTGTTTTCTCAGAGTCCTTTATTCCCTAATTATTGAAAAAATTTATATGTATGAGAAATGCTTAGTTTAGAAATCTTATAACGATAACTAATGAAGAAAATAACTAATGATCTCCAGTCATTTTATCACTGAGATTGATTAACATTTTACAAAACTGGGTTGATAGTGTTGATAAGGGTTATTTTTCCCTGTAAAACTTCCTTTATTATTTTAAAATTATATGATAAATGCAATACTACAAGTATAGTTTTTAGAAAAACGTAATTTCTTCCACTCCCAAATCTATAAGGTTTCAAAGAAAATTAGGTGTTGCCTCTTCACAATCATTCTTGTGAATGCTGACTCTTATAAATAGAGAATGAAAAACTCAACCTGGATAAAACTGCCATGTAGTTACACAAATTGATAATCATAATTTTTTTATAATCATTATTTTTATCTAGGACATAGAATTCAAGAATTCCATTGAATGTCGTAAAATATTTTCGCTTTGGTTTTGTTGTAGTCCAAAGATTTACAGAGTGACAACCCTGAACAAAATGAAGTTTCAAGAAAGAGTAAGAAAAAGAAAGAAAAATCTAAATCAAAACACGAAGTTCTAACAGTTCAAGAGCCACCAAGGATTGAAGTACATTTAAATTCTTATTTACCTTTCGTGATGTACAATTGTCTTTTGTAGTGGAAGCTTGGGTTTCTGTGGTTTCCTAAGTAAAATTCTCTAGCATTTTCTGTAATAATAATTTCCTTATTAAAAAATGAGCACAACCCATTTTCTTACTTCTTCATCCTTGCTCTCCAAATAAGTACCTGTCTCAAAGCAGATCTTCCATGAAGATTTGAATAAGTGAATTAATAAAAACCATTCAGTCTAGAGACAAAACTAATGTTAAGAGTTAATAGTATAGTATGTTTACACCTTATAATCTTCTTTACCTACTCATTCCAGGTTTGGAATATTGACTTGTAGAACTTCCTTTTCCATTCAGAAATGTCATTATGATGTGGTTGCAACCCACTAAACCCACTGCCTTTAACTTTGGCATGAAAATATAGCCTTTAAGTAGATTTCGACTTGTGGCAATTAGTGTAGAACTGCTCCTCGAGGTTTCTAGTACTGTAAATCTTTATAGTCTCACCACTCTTCTGCATTCTCCAACCGTGATGTGATTACTGTAGAGAAATTCAGAATACTTTGGTCATTCATTTGGAGTCCTGTAAGGAGAATTTCATGGGCTTCCTAAAGAGCTCTTTAATCCATGGACCTCCCTTGTTCCATGTTGCTTCCTAAGATTCAGTCTAAACTCTGATTGAACTGTCCAGGTGACCGCTACACTTCTTTCCGTGGCCACAGAAGAATCAAAACACGGCTGCTTGTGCAGGCTGATGAGTCTTTCCGAGTTGCTACCCAAGTGCTCAGCCTGAAGGATCCCTACAAATCTAGGAAGTCTCCCAAGTTTTTGAAATTTCCATTTGGGAATAATAGGGTTATATGTTTGAGATGTCATGATTTAGACCAGTGAATAATGTATTATATTTTCTGTTCCAAATTTCCCATAATGACTTCTCCAAGGAAGATGACACAAAATAGCATTAAGTGATATTAAAAAGCTTTTTTTAACAGGCATATTGCCTTTTTATTTCTAGTACCCATTTAGCATATATTACAGAATAATTATTCTACTGAGTCTAGATTTTATGGTTTCTCCCCTGGAATTAGTATTTGAATATTTTCATGCCAAGGTTAAGGGCCAATTCTCTAGACTCTTGAGTGGGACCCAGATTCTTATTGGCACAGTGTCTATTTCTGGGACATGTTATGTTACGCTGTGGCCTTTAATTCTGTCACTTTACTTTATAAATGTTAAAGCAGAAGCAATTATGTCAGTGTTTGAATTGTTTTGTATTACCGTTGAGATTTTTTGGTGGCAGTTTATGAAAGAGACAAATATGAGCAACAGAACGCTTGCACCTGGGCATATTCTGAATGGAGCCCTAAAAATGTGTGGTTTACTTAGGATGCTGACGAGTTCCCCAATCTGGCAGTTGCTGCTGAAAGAAGAAACAGGGGAGAGCCAACAAAATGTCAATCCAAACAGCAACAGCAGGTAACTGTCACATGGAGACTACGATTGCTGTCGGCTTAGCGTTTCTCGCTAAACCCTTAAAAGTGACACACTTTGTTTTGTGCTGAGCCGTTGTGTTCCTTCATTGGAGCACCACATCCATTGTGTTGAAACAAAATTGCTTTTAAGCTAACATGTCTTGCGTGTTTGTAATAAGACTGGTAACTGCCCAACAATTCTTTTTTGTGGTAGTATTAAAGGCAGAACAAAAGTAAGAGAGCATGAAAACTTCATCAAAATTGAAGCCCAAGGGGTACAGGTTCCCTCTTCCAATCTATCCCCACGGTAGCCTTTAAGAATAAAAGTTGTTATTTATACCCAGATGAGAATTTATGTACTTTAGCCCATTTCTTCTCTAGCATTTTCATTGTTGTGCTTTCAAAGGTGGGACATGTTCACAATTATGAAAAATAAAATTCTAAACCCTTAAGAAAATTAACTTAGATCCACATGTAATAGTTTGATAACCTTCCATCTCTGCAGAAGGTTTCTTGGCATCCTGGTGCTGTTGCCTTCAGCACTCTCCTCTTGATTTGCGCTCAGCCAGTGGGGGCTTGGGGCTAGAGAAGAGGAGAACTGCTGGTAGGAGAGGTAGGAGATGCTAAAGCAGAGGAGATGCCGCATGTCTTAGGATATCTTAAGGAGACTCTTACACACCTTTCATAATCTCAAAACAAGTCACAGTTTCTCTTGTCACAAATAATACTTATTCAGAATGTATCAGTTTTTGTGCCTAAATTCAGTGCTCAGCTGCTTGTTTATGATTTAGACTTTGGTACAGTTTGGTCATAGCATCATAATTTCATGAAGGCTGGCTCATTTAGGGAGTTGGAGAGTGGATAATGCTAATGACATCGTAAACTAACCAATTCTCCATGCCTTAGCCTTTGCAGCTAAAGACTTCTTACAATGGGTGCTTCTCTGTAGCTGGGCATTGTTAGTCAAAATGTAAATAGATGCAAGCATACATGTGGACAGGTTAATTTTCTGAGAGAAAGACTTAAACAATGATGGTAATAGATCATGTGGGATTGGTTTTTTTCCCCTTAATTTCCAGTAATATTATTTTAAATAGTATTTTCATATTTAAATATGAACATTTTCATTTCATCTTTTACTATATATGACTTCATAAAATGAAAAGCATGGGTTATAAAACCAAAATTTTCATTTGATATTTTATTATGTGACTTCATCATAAAATGAAAAGCATGGGTTATAAAACACAGTACTGTAGATAAGCTTTTTGATATTTGAACTTTTAGAAGGATTTTAAAAACAGTGGAAAGAAGAGTGAAATTCCAGTTCAGCTGGATTTGGGCAGAATGCTCGCAGCCTTGGAGAAGAAGCAGCACTCTCAGAATGCAAAGCAGTCTTCCAAACCTGTGGTGGTCTCAGGTATGAGAGCAAGTAGCAGGAAATCTTTTCCAGATCTACTCTCTTTTGAATGTGTTCTTTTATAATAAAAGTTATCAAAGTATGCCATTAAGAATTAGTTCTTACTAGAAGGTGAGGACTTTTCCCTTAGTTATGGTGACAGGGTACTTCTGAAAATCTGGTTTTCTAGTGTTCTCTGTTTCAAAAATCTTTACAGTGTAGGTAAGGGAATTACATTTCATAGAATGTAATTATCTACCTGCCCTAACAACTAACATTTACTTAGTACCTAGTTTCTCCTGTTACAGCAGCTTATTTATTTTTAACTGTGCTACATTTGTAAAAAGAAAAAATAGATACCCAGTGACACTGTAAAGAAGGTTTTACTCAACGTACTTGCATGGGCTGAGTTTTCCGGTAGTAAGTAAAAAGGGATACGTGTTAAGTGTGTAGCATTTGTGTAGAAAAGATACTCTTTCAGTCCAGGGGAAGTATGCTTTCACAGACACATAGAAACAACAAATTGTGCGGTGAACACTTCCATTCTTACCACCTAGTGTGCACTTTTTTTTTTTAGTGTGCACTTTTTAATGCTGTGATTTCTCTGTTAAATAACTGTCTCAGGAGTCAGAAACGGGCTCACTAGTGGTCTACTTCTACAAGTAAGGCTTGACTTAAGTATTATGTGTGACTGCTGTTGGACTTCCTGGATAGGGCCAACTGTGAACGAAAAAGCTAGCCTTCTGCACCCACCCAAACACATCTTGGGCGTACAGGCAAAAGTTGGCACTGGAGTTCATTTAGGAGAAAGTCCTGGTGAGCGACTGCTGAAAATCATCCACTGACAACTGTGTCGGGGGTTACTCTGACTTGCTCGGGGTCCCCAGGACCTAGAATGGCCTCAACAGCAGCGCACAGGGCTGTTGCTGGGCTAGCATGGCAGGGAGTGGTTGTGACAGAAACTGTATGGCCTACGATAGGGGAAATATTTATCATCTAACCCTTTATAAAAGCAAGAAGCTTTGATAGGTTAGTGGGTTGTACGTTGGGCTGTTAATCATAAGGTCAGCAGTTCAAAACTATCAGTTGCTCCTCGAGATACAGACAGAAAACCACAGCTAGTCATCTTTTTACTTCCTAAACAATTTACAGTCTTGGAAATCCGTAGGGTGACTATGAGTTAGAATTGATTTAATGACAGTGAGTTTAATTAAAAAAATCATCACCTGACCGTTGGCATTTTGGCTATAGTGTTATAGTATGGATCTGTGTGCTTCTCCTACCTGGAGTTTCTTGTGGGTTTCTGCTTTGTGGATTGTTTTTCCTCAAATTCAGGAAATGTGGGAGCATTATATCACTTTGTTCAGCTTTGTGACTGCTTCTGAGGAGATCTTTGTCAACTTCCTTAGTCTGTTGTATCAGAAGTGGTTCTCGCCAGAGAATTATGGTTATGACTCTGAAGAGTCACTTGATGTATGGTTGGTTGCATGCTGTCAGACAAGACCTCATGACCTGGGATTGAAGTGAACTGAACGGTAGATGGTTGGAGGAGCTCAGGTGAGATGCTGAACCTAGCAGGGTTGTTAGGAATTGACAGGAGCTAATACATGTAAACTGGGTCATTAGAGGAATTGTTTCTAAAGAAGAGCTGATGAGAAAAGTAGAGACAGTCATATACTATGTAATAGTCTCCAAAGGTCTAAACAATTGTGCTTTAGCTATAACAGTTTTAGATAGTAGGGCCATTTTTATACTTAGGTTCTTATAAGTTGTACAGGTAAATGTTCCACATGAAGCAGATAATTGGATGGGTAAGATCTAATCAGTTTGTTTACCTGATAGATATAACACAAGTTCAGAAATATATTCCAATATTGACGGGAAAAGCAAATTCCCTGCCATTGAGTGGATACTAACTCATCGTGACCCTGTAGGCTATGAGGAGAACTGTCCCTGTGAGTGTCTGAGAATGTAGATATAAACAGGAGTAGAAAGCCCCGCTTTCTCCAGAGGAGAAGCTGCTGGTTTCTAACTGCCAACCTTGCAGACTGCAGCCCAAATCCTAACCACTACACCACCAGGGCTCCTACCAATATTAAAGGAGAATGGATAAAATTCATATGGGAAAATATTGGTGCTTGAAGTTGGACAGTGGACACATAGGGTTTGTTTTGCCATTCTTTCTGATATATGTGTTTGGAAATTTTCCTAGTTAAAAAAAAATGCAAAGTAGCTACTTCTTTTAAATATATCCTAAAGTGGAAGTTAGCCAGGAGAGGAAAATAAAATTGAAGTATCCGGTAGTAATGACTCGTTGACTATGCAAAGTGAGTGCTACCAGTTGAACATGATGAGATTTATACATCTGGAGAAACTACAGAATCAACTAGAAATATTACTAGAATCTTATAAGGGTCTTACGGTAGTTATACAGAAAGAATACATACAAAAGTTATTAGGCACAACAGTAATTCATATGAAATAGAAATACTTTTATTCTAAAAATTGGATACATTGTTGGATTTTACTAGAAACAGGATATTTGATTACATGCATAGGAGATAGTTCTAAAATTATTAGATAATTTATTGTGGATCATATCCAAAAGCTACCCAGAATCATTTAAAATCATTGCCTACTGAAAGAATTTCTGTAGAATTAAGAAGAATGGAAGGTTAGGGGCTGAGTTCTAGTGACACAGGAGACTTTTAAATGCTCTAAACGGCTGTGAAGCCAGGAGGGCAGTGCCTGTGTCGCATTGTGCACACTTTGTTTCAGTTGGTGCTGTGCCAGTCCTTTCCAAAGAAGCCACCTCGGGGACGAAGAACCACCACTTGCAGCAGGTGCAAACCCCTCACAACCCCTTAGACTCCAGTGCCCCGCTGAGGAAGAAAGGGAAGCAGCGAGAGGTTCCCAAGGCCAAGAAACCAACGTCTTTGAAGAAGGTGTGTGAAACAAAGCATTAAAAGGCTTTTAAAATGTCATGTATTCACATTTAATTCTTTCAGTGCTTAGGTTGTCAGACTTTAAGGTTTACTTTATTTGAATGTTGATCTCTTGAGACAGTTCTCTAAAACATAATCATTTGCTCCCCCAGCATGATGGAGGATGTAAAATTTTAAAGGGAAAGTTTTTTGTTTGTGACGCTCTGGTGACATGGACAGAAAACCAGAAGAGGGAAAAGTCCATTTTCTTCGTTCTTATCATCCAGAGCTCTAGAGGATCTGTCAAATGCTCTCATTCACTGATGCAGGGCCCCTCTTTGCACCTGTTCTGTTAGCATGTGACATGTCCCTTCCTTTCACTCTAACAGTCATCCTGGAGGCTCTGTGGTTGGTCTTGGGTTTGAGGCCACTGCTATGCAGAGGGACTGAGTAACAGGCTCTTGCTCAGGGAACTGTGGTGTATCAGAACATGCATTAGAGCCCAGTTTGTATGTTTAGTTCTGCACACAGACCACCCTGGCATGGAGCAGGAGTGGGTGGGTGGGTCTTTTCCTGCTATTGAAGGTAAGAGATTAAGCAGATCTCTCATGGACACTTGTGTTGCCAATAAGTTGAAGGTGGACTGTTTATTTTGAAGAAGAATATCTTAGGTGATTTGATCATTTTTAAAAGATTATTTTGAAGGAACGACAGGAAAAAAAGCAGCAGCGTCTCCAAGAAAATGTTGCAACTGACATGCAAGATATAGAAAGCAGTGGTGATGACCAATCCTTTCAGCAGGATGACCTTTCAGGTATTTGTGCCTGTTTGTCTGCTACTGCTGCTGCTTCTTGTTATTTTTTAAAATAATTTTATTGGGGGCTCATACAACTCTCATCACAATCCATACATCCATCCATCGTGTCAAGCACATTTGTACATTTGTTGCCATCATCATTCTCAAAACATTTGCTTTCTGCTTGAGCCCTTGGAATCAGCTCCTTGTGTTTTTCCCCTCCCTCCCTCTTTTCCCCCCTCCCTTATGACCCTTGATAATTTATAAATTCTTATTATTTGGTTGTTTGCTTCTTAAAGAAGTGATTCTTAAAGAATCACTGAATTGGGAGCCATCATGACAGAGATAAAATGTGTGTCTAGCAAACTACCTGGAACTTTGCCTATACACTGTCCAGCTGTATGATAAAAAAGCAAGTTAGGACTGGACTTGAGGGAAATGCAGATATATGCAGATGCATGCCTAGCTTTCTAATAGATAATATCATGGGTGGCAGAGTAGGGCTTGTGGTACCTCTAATTATTTGAGTTTGAGTAACAGAGGAGATGAGACTGCCAAGTTTGTTATCAGTGGCACTGAATGTCTTTATAAATTGGCATAACCAGGAGAATTAGATGCTTACCTGGAAGTGTATAAGAGATGTCCTAAACAATTATGTCTGTATGTTTTTGTACAGTAAGCTTTATTGGAAGATATATATTTTTGAAAGTGTATAGCTTGTGGACTTTTCACAAGGTAGACACAGAACCTAGATCAAGAAATAGAACAGAACCCCAGCAAAACCCTGATGTCGTTTTGGTCACAGGCCTTCCCACCCACCCCTGCCAAAGGTTTGGCCCTGGCTGCAGCACTGTGGATGCATTCGAACTTAACCTCAGTGGAGTCACATAGTATATGCTCTTCTGTGCTACTACTGTGTCTCCACCTGAGGTTAGGGGCGTTTGTCCATCTTGTGCCACATTAGCGCAGTTCATTAATTTCATCATCGTGTGAGTATACCAGGCTGCTGAAAGGCATTCAAGGGGTCTCCATGTTGGGGCTGCTATGGATATTATTGTGTGTGTGTTTTGGAGAAGACGAACATTTGGCTCCTGTTGGAATTTGCCCAGGAACACAATTGATGGGTTGCATTAATAGAATCTGCTAAGTAGGTTTTTATCAATTATATCTCCACTGGAAGTCTGATGTTACAGTTCCATGTCTTTGTTACTTTTTAGCATGTTATCTGACTTTTTTATGCTTTTCCTTCTGGTGAGTGGTGTGCATTCTTAACTCCTTCACTTTGAGACCTGTTACCTGCATGTAAGCAATCTGTGGCAATAATGAGATAGGAGACTGAAGCTCTTGCTAAACCATCACTGGTGTATTTGAGCACACCTGTTGAGATGTTTAAGGATCTCCGGTGGTACAGTAGTTATGTGCTGGGCTTCAATCCACATGGTCAGCAGTTTCAAAGTGTAGGAGTTTTAAAAGTGTAGCTCCCACTTGCAGCTCTGTGGGAGAACGACTGGGTCTTCTACTCCCGTCAACAATTGCAGTCTTGGAGACCGACAGCAGGTTGCTGTGAGTCAGCAGTGGCTCAATGGCAGTGGGTTTGGTTGATATTTGGATTCATTGTAATCTAAAGATTCTTTGAACAAAGGATGATTTCAAGTCAAAAACACTTAGAACTAAGAACCTGTTTTCTAAAACTTATTAATAGGAGATTCTTCATGTTAAATTTCAAAATTCAAAAGTAAACCTAGGTGTTGGGGTGGTGGTGCAGGGAGAGGCAGCCATACAGAAAGGCCAGAAGGCTGGCTGCAGTTTTCCCATCACATTTTTCATGTATTTTAATTGCCTTCTCTGAAACTACTCACCACCTATGTTTATTAATATGACATATATGTGCAGTTTTGGGTTATATCCTAAAGACTTGGGGACACATTGTTGGGACATACCAGTAGGTGCATCTTGGCACTGCTTCACCTAGATCAGCAGTTCTCAACCTGTGGGTCATGACCCCTTGGGGGGGGGTCGAACGATGCTTTCACAAGGGTTGCCTGATTCAAAACAGTAACAAAATTACAGTTATGAAGTAGTAACAAAAATAATGTTATGGTTTGGGGATCACCACCATATGAGGAATTGTATGAAAGGGTCGCAGGAAGGATGAGAACCCTGTACAATGACTTCTTTTCTTTGTACAACTTCAGGGGAAATGGAAGAATCGCTCCCCTCCACGCTGGCAGAGGAAAGAAGGGAAGAAGAACCAGTCCGAGCCGAGCCCCAGAGTGACTCAGAAACCTGCCATCTTCGTCTCGACTCAACCAGCTTCCCGAAGATTCACAGCCGGAGGTTCAGGGAGTGAGTGCCCCTTTACTCTCCTGTACCCCTATCCCTGCTAACGACTTGAGTGGGGAGTTGTGTGCTTGTGTTTACCTTATATATTCGAATGGAAGCCGACCTAAATATCAGCCGAGGCACCTAATTTTATGACAAAAACTGCATAAAAATGTGCCGAAAAACTCAGCGTATACACAAGTATATATGGTAATTTAGCAGTTATTTTTTTTTTGTTCTTCGGAGTGGGTCACACTCTCTTTTCATCCTACAAGTTTAAAATGGCCAGTACCCCAGTAGAACCCTTGTTCGGAGATAGCCTAACTATTGCATGTGCTTCTGTTGAGAGTCTCTGATTTGTTAGAATCCAAGTGTGACGTGCATGAGCAGGATCCATACCCGGGTTCCTCTGGTGGCACCACTTCTCTGTTTTCTTAGGGAAGGATAGTTTTAACCCTGTGGTCTCTACCTTCCAGGGTAGATTGTTCAGGGATTTCTGTTCTAGTGAGGAGTGACCAGAGATGTGGGTAGGACCCTCGTTGGAAGAGATTTGGCACTCCGTGGTGGGGCCTGGGGCACAGAGATGTTCATCCCTTGTAACTGGGAGATGGAGAGGAAACCTCAGCCTTTTCATAAAATCAGATCCATCAGGAATTTCACACTTTTTGTTAGTATTACCTGAAAAGGACTTAGTATTCTCTATTAAGGTTTGGTGGGATGGTACAGCCAGTGGAAATGCTTATGACGTGCTATGTTTCTGTCAGTTACTGCAGCCAGATGCTTAGTAAGGAAGTTGATGCTTGTGTTATGGATCTTCTAAAAGAATTGGTACGTTTCCAAGACCGTATGTATCAGAAAGATCCAGTCAAGGCTAAGACCAAACGCCGACTCGTCTTGGGGCTGAGAGAAGTTCTCAAACACCTGAAGCTCAAAAAGTTGAAATGTGTCATTATTTCTCCCAACTGTGAGAAGATAAAATCCAAAGGTAAGGCCAGCTGTTTTGCCCTGTGTAATAGCGGTTCCTGCCCGCAGCTTATGCCATAAGCCCATTTGGTCTCCAGTGCTGGGTAAGACCTCTGCTACAGGACCGGGGAGTGTGCTTTAATTGATGAATGCTTTTCCCAAAGTCCATTTAACCACCAAATAGCTAACCTGTGTCAGTTGGGTGGGCATCTGTCCTTTTAGCTGGGAACATTCTGGCGGCAGCAGCAGCAGCAGCAGGAGTGCCTTCTATAAGCCGAATGCTCGGAGCCTTGCTGATTGACTCTGGAGTTGGAGTTTTAGTTTAGAGCTGGGGAAAGCTCACTGGTCACTTAGATCACAGTTTCTTCTCCCTGGCTGCCAACCAGCACCTAGATGGAGCATCTGTAAGGTTTAAATTTACTTTTTCAATCTGTGATTAACTAGTCAGTCCATTAATGAAAGGTGACAGTTTGCCTAAGTACCACTTGATCTGTCATAGGTTTTGTTGTGACAAGCTTGGTCAGGTAGGAGATCGTGTACTCCTCCTTTCTGTCAGATCTCATGTAACTCTTTTCTTTGTTCTTTGAAGGACTTGCTTGTCTATTTTATTTTCTCGTTAGGTTAATATAGGAATTGATGGGAGCAGAATGTCACCTCTCATTTGAGCTATAAAAAAAAGAAAAAGAACCAAACCTCTAAATATCCACAACCGAAGTCTAGAGTACCCACTTTTGCCCTAGTTCCATTCCTTTCTTTTACAGGGTAAAAGCAAGCTTTACCAGTATTGTCTTTTTAATCTAAATCTTAGCACTAAGTCTTTGAGATAATCTTTGCCAGTTGACATTTCACCACTAAAGTGTGAGGTTTCCTGACTTGTCTACTGGTTATTTTGGAGCGAGCTCAGGAATAGCTCTGCTAGACCCCTTTCCCCAGGCCACTAGGTTTATCCGCTCCATGTCACAGTTGATTGGAGTGGACCAGGGCTCATTGCTCTGCCTTTGCAGCTGTGTGTTTGGCAGAGCCCTCACCAGGTCCAGGGCAAGGTGTGCACGTTACAGAGCTACAAAGGATAGCCCAAATCATGGGGGCAAACAGGTCACACATAGGCTGCTTGTGTCCTTTTTAACTTTCTAAAGAATTTTTAAATTTCTGCTATTTTTTTTTACATTTTATTAGGGGCTCATACAACTCTTACCACAATCCATACATATACATACATCAATTGTATAAAGCACATCCATACATTCCCTGCCCCAATCATTCTCAAGGCATTTGCTCTCCACTTAAGCCCCTTGCATCAGGTCCTCTTTTTTTTCCCCTCCCTCCCCATTCCCCCCTCCCTCATGTGCCCTTGGTAATTTATACATCGTTATTTTGTCATATCTTGCCTTCCCCCCTTCTCTGCTGTCCCTCTCCCAGGGAAGAGGTCACATGTGGATCCTTGTAATCAGTTCCCCCTTTCCAACCCACTCACCCTCCACTCTCCCAGCATCGTCCCTCACACCCTTGGTCCTGAAGGTATCATCCACCCTGGATTCCCTGTACCTCCAGCCCTCAAATGTACCAGTGTACAGCCTCTGTCCTATCCAGCCCTGCAAGGTAGAATTCGGATCATGGTAGTTGGAGGGAGGAAGCATCCAGGATCTGGGGGAAAGCTGTGTTCTTCATCGATACTACCTCACACCCTAATTAACTCATCTCCTCTCCTAAACCCCTCTATGAGGGGATCTCCATTGGCCGACACTTGGGCCTTGGGTCTCCACTCTGCACTTCCCCCTTCATTTAATATGATATATATACACATATATACATATACATACACACACTTATATCTTTTTTTTTTTTTTTGCATGATGCCTTATACCTGGTCCCTTGGGCACCTCGTGATCGCACTGGCCGGTGTGCTTCTTCCATGTGGGCTTATTTGCTTCTGAGCTAGATGGCCGCTTGTTCACCTTCAAGCCTTTAAGACCCCAGACACTATCTCTTTTGATAGCCGGGAACCATCAGCTTTCTTCACCACATTTGCTTATGCACCCATTTGTCTTCAGCGATCCTATCATGGAGGTGTGCAGTCAATGATATGATTTTTTGTTCTTTGATGCCTGGTAACTGATCCCTTTGGGACCCCTCGATCACACAGGCTGGTGTGTTCTTCCATGTGGACTTTGTTGCTTCTGAGCTAGGTGGCCGCTTGTTTATCTTCAAGCCTTTAAGACCCCAGTCACTATCTCTTTTGATAGCCGGGCACCATCAGCTTTCTTCACCACATTTACTTGTTCACCCACTTTGGCTCCAGCCGTTGTGTCGGGAGAGTGAGCATCATAGAGTTCCAATTTAATAAAAGAAGGTATTCATGCATTGAGGGAGTGTTTGAGTAGAGGCCCAAGGTCCTTCCGCCACCTTAATACTTGACCTATAAATATAGACACATAGAGCTATTTCCCCATCCTCCCATATATGTTTGCATGTACATGTCTTTGTCTAGACCTCCATGAATGCCCTTTGACTTCTAGCTCTTTCCTCCATCTCCCTTGACTTTCCTCCTGCCCTCCTACCATGCTTCATCGCCACCTGGGCTAGAGTATACCTCTTCTCTAAGCAACCTTACCCTTGATCGTTTCCCACCAGGCCTGCCACTCCCCCTTCTCTACCATTTGGGGTTCCATGTTTTTCCCTTGTCCCTGGGTTTGTTAACACCACTTCCTTACCACCCCAAGTCCCCCCGGAACTGTCGGTCCCGTTGTTTTTCCTCCAGATAGTTCATCCAGCCTGTCCTATTCAGACAGACCTGTGGAGTCACTAACATGCACGAAAACTAGACAGAGGAAAACAAAGCAACAGTATACAACCAGGCAACAAAACAACAAAAAAACCACTGACAAAGAACAGAACAAAACAGTTCACAAGAGAAAAGCTTGTAGTTAGTTCAGGGATCGTTTGCTGGCCCTTAGGAGCGTTTTCCAGTCCAGTCTTTTGGGGCACCACTCCCTGGCCCCAAAGTCCACTTTCAGCATTCCCTGGGGACCTTGCTGCTCCATTCCCTTGCTGTTCCATTGCACTCCCCCAGTGATTTGCCTCGGTGTGGTGGGATCAGGTCATGCAATTCCCACACTGTGTCTCCGGTGCTGTCCCCTGTATCGACCTTAGTCACTGATTGGCATCATTTCTCATAGTGGGGCCAGCCATGTTGTTCTCTCTGTGGACTGGCTGCTCTACTCAGGAACATCATCATCACGGCCTGGTGGGCCAGGCTGTGCTCCACTCTCTCCTCCTTCCCCTTCATCTGCTCCTGTGTGCTCTGATCAAATATGTCCATCTCCCAGAGCTGCAGAGTCAATGTCGTCCTTTGGAACAAATTCTTTTTGGGGGAGGGGCAGGAATCCATTTAATTTATGGTGCTGGGGCCAGCCTCCCAGACCTCTCCACTGGTTCCCTCCTCCACGCCGGGATATTGCATTCACACCTTGCGACACTGGGTTGAAGTCTGGTCCCACTTTCCCTGTGGAGATATAAACAATACCCTCCCCTTGGGTGGATTAATGCCCCATGACCCCACTACCCTTTTGTTCCTTGTATTCATCCTTTTGTTTTCCTTTCCCCACCTCCTCCACCATTGTCTACCATGTACATCCCTGGCTTTGGTCTAGTCTCTTCCATACTACACCGTCTTTACCCCTAAAATGTTTGTATACAGTAGCTTTTTTCCCTATGCCACTTTTGCTTTTTAAAAAAAAATTTTTTTTTAATTCTTACCTCAGCGGACTCATGTTGTACTTGTCCTTTTGTGCCTGACTTACTTCGCTTAGCATGATTTCCTCCAGTTCTTCCCATGCCGCTATGTGCCTCATACGTTCATCACTGCTTTTTAGTGATGCGTAGTATTCCATTGTATGTATATACCACAGTTTTTTAATCCAATCGTCAGTTGATGGAAATTTGGGTTGCTTCCAACTCCTTGCAATTGTGAACTGTGCTGCAATGAACATTGGAGCACAGATGTCTGGTCTTGGTTTGTTTCTTGCCTCTTCTGGGTATGTGCCCAGTAGGGGGATTGCTGGGTCATATGGTAACTCTATTTTCATCTGTTTTAGGTATCGCCAGATTGATTTCCATAGTGAGCCCTTGATAATTTATAGATTGTTATTTTGTCATATCTTGCCTTATCCGGACTCTCCCTCCCCAACCTTCTCTGCCATCTGTCTCCCAGGGAGGAGGTTACATGTGGATCTTCGTAATGGGTTACCCCTTTCCAACCCACTTACCCTCTACTCTCCCAGTATCGCCCCTCACACCCCTGGTCCTGAAGGTATCATCCACCCTGGATTCCCTGTGCCTCCAGCTCCCATATGCACCAGTGTACAACCTCTGCCCTATCCAGTCCTGCAAGGTAGAATTCGGATCATGGTAGTTGGGGGGAGGAAGCATCCAGGATCTGGGGGAAAGCTGTGTTCTTCATCAGTACTATATCACACCCTTACTGACCCATTTCCTCTCCTAAACCCCTCTGTGAGGGGATCTCCAGTGGCCGACAAATGGGCTTTGGGTCTCTACTCTGCACTTCCCTCTTCATTCACTATGGTATGTATACACACACACACACACACATATACACACACACGTATATATATACACACATATATATTTTTTTGCATGATGTCTTATACCTGGTCCCTTTAGCACCTCGTGATCGCACAGGCTGGTGTGCTTCTTCCATGTGGGCTTTGTTGCTTCTGAGCTAGATGGCCACTTGTTCACCTTCAAGCCTTTAAGACCCCAGACACTATCTCTTTTGATAGCCGGGCACCATCAGCTTTCTTTGCCACATTTGCTTATGCACCCGTTTGTCTTCAGCGATCGTATCATGGAGGTGTGCAGCCAATGATACGATTTTTGTTCTTTGATGCCTGATAACTGATCCCTTCGGGACCTCGTAATCACACAGGCTGGTGTGTTCTTCCATGTGGGCTTTGTTGCTTCTGAGCTAGATGGCCGCTTGCTTATCTTCAAGCCTTTAAGACCCCAGATACTTATCTCTTTTGATAGCCGGGCAGCATCAGCTTTCTTCACATTTACTTGTTCACCGCTTTGGCTTCAGCAGTTATGTCGGGAGGGTGAGCATCATAGAGTGGCAATTTAATAAAGTATTCATGCATTGAGGGAGTGCTTGAGTAGAGGCCCAAGGTCCTTCCGCCACCTTAATACTAAACCTATAAATATAGACACATAGATCTATTTCCCCATCCTCATATATATCTTTGCATGTACATGTCTTTGTCTAGACCTCTATAAATGCCCTTTGACTCCTAGCTCTTTCCTCCATCTCCCTTGACCTTCCTCCTGCCCCACTACCATGCTCCGTCCCCACCTGGGCTACAGCTATACCTCTTCTCTACGCGACCTTACCCTTGATCATTCCCCACCAGGCCTGCCACTCCCCCCTCACTACCATTTTGGGTCCCATGTTGTTCCCTTGTCCATGTGTTTGTTAACACCACTTCCTTACCCCCCCACCTCCCCCTATCCCAAGTCCCCCCAGAACTGTCGGTCCCGTTGTTTTTCCTCCAGATAGTTCATCCAGCTTGTCTTATTTAGACAGACCTGTCAGCTTTAAGAAAAAAACTTGTTTTTCTGAAAATTCCTTGTTTATAGCAGTTGCTGTACTTCATGGAATGTATTACTCTGAGGATTTTACTGGTGCTGCTTTCTTAAGCATTTTGTACCAATGAGACTGAGCATCTTTTCATTTAAGAGTGTGGTATTTCTTATGTATTATTGATTCTTTGCCATGTCTTTTAGCGACGTTTCATTTTTATTTGGGTTTGTACTTTCTTTTTTTCCCATAATAAGAAAGCTCGCCCTTTAGGTGTTGTAGATATTTTTTGTGGTTTTCGTTTATTGTTGAGGGAGGAGAGTGAAAAGGTGCAGGCAGAGATTTTAGGAGCTACATAGGACAGAATTAGTTTATCTTATGGCATCTAAGTTTTATGCCATTGCTAGGCCCTTTCCTACCCCAAGGTTATATTTGTCTAATCCTGTTTGGCTTCCTAGCTCTTCCATGTTTTCATTTAAAAGAGAAAACCGAAGACCAGTGGCTGTCAAGTTGATTCTGACTCATGGTGACTGCATGGGTGTTTGCGTACTCCATAGGCTTTTTGATGGCTGACTTTTGTGGGGAGTAGACTGCCGGGCCTTTCTTTATAGTCATCTTTTGGTTATCTTGAACTTCCAACCTCCTGGTTAGCAGCAAGTGCTTAACCCTTTGGCACCACTCTTTTCACGTTGAGGGAGAGAGTATATTGTGGCCTAGCATCCAGTGTCTTATGTGGGACAATGCCCTTGCTTTTCCCTGAGCTGAAGCCCTGTACAGCAGTCCTGCGTTTCAAATATATGGGTCACCATGGACCCTGTGTTACGCCATTCTCTATTACCTTGCTCACACTGCAATTCCTTCCTCTGGGGTGGCTCATTTTAAGCCTAATGGGTTGATGAAACTACCAATCCCCCTGTTAGAGGTTAGGGTTAGGGTTCCATTTAACTTATATGCATGGTCCTGCCCTACACGAGGGCTGTGTACACGATTCCTTTGAAGGAGCACAAGCACCTCACATTTACATCGTCTTACCTAGTAATTAGTGGTTAGAAGGGCCTTATTCAGTCATTCACAGCAGCACAGTAGCAGATACTGATTCGCATCCTGTTGGCCTAGCATCATTGTCCTTTGTTAGAATGGTGACTTATGTGGAAGCATTAGGGTACAAGTGGGAATATTGCATCCTTTTTTAATGTAGGTACACATGGGAACTAGAGACCTGTTCGCCTCTTTCTTGAAGTACTATTTGGGACACATGACGTCACCTCTCTGTGTTTCTGGTTTTGTTTGTTTTTATCATTTTAATGGGGCTCATACAACTCTTATCACAATCCACACTTACATCAATTGTGTAAAGCACATGTACATATTCGTTGCCCTCATCATTCTCAAAACTCGCTTTCTGCTTGGGCTCCTGGAATCAGCTCCTCATTCCCCCCCCCCTCCCCTGCTTCCCCCCTCCCTCATGAACCCCTGCTAGTGTCTCCCTTCACACACACTTTTCTGTTGCCCATCTCCCAGGGAGGAAGTTATATGTTCCCCTTTCTACCCTCCCTTCCCTCCCTCCCAGTATCTTCACTCTCACCACTGGTCTTGAGGGGTTCTGGTTTTTTGTTTGTGATGATTCAAACAGCCTTGTAGGATTTTTGTGAGACTGCATGCAAAACAGATCCTGGCACATAGTACCGCAAAACCACAAACTTGTTGCCGTTAGGCCTATTCCAGCTTATTGAGACCATATCGCATGGAATGAAGCTGCCCCACGGGGTTTCCAAGGCTATCGATCCTTTCTTTCTCCCACATCGTGCCTGTGGATTCCAATTGCCAGCCAAGCGAATAACCCTTGGGCCACCGGTGCTCAGCAGATGGTAGATCCTTGGTAAACATTAGCTAACATTTAGTTTTCCTGTTACGCACAATACTAGCATTTGACTAAGGGGGAGCGGTGATACATTTTATTACTTTAAAGACATCTCTATTTGGGGAATTGCTTTTCATAAAGGCTGAGAACTGTACTACATGCAGTGACTTGGCTTTGTTTTCTGGTGAAATCTGCCCTGGCCACTGAATATGAAATATAAAAGAGGGTGCACAATGCTGATGTCTGTAACCAGTATAATAAGCACACATCCTGTGTATTGTGTTTCCTTTGTTGTTTTTTTCTTTTCCTCTGATGCAGGTGGGTTGGATGACACTTTGCATACCATTATTGATTATGCCTGTGAGCAGAACATCCCATTTGTGTTTGCTCTCAACCGCAAAGCTCTGGGGCGCAGTCTAAACAAAGCCGTTCCTGTTAGTGTGGTCGGGATATTCAGCTATGATGGAGCTCAGGTGAGATGGAACAAGGGCTGCTCTGGGAGGAAGTCCGAGGAGAGCTGGTTTGGCACTGAGCAGAGGTGACCTCATGAACCGATGACCTTTGTGTCAACAGCAGGGCTGTATTAGAGAACAGCTCTTTTATCGATTGCTGGCCCAGATAACACTGAGCATGGCTCAGGCTCTAGGCTTTGCTCTCCCAAGGGCACGTTTGCTGAACGGGGGAGCTGGTGTACTCACGGGTACTCTTGGAACATCACACATGTGCTTTTTTACCCAAGGACCAGTTCCACAAGATGGTTGAGCTGACAATGGTGGCCCGTCAGGAGTACAAGACCATGCTACAAAGCATATGCCAAGAGCTGGCTGAAGAGCCTGGTCCTTACATGTCACCCAGCCCACCCACACAGAGATCAGGGAACTCTTCGCAGGATACACACCCAAACCCCAGTGAGCAAGAAGAGCCACATTACAGTGAGTGTTTTAGGGTGGGGTAGTGTGTGTGAGGTGGGGCAGAGTTGAGCACCTTATTGGTTCATTATTACATGAGTGGCAAGGGCCCATTTTAACAAGGCCCTGGCGTGGTCTCGGTTGTTGCCTGAAACGACCTCCTTTGTGAGCTTTGTAGGCCTTGTTAATGATTATCTGATAATTTCCTTTCTCAGACTTACGGTCAGTATCATCTCAACCTGTGCTCAGGTAGTTCATTCGAGTTCTTCAGTTAGCATTCCCTCAGATGTCCTTTCTGGGATTTATAATATAGGTCCAGTGAAAGTGGGTGCTCAGGGACGGAACAAGTGCCAGGGTTAGAAGCCACGCTATAATACTCCTCCAACCTTGTAATGAGCGTGTGCACATGCTCCCCACACTGATTCTCCCAGGGTGCTCATGTCTGCATGGCGTTCCTTGTTTGTTGGTGTCTTTTTATTAGTTACACCATTTTCTTTTTTTCTAGTTGAAATCTGGAGAAAACATTTGGAAGCATATAATCAATGTGCCCAGGAACTAGAAGAAACATTAGAGGCTTCAACTTCTCAAGTGATGAATTTGAAATTATAAGAAAAGAGCTCTGTGTGTGTGTGTGTCCATGTGCGCACGTGTGCGCACGTGTGTCCATATTTTGGGTAAAGGGGTGGATTAGAAAAGACTGTCTTATTCTCAGTTCTTCATTGACCTACTGTATTGGATTCAACCATTCAATATGAAAACTAGGCAGAGTGAAAGAATGTTTGTAGACATGGCTTGTTGTAGACCATACTGTGATACAGTTTTGGCTTTCTGACCACACTGGATTTGCAGAATACTGCAGAAAACATGATACTTAGACTACTTTGGTTGCTAAAGAAACTCCTCTTATTATTACAGAACAATTAAACAAGTAAATTATAAATTACACTGTCTGCAGGAAGCCCGGTATTGTAGTTACTGAGTGTCAGGTGGAGTAGGACAATTTAATTGGCAAGAAGTGGAAAAAGGTGCCATTCCTAATCTTACCTTTTTTCCACCTCCCAGGAAGCTCTGACTGCTTTGTAGGAAACTAGTGTAAAGTCTTCTGTGAGTGATGCCAACATTAGAACAAAGAGGGGCATGGTGACGTGCTTGTTTCTCAGGGGATGTATGTTTTCACATTTATAGATTAAAAATTTGCTAAAATGAGTCACTGAAGGAAAAAAACATTTTCTAATCTGTAACTATTTAGTCTTAATTTTAAAAAAATGCATATCAATGTTTTGACATTTCAGTTTTGATAATCTTAAAAACTTTCTTATTTTAAATGAATATTCTGAATTCTTTGAGACCAAAGGGAAGAAGTTTACTTTCATATTTTCCCTATAAGTAAGAAGGCTAACTTATTTTTAATAAATAGTGATTACTTTTATGCAAGACTTTTATTTTCTGTTTTATTGATGTTCCTAAGTGTCTGATTTGTCCATTTTGGATAATCTTGTCAGAAGGGGAAAGATTTGCTGTTTACATACTTAATATGTTTTGGAGTAGACATTATTGGTGTCGCTTCTTAAAGGTCTGCCTGTAGACTTAACCTTGTGGGTTTTTCACCAAAGTAAACAGCAGAAAAGGAATTATACTACATTTTGTTTATTTAGCAAGAAGGATAACTTGGGGGCTTTGTTTAATTAAAGTTAGACATGCCAAACATCTTACTCCCTCTGAGAAGTGACGTATGGTGAGCAGATAAAATGAAAGCGAGTCCACCGCGGCACATAGTGAACTGTGGCATTTTAGCATTTCCCTTAGCCATTGAGGCTACTTTCCATTGACCTCACCCATATTCTCACGAAGTATTCTGGATCTAATGTGAAGCTCTGACAGCATAGGAGCTCCCTGGTGCCATGTGAATGAATAATGGTGGTGCCCAGAGCATATGGGGAACGAGGGGGTCCCAAATACAGACCCAGCATCTTAGGACAGGCACAGGGTTATGCTTTCATGGTCTTGAGAATTGTTAATCCTCGTGCACTACACTCTCAACAGACTACCACATCTTATACCTGGCTGTATGAACTGTTCAACAAACGTGCTCTGGTTAAATACAAACTTGCAGAGGATTTGATAAAGAAAACAGCACCTTGGAAAAGAACCCAAAGCTCAGACCAGTCTGTCAACTGATAATTGTCGAAGCCACCTGTGGGGGTGGGGTGCCCCCCCCACTCCACACATGACCCCCATCTCCGCAAGCAGGAACCACAGTGCCAAAGAGAACTTATTGATAGGCGTTATGTTGAAAGTATGTGGCGGTTCTTTGGGAAGATCAGCATCTTTGGCAAGGGGTTAGCTTGCCCTACTGAAGGAGGACTTTAGAGTGCGGGGAGCCCCAGGGCATCTTGGTGCTTTTGATCACATTGTAAGAGGTCCTGTTCATTCCGCATCCTTGAAGTGATTCGTTGGAAAATGTGTACTGACCTCAGCTTACCCTCTGCTAAGAGAGCGGGGTCTGAAATATGCCCATGATCCACAGGTCTTTAAGATCTGTGACTTCCTCAGAATCACAAGGTTGCAGCTTTATTTTTCACAAAACTTCTTATATGATAGACCAAAAATTGTCAATGCCCATGCTCACAAAGAGGGACGCTGTCTCGGCTTTCAAAAAGTCTGGGTCACAAACCTTTCTCATCAGACCTGTGTCACTGTGCACCTGTAGCAGGGGTCCCTTTTCTAATCCACCTGCCCATGTGGCCAGTGCCGAAGGCTGCACATGTGGACACAAAGCCCAGCACTTAGCAAACACGGAGTACTGAGTCTAATGAGGAAAAACAAATAATAGCAATTTTTGCTCCCATGGTGGACCTCATTGTCACTTAGGGTCTAAGGCAAAAAAATTTTTGTGTGACAAAACATCACCAGTTTACTCAGCTGATGATGGTTGAGTCTCACCATTCATTATCATTTGGGGTCTTCCGTTTTTTTCTTCCTTGGTAGTATCCTGTAGAACAGGGATTTTTCCACTTCTGACCCCATTTTGCCCCAGAAATTTACAACACTGGCAAGTGTTGCCAGGAACACATTGGGTTCATTCTCTGTTTGATTTTGAGTGAGTTTTCGGTCGTTGTGCATTCAGAAACCTTTATTGTTGCCAAAATGTCACTACCTCCGCATTCAGTTACACAACCCACAGTTTAAGAAACCTTGCCTTAGAGAGAAGTGGCTAAATTTGAAAGGTGGAAAGAGCAGTTCCTAGATTCCTGTCAGTGAAATAATAGGTTGAATGTTGGTTCGAATAGTAGCCCTTTTCTTAAAAAAAAGAAATTATTCAGATCCTGTAGGAATGACCTTACGAACATAATGGCAATTTTAACTTAATGAAAGCATTTTTGTGGCCTCCTATCCTTTGGCCAGAGAGACCCTTCTGTCATGGGAAGCATTGGATTAAAAAGAGTACACGGGGAGTGACTACCCACTTGAGTCCAGCTCTGGGGTCCTGCTTCTACTGCCCAGCCTCTGGCGAGATTGGGGATGTATTCAAAGCAGGTAGAGCTGGAGCAGCCAAGCTGTGGATCCTCAGGTGCAAGCACAGAATCTTCTCCAGGGGTGACTGGGGTGGGTGGTAGGGTCTGCTTTAGATTTGTTTCAGGAACTGCCTCCTTGTGGTTAAACAGTATCCTTGTCACAACTTTCCTGAAAGAGTAATGTTGTCATTGAATTAGCAAAGCAGTTGGACCTTTTTCTCCAACTCATACTTGTTTTAGACAGTAGTTTTCTATGCGGGAGGGAAAGGTCAAAATTCAGTGGTTCCTGTGATTCCCTATCCTATTTTCTAAAGTAGGTGCTCAGTTTGGTTTGGAATTCCTAAGACAAGCTCTTCCTTCTTGTCTTATGTGTCAGGGACACTCAGTAGGAAGGGAACCCCCATATAAGCTCCAGTCCCATCTCTCAAATTTAATTTTAAAGGGTTGATTAGAAATGCCCCATTTGCAACAAATATACAAATGTGCTTGACACGATGGATGGATGTATGGATTGTGATAAAAGTTGTACAAGCCCCCAATAAAATGATTTTTTAAAAATGCCCTATTTGATAGCACCAACTCAAGCAGCAGCTTGTTGTCATTTAGGCAAAAGTATTTAAAGCCTGACATGTGTGCTGTTATAAACTTCCTTGCATATCCAATAATTAATTTTGAGTTGTCATGTCAACTCTGACCATGGTATTGGGCATCGTGTACAGAGCTTGTCCAAAGTGCCTGTCCTCTCTATGTAGGACTGAGGTTTAAGAAGCTACCCCTTTCTGCTCTCCATAGGGCACAATAGCAGAGATACTTAGGCAAATGCTGCCAAGCCAGCCCAAGGCGATCACTGCTCACCAGCACTTACCATCCCATTTTCCAATTTTCACGCTCTTATTGAAAGCAGTGGTTATGAGACTTTTGGCCTGGCTGTGCCAGCCACTCACTATAAGGAGTCAGTCTAAGTCACTTGGCCACTGATTTAATTATCCTTCACCCTCAGGTGCCAGAGTGGGTATGGATGTGTTCACCTGGGCTTGAAGGGTTATGGGTGCTGGAGTGAAGTTCTCAAGCATTTAAGTGCTCTACACAACACTTGTGACTATTCAGCCCTGGACCTGGGGGCAGTCAGGCATCAGGCCATTTGCTCCCCATACCCACCCAAGGCCCAGAGCCCGCAGCATACCCACGTCTTCCTCCAGGTCTGCATTGTGCGTTTATGCTCGCCGACCATGGTTCTCCAGGTGGTGAGCTCTCTGGTCCACTTCTGGTATGTAGCCTCTAGAAGATAGAATTGGGGCTTATGGTCTCAGTTCTTTTCCATGGTTACAGTAGATTATCTTCCCTTATTTCATGTTAAAGTGCTAAGGACACAAGAGGTAAGCGTTGGCCCAAGGTCATACCATGGGCATCAGTGAAAGACGAGGCCTCCTCTGCTAGGGAACATAGGGCACAGTAGAGCTTGGAGAGTCCTCCACAGGTTGGCTGTATACCCCTTGGAGCAGCAGTTTGAAGGTCAGCTGTCCCATCACAATCCAGTTGTCACCTTTTGAGGGTTACAACTCTTCGCAATGCCATAGGATCAGTGCTGGGGTCACCGCACACATGAAGAACAGCCCTTTACACTCTGCAATCTTTGGTTCTAGAGATGAGCTCCCTGTCTACACCCCATGGGATGTTGACGACACTCAGGGTCTAGGAAGGGCAGCTTTGCTAATGTTGCTGCAATGCCACCTCTTCCTTTGAAGAAGGAATCCTTTCTGGAAGCCAGAGCAGGCCTGTGTTTAGCACCAGATACTCTGATTTCCCAGGTATCTCTTGCTTTGGAGTTTGAAAGCAAAGCTACCTGTAGGGTTTATTAATATACAAACTTGACTACCTATCTTTCTGTTTAAGCACAACATTTGACGTAGAACATTCCTTTGAGCTCAGATTCACAGAATCGCAGTGGTTTTAAAAGTTCTTTAAAAAAAAATAAGTTCTGAGGTCTGAGCCCTACAACTGAGAAACAGAAGTAATAGGTGGGACGGTACAAACGGACTCCAATAACTGTTGGTGTTGCTGGCCACCCCACGTCACCTGTCACCTCGGAATAGTGCTCCAGAGGGCCACAATTCTTGACAATCCAAGTAGATCCCTGCACCATTGGGTTTTCATTAGCAGGACATTTTTTTCCCCTTTGTTTCTTAGCAGACCGTTTTTAATTCAACACTGAACAGGAAGTAGAGTGGGGGATACCACATCCAAATAATTTCTAAACACATCTCTAGCACTGCCAGTATCTTAATACACAAGGTAGTAAAAAAAAATTCGGAGACTTGGATAACTCTTAGAAGTAAATATGTGGTAGAAAAAAATAGAAAGTTGAGAAGGCAAATAAAAGAAAAAACAATGTAATAAAAAAAATTAAGAGTTACTGATTGGCTAGAGACCTGTAGGACTATGGTCATCCCCTGAGGTAGAATAACCAAACATTGAAGATAATAAAGGCAGCATATACCCTGCAACCAAGTTCAGAGGGTTAGAAAGGAGGAGAAACAGAAATAGAAAACAGAAGCAACAAGGGGTCATCGAGGGGTTACAATGGGAGAGTTGAAGCAGAATGTGTATGAATCGCTGAATTTAAGACCAATGATCTGCCCTGTAAACCTAATTCACAATAAAAGTTTTTATTTTAAAGTTCAGAGAAAAGGCTCTTAGAAATAAAAATGTAATAGAAAAATTTATGAAACAGTTTAGAAGTAAAAGAGAACTTTAATCTTTTTTCTGGCTATCATGGAATTAGTCCAATTGTGCGGTTTTGCTTATGTAATTCATGCTACAGGCTGTTTATGGGTTTTAATCATCAATAAGTTTACTGCAGATTCTCAAAGTATTTAAGTATACAGATAGGAAAAAAATGATACATGGGGGTCTAAAAATATTTACTTCCCACACACCCATTCTGAGGTGTATTGCGAGACAGATTTCAGAAAAATGCATTTGAGCAAAGTACCACCAAGGAGCCACCACTGCATCGACAGAAATGGGCTTTCCAGCGTCAGGGTAAAGGACACTCTTAGGGTGGCAGTGTGAAAGGGACAAACTATCACCTTGGGCAAGACTAGAAGGTTCTGGAGGAGGTTTAACAACAGAACCCAGATGATTGCATTTATGCAATGATTTAGGTGTTTATGAAACGAGTGGTGTTAATAAAAACTGAGAAGCCAAGCAAATGAAAATCAGGACAACTATTGTTTACACAAAAAACCAGAAGTTTAGGAAAGGAAACCATGAAAGATCTACTTGCCTCAACTGTTCTATGTGATAGAAACCCTAAGTAACAATCCAACCCAAATTTAGAAATGAGTTAAACTGGTATTCTCTCCTCTCCTGTCCTCTCCCTCTCCCTCGTCTCTGTCTCCAGTGAAAAAAAATGAAGTCCTCACCGTCTTACAAGGCCAAAAGATGATCTTAACACTAAGATGCTACCATATAAGCATGGCTTTTAGAAATATAAAGGGTAAATACTATTTAGAAACAAAACACCTACGTTGAAATTGGATAGTAGGACCAGGCACCCACTTACCCTGAGCCACCACTGTGACCCACACTTTCGATGTCCTGTTTCCTGCTGAGGAGGTAGCAGAACAGCGATACTCGGTGCTTTCTTGAATGGAATCTTGCAGCCAGCTGAGTGTGTGGGCCTTGCCATTGGACAACACATGGGTTTGCACGGGGGCACAGAGCTCCATCTTTTGCCCGTTCTTCTCCCAGACGAAGTGAACATCTGAAGGACCTATAAACACACAGAGCGTTTCTCGTGCATTCCCCTGAGCATGAAGGAACCTCGAACTGAGGGCTCGTGGCCAGAGGAATGTACATCCCTTACATGCCTGCCCTAGAGGAATATAAGAGCCTGTGGTTTTCAGAGCCAGACTAGAAATAACAAGGCAGAACCAAATTGCCCTCAAATGCCTTGGCATCTTGATTCCATCCTGGAGTCTGGTGTCCAGGCCCCGGTTTCTTCAGATAACACCTGCCAGGCCTCTGACCTCCAGAACATGCTTGGACCATCACTGCACAGGGTCTCCTCACATTAGTGGAGGGCTTGGTGACTGTTCTTGGAGACTCTGAATTTTTTTCTGTTCTACCCTTGCCAGATGAGTCCCTGAGTGCTTCAAAACCCATCCCTCCTTAGGGCTATCCTGCTGTGCTCAGTCTGGAGATAGAAGGGCAGGTCTAGAGTGGCATCCTTCAGCCTCGGGCACTGGATAGCCTTAGAGAGAAGTAGGTGTGGGGCAGATTAGGGACTACCTGAAGAGTTAACAGTGCTGGGTGGGGGTGCCAGGGAGCTGAGAAGGGTCTGGGAGATCCCAATTGTCCTTTAGCTCATCACAGTGTGGTCATGGCCTATGAGGAACACATAGTACTAGTGCTTTATGGGACAAACCTATCCGCCTACAGAAGGTTCTGCCTCACAAACCCTATCCACGGTCACGCAGGCTCCTGTGCTCAGGCCCAGGTCTGTTATGCACCCCCCCCCCCCATATTGTCACCAATAACAGCACGGAGCTGTTCTTTAAGGACTGCCTAAATCCTTGTTTTCCGTTGAGGTTATTTAGTTTAACTACAACAAGTCAACTACTTTAAGTGACTCTCTGACTCCTCTATTCAGGGCTCTGTGAGAAGGGTGGGAGCTGGCAGGTTCTAGTTTGACAGGTAGAGCTAAGTGAGGTTCCCAGCAGAAATCCTGGGGAGTTGTGCAAGGCACAGACTAGTGGGTAAATTGTGACTTAATGTAATTCTACATCGGGGATCTGAGACTGAAAATCGTAGGAGCACACCCTCGTCTTTCTTCCTTGGACTTGGAACAACCAACCTTGTAGTTCAGAAGCCCAACATCTAATTCACAGAAGCACGTGGGCCCATGGAAAGCAGTCTCCACTGTGAAAGGAGCAAAGGGGCCTGGGTAGGGATCGACCAGTATGCAGAAACCCTCCTGAAGCACGGGCCACCAGTGAACTCATTACTCCAGGGCAAAGGGACTTTGGCACCAGGTCATTGCTGGTGCCCAGCAGTAACCTAGCTTTCCAATTCTCATATTCCAGTCAATTATCTGGGAAGTGAGGGCTGGATCGTGGGTGGTACAAAGACTTCACTGTGCGGCCATACAGTCAGCTAGAGGAAGGAAGTCAGACCCAATTCCCCATCCCTATTAAAAATTCCACTTTCCCCATTAAGATTTAGGTTGAAGAAAGAACTGAGGACGTTATCAAAGAGCCCAGCCTCCCTCCCCCTGGTTCAAGGTGTAAGATGAGCCTGGACTGAGCTAGACAGCTGGACAGAGTCAAGTTAGCCTCAGATAGTCCTGCAGGCACAGTTCCCTTCCCTGCTTTCCCCTGCTCCAACCCCTAGACGCCTACCTCTGGTCAAAAGGACTGGGATCGCACTATTCCTGGTCTTCATCTGGGTAGGAGTGTGGGGCTGATTCAGCACATCATTCAGGGCAGGGAACTTGGCTCGCCTATATGCACATTGGTATGGGTGAGGGAGGCTGTCCAGAGAGCTAGCACTGCGGTACAGAACACCTTTTTACATTTCTAGGACTGACTTTAGTGTCAATTCTAAGAAACATCTGCTCTATACCCATTACTTGGTTAGCATACCTCAAGATAACTAGTTTACAATTGGATTGTACCTAGATGTTTTCAGCCTGGGAATGACTAAACCAAATGCGACATCTTGAGTATGTTCAGCAGTACTAGGAATTAGGACTCTGTGTCTGTGGCTAGAGTTCAAATGAATGTGCCAGGAAAGCAAATATCAAAATGACAGTATTAAGACTAACAAAAACAACTCCCACCGTTGCCATCACTCCTGGGTGGGTGTCTGTGTTTATATGTGCAGCGCATGCACTACGGGGCTGAGAGCAGTGAGGTGATGGAGCTTTATGGTACTGGCCAATGATGGCTTTCAATTTGTTGTTGTTTTAAAGGAGGGCAGTTTCCAGTTTAACTGTAATTCCTTTTGAGTTCTCATAGGATCAGCTCCCTGCTTCACCAAACATGACTCCTCGTCACCTCTGTCCACCTCCTTGATTATGCATACTGTCTTGGATAGTCGAAGATGTCCCCTCCTAAAGACCTATGTTAAGATCCTTTAATTGGACATTCCTAGAAATGAATCTTGAGAAGAGTGAACCATGCTAAGGTTACTGGAGTTCTGCTCCTATCAGCAAGAAGTTGGAAAATTTCCAATAGAGGGGGCATATAACAAGGCCAACCATGTTACCATACAATAAATTTCATTTAAGGACTCTTTTTCATGTAGGAAACTACTAACATTGTGTTAAATGAAAAAATATGAGCATGTTTGTATGCATGTATGTGTGGACATACAGGTTTGTGTAAACACAGAATATCCAAATTATTAAGTGAAGATTTAATTTTTTTAATTTATACTTTCCAATTTTACTGTAACAAACAAACATGGTTTTATAACTTAAGAGCTATTTTGAAAGAAAAGCCATACATGCTGAATGGTATTCTGAAAGTTATGTCCCAAAATGTTTTGCTTAGCAGCCTGGAGCTGTTTTGAAAAGAATGTTCAAGCCTTGGTTGGCTTCTTTAGGTTTCTTGGGAGTTTTGAGTGTGTGTGTGTGTGCATGCAGGTTTATTTTTGTTAATCTTGTCGCTCTAGAATTCATTTCCCCATTAAGAGTATTTAAAATTCTAGTCGTGGATAACTGTTATGTATTTTTCTTATCATTTAACTGCTGAGTATATATCCATGCTGCCACATTTTCTTAGCCACTCCCCAGTTGATGGATGTCTAGGTAGAATCGAATTTAAAAATATTCTCACGAGGGGTGTCCTGAACACCAAGGACTCAAGTAGAATGAAAATGTTTAAAAAGGATGATGGCAACCTATGTACAAACGTGCTTGAAACAATAGATGCATGGATTGTATACGAGCTGTAAGAGCCCCCAATAAAATGATTTCTTAACAACAACAAGACTTGTCCTGATCAAGTGATGTTTCTTAGAACAGACATGGGAGTCAATTCTGAAACAGCAGAGTCCTCTCCCTCCTTTTTCCTAGCCTTGCCTGACAAGTGACAGGCACTGAGATCTGCTTGGAGGACTAAAGTCGCTGAGATGTAGCACCAGGGTTTCTGGAATGTTCCTTACGCCTCGGCCTGGCACACAGAATCTGTCTGTGTGACCTGAGCTGAAGCCACACTAATAAGGACCCTCAGCACCAAATCTTCCAGAAAGTGCCTAGCTCCTGGGGTTGGAGCTGCATGTATGGAAAACACGGACCACATATTCTTCCTATAGTGTGAAGACATTTTTAAGCGTCATTAAAACTATTTTTTTAAAGATCATTTTTATTGGGGGCTCCTAACAGCTCTTCGAACAACCCACACAGCAGTTGTATCGGGCGTATCTGTACTTACGTTGCCATTCATAATTTTCTAAGCTTTTTCTATTTGAGCCCTTGGTATCAGCTTCTCTTTTTCACCCCTCCCTTCCCCCCCTTGTTACCCCTTGATAAATTATAAATTATTATTATTTTCATATCTTACACTGACCACTGTCTCCCTTCTCCCACAGTTTGTGTTGTTCATCTCCTTTGGGATGGGGGTCATTAAAAGCATTTTTAAGGAATGTACTTGAGCATAGTAAAACAGTAAAAATGTTGAAGAAGCACTTACATTTTCTCTTAACAAACTATCCATCTCATTTTGAGTGCATGGGAGATGAAAGAGAGAATTAAAATGTGACCCACAGCAGGGCACCTATCAGCACTGTAGTGTCACTGAGAGCAGGCCCAGAACATTGGCCTATGGCCCTCCTCCTCCCACCTGAAGTCTCTGTGGAAACACCTCACTTCTGTTCCTAGGCCTTTACACCCAGGGCTGTAACACTTCAAGGAACAGGGCTGACTAGGGTGTTTACCTCCTGTAGAGTGCCTCCCAGACTGAGGAGCCTCCGGTGGGGTGGGTGAGGCTGGGCAGAGCTGTGGACCATTACCAACTTCTGGGCATGCATTGTCTCCCTTCACAGAGGTTGCCTCCTCACCCAGAGAAGGGATGCACATTCCCGACTTGCCTTCTTTCTGCATCCACCGTCATGACAAGTGCGGGCTAACCCATCTTGCACAAACCTGTAACTAGTAGCCTTCGAAGGACTCTTGATCCCTGGTCCCAGCATCCGTCTCACAGTGGGCAGGAAACAGGGACTATTACATAACGTCTTACATTATCACTTAATGGAAGACGTCCGAGTTAGATTTGTGTGACAGCCCCAGGCCAAAATGAAGATCAGGCTGTGGGAAGAGCTTTGAGAAAGTGGAAGGAAGCATGGTGGGGAGCCCCTCCACACACCCGACACTAGTCAGGGCCCGAGAGGAGTCACGTGATATAACAAACCCTCTGAGCAGAGGGCTGCTCTTTTTGTCAAATGCCACAAATACGGAGTATTAGGGAAGGATGGAGACACACTCTGAGGCCTCGCCTCAAACAAGCAAGAAGACCTTCTTTGGTGAGTCCTACACGGCTCCCCAAAACAAGGTCAAGACCACAGAAGCATACCTGAATCAGAAGAGAGCATAGTAGCTCCAACTTCATGTGTGTCTTTGTCTAAGTCCAAAGGCAGTGTGAGTGCTTAGGTGGGGCTGCGAACTGGTCGCGTACACTCTTGGTGTTGTCCAGGCTGCCTCTGAGACCAGAAGGTAGAGATTACACACAAAGGAAAAGGATCTGGCCTGGTAGGAGCAAGTGGGTTTGGGTCAATGTCTGGGGTCTCCAGTCTTGACTTTCCAGCTCTTCTGTGCAGTATGCTCAAAGTCATGACTGAGGTGAGTGACGGAGAACATCCAGGGCCTAATTTGGGAAGTTTGTGAATGGACTTGATATCTAGATGGGATTAAGTTGAAAGATTTGAGATTAGTCCTAGAATACCGAGTGGACCCTAAATGAAGAGAAGATGATACATGCGGAGAAGGACTGTGCCCAGAAGAAAAGGCTGGAGTCATGGAGCTCCAAGTCTCTATGGCAGCAACAAGAAGGTAAGCGAGACAGAATAGATCCTCACCCAGAGCCTGCAGGGGGAACTCAGCTCTATAGGCACCTTAATTTGGGCTTCTGGCCTCTCGAACTGTGAGAGAATCAATGTCTGTTATTTTATGCTATCCTCTTTATGCAACATTGGCAGCTACAGGACCTTCTTGCAACAGATATGGCCAAGCCTGAACTTCTCGTGATCCAAACACCCTCCCATGCTCTCTGGTCTGAGATCTGTGAGAGCTGGCAGCAGGTTGAGGTGTAAGCCATCTCACATCAGGAGCACTTCTGCAAAGTTTGCAGGAGCACCTACTGGAGGTTCTGCCCCACTCTGGCTGAGTGGTGAAGGCACCCACCCTGGCTGGCAAGGTCTTTGCCTCTAGGGGCCAAGTGAATTCTGGAAGTACTGGAGAGTCGGCCAGGCAATGGAAACTACCTCTCCCAGAACGTGGGTACTCAGCAAGCCAATGGCTACAGGGTGCACTGAATTAATTAATTAATGGAATTAATACAGAGGATAACATACCATAGGAATAGATTCCCTTAGATCAGTGGTTCTCAACCATCCTCATGCTGTGATGACCCCCCCAACCATAAAATTATTTGTTGCCATTTCATAACTAATTTTGCTACTGTTATGAATCGGGCGACCCCTGTGAAAGGGTCGTTCAACCCCCAAAGGGGTCACAACCCACAGGTTGAAAACTGCTGCCTTAGATGATGCTTGTAAAGTTCTCTGCCTGGAGCACAGCCTACAGTAGGAGTTGCATCAATGAGCTTGTGGCAGTTTTAAAGCAGGTCTTCTGGTCAGGCAAACCCTTCCTGACCAGAATCCACAGGGAGCTCCACTCGGGATTCAGCAGATGCAGGGTACACAAGTTGGGCAAAATTTCAGAACACCAGAACTCAGGAAAGGGCCCTTTGCCAGGTGCTCTAGAAGGTCACGTGAGGATGCTTTTCTCCTCCATGGCATTGAAAATACTCGGCCAGATTCTTTGCTCTTTGTGAAACTTCTGATGCCCATATGTCCCCAGACCACATGAACACCACAGGAAATCTAATCAGAATTACGGTTTAAGTAGAAAACTGTCCCATGAGGGGAAAGATGGCCGCAGAAAGTTTTATGTTCTTTCCTGAAATTCCATAGTCTAAAAACACTTTGCTAGACCTTTCATTAGAGAGCTCTGAAACCATTTACTACTACTACTGTGATGAAATTCATATGAGAGAGAACCTCAGGCAGGGCTCCAGGCTACCCAGTGACAGCCCTTGATACCCTCCGATGGGTCTGAGATCGTAAATCATCAAAAAGAACACCTGATGCTCAGAGCCTCTTCGGAACCTGAGCCTGAAGCATCATTTGGATGCCCAGCTCAGGTTTAGTCCACAGTATGGCACATACCCAGACCACATGAATGGCCTTTCCAAAATGTGTCCCATAAAGCTCCACACCCAGAAGTCAGGGTCACATCACTCTCGCCACGGCTTGGGCAGAGCAACCACATGCAAACAGACCCGCGGGATCTACTGCAGATGCACAGGCCAAGCAAAGGCTCCAGTGCTTAGTTCAAAGATGGGGGTAGGGTGGGGGGTGGGGGGAGAGGGAACGGGCAGCAAGTCAAAATGTAGTCGTTTTTGGTAGATTCAAATCTCAAGACGAATGTGTTTCCATGCCTCACGATTTATTTTCCTCATCAGGTAAGTACCATGGGTCTATACCATTTCCTCCCTTTCTGTATTTATTGACTAATTAAAAATCCCCTTAGTTAGGGGTCTCCGGGCCCTGCCTAAAGCCTAGGAAACATTTGACACTCGGTTTGGGCCATCTTTCCAGAGCGGATGTCCAATATTAACCTACCTCTTCTGTCTTTGGTAGACAGGGATACTAGACTTTTCATGCATCGTGAACCTAACAATTTACAAAATTCATATTTTGAAAGCTCTGAAGTTAATTTTAAAGTTGCCACACGCGACACATATGGCCCTCCACTGTTAGCAGAAATCTATGTAATCTTATATGCCAGGGGCTGGGACACGATCGCCAAAGCCAGCCCCTAACTTTTGTAGAATTCCTAGTGTATTATTTCCCAGCCACCACCATTCAGTTGCATGTTGTCTGTGGCTGCTTCCACAATAGCAGAGTGGTTTCAACCAGGTAACGCAGAACGCTGGGCATGCTTATCGGGCTCTCAATGGAAAACGGCTAGTGAGCCCTGCTGTAGATTATTTGTAACTCCCACATTTCCCATCAGGTCCAAACCGAACCCTTGGCCATTGAGTCAGAAAGAGAAGAATGGCTCCATAGGATTTTGCAGGCCATGCATCTTTACAAGGCAGACAGCTCATAGTTTTCCCCTGGAAAAGGAACTGGTGGGATCAAACTAACCTTTCTGCTATAAGCTATTATCCCTGATCACACAATAACAGCATGGGTTGGCCTTCCCTATGGGATGCAGACTGAGGCAATATATGAGATCAAAGCACATGGCAGCATATGTATGCCCACAGCGAAGACACTTGCCTATACCCACATTTGCAGGCAACTGTTCTAGCCCCCTGCACTAGCCAGCCAGGCCTCTGGAGGGAGACGGGGCCAGATGAGGGCATGGTGGGTACAGAGAAGTGTGCTACTCACCTGTGGCCTGACAGAAGAGTTGGAATGTCCCCAGGGCATGCACGTGCTGTGCCTGGTCACTTAGGATGGGTGGCAGCAAGGTGACTGCTGAGGTCTCAGAGCCCAAGCTCAAGGATGGCCAGGGGCTCTGGGGAGAAGATGACTCAGGACCCAGACAGGACAGGGAGGAAGAGCCAGGAGGAAGGAAGGGTTTGGGAGGTAAGGCTGTGAGACATAAGAGGACAGATAAGAGCATGCTGAGGAAACATTCTCAGGAATGTATCTCATTCTGAAGAAAGCAGACCTTGACCAGGAAATTGACCCAGATGATGGAGAGTGGCACCACAGGGGTCTCACACCTGTCCTCTACCCCTGGCCCTTGAGAGTCGTGCTGGGAAACGAGTGGAAGCCACCTTACACACAACATTGTGCAGACAAGAGAGGCATCCAAATGGAAGTCATCGTAATAAAGATTTTCCCAAATTGAGGATATATGATTCTTATTTATTCAGTTCCTTCTCATATATATACAGATCAAAGTAGAAAAATAAAAACAAAGTAAGTCTTATAAAACACAAATGTTTACACCAAAATGGTCCAATCATATGCTGGAAGGTACGACTGACTACACAGGCACACAAAATCCCGAGTTAATTTTTCTTTGCCCTGAAAGAAGATCTCTTCTGATGGTATTTACAAACACTTGGAGGCAGGGAGGGAGGACAGTGATGTGTAATAAGCAAATGGTGGCATTGTACCACCAACTTCAACTTTCACTGCTAGAGGCAGGTCTGGCGTGGTGAATGGTCTATGTAGGGGGCATATTCTATCCCAAACCTGCTGTAGAGGCCTATCTACCATTGTTCAGGCCATTTCCAGCTGCGGAGGAGCACAGGCAGTACGTTTGCACAGGGAGTGGATATGAGGTCACAGCAAAGGGAAAAGGAGATGTTCAGAGAGCCAGAGAAGCAAGCCCTCCCTATACTCTTTGGCCAGGTGGTCCGAGCCAGTGACCATGGACATCCAATGGCAATGCACTGGCTCACGTGCAGTCCAGTGTCAACCTGACTACGCTTCACTGGGGCCTCCCAGCTCAGAACCCCAAGCTCATTGTATGAATATGTGGTAGTCCTCTGCTGCTGTCTCCTCTTCAGAAAGTTTTGAAAAAGAATAAAGACAAAATACAGAAAGAAAACTTTTCTGAAAGCCAACATTTCCCTCAAGAAATGAAGAAAAAAATAAGTGTTCCAGAGGCAGTTTGGGTTTATAGTTCTAAAAGTAGAAAGAACGCATTTAGCAAAAGTAAGTTTATCCCTGAGAATCATTAACAATTTAAGCTATACTTATTATAATACATAATGATGGAGAAGAAAAATTTTATCTCCTTCGATAATTAAAAATTAGCTGAAACGTTTAAACAATGAAAGCAAAATTTAAAAAACAACAAAAACTTCAAGAAAAAGCTCATGCTGTATGTTGCCAAACTTACAAACTAAAATGTCATTTCCACTCTGGAATTAAACTATGTTAATGGATGCAATGAGAAGGAGGGATTGGCATTAAACTTGATTGAGTTTGTGTCTCTCCCAATGAAAGCCAGACCTCAGCTGGACTGGTGGCTCCACCAGCAGGTGCATTTTCAAGCACTGTGACCACCTGAGGCATGCATGACCAGGGTGTGCTGCCTGCTACTTCCGAAAGAGGCAAAGAGAAATCAAGTCATAAGCTCAACCCAACAGACAGACAAGAAAACACGACTGGAGTCTTGCTTGAGATAACTTCCCCAAGCAAGATGGGACCTGATGGGATTGCCGTTTGGTAGAGTACAAGAGGTACCCATGTGTGGATGGACCCCTTTACAACGTGATGGGTCCTTGCTCAGCCAGCCAGCCAGGATAACTTAACCAGGCATCTAGGGAAGGGAAGTGGCTGGCCTCAGTCTCCATCGATGTCAGAGTCTGCGTACTTCAGCTCGCACTTCACATCAAATGGTTTGTCCTTGGCAGAAAGCTCGTCAATCCTCTGGGAGTCCTCGGGGTCGGTGGGGAGCTTGCTGGTGATGGTGTCCTGCTCTGTCTCATAGCCTGTGTCCAGAGCCAGTTTGGGCTGTTCCCCGTATTGCTGGGAGAAGCTCCCCTGCGTCACCAACGTTTCCTTCACATTCTGCTCACAATCAGAAAAATCCGATTTGGGCTTTTTCTTTCCAAGTACCATAATGGAGCGGAATTTTAAACACTGTCCAGGCAGGTAGCCTTTGTAGCAGTTGTAGGAAAAGAGGCAGAGGAACAGGGCAAAGAAGAAGAGGAAAAGAAACATGAGGAGGCGATTGTCACTGGACTTGAGATACATGGTCTTCTCGGAGTGGATTTGTGGGATTGTGTTTATGACAATCTTGGGTTGGCAGGGAGTGCTTGTTGGCACAAGGTGGGAGGGTGGGGTCATCACGGCTCCATGTGTTGTGATCCGCACAGTTGGCATCTGGGGAGAAGTCCCTAGAGTGGCCTCTGCCAACACTTCGGGGCCAAGTTTACTACCTTCTGTTTGCATTGCTGGAAGGGTGGGGGCTGCTGGTGTGTGCGAGATCAACTTCACTTCCAAAACATGCTTAGCAAGCAACTGTGAAATCGTCTTATTCTTCACGGTTTCTTCTGACAGACACTGGTACACCCCGCTGTCTTCTTTGGACAAATTAAAGATCAGCAGGTTTGCCCTGCCCACCAAAATGTGCTTAGAGGTGTTGGCCTTTAACACAGTGTTCTGGAACTTCCATACCACTTGAGCCAAGTTGGACTTCTGGGCGCATCTGAGCTCTGCTGTACCACCGTGCTTGAAAAAATGCTGCCAGCGACTTTCCTTAACTCTGTCTGTAATAGATCAAAATAAACGTGCGCAGCATCAACAACCTGCGTGTTAGCTGGGTTCTTCTAAAGCATGTTAGCATGCACAAACAGCCACTAAAGTAGCACGAAGTCATACAGAACAACAAAGCATGCATGACTAAGGAACCCCAGCTGGCAGCCCCTGTGTGAAAAGAAAGCTGAGACGACAAGCAGCAGGTACGCCTTTGATCAGCTTTTTCTGCTCCTGACGCCTCTCAATGCACCATGCACCTTTAGTTAGCCTAACCATTTCCTAATTTAATGATGGCGATACGAGAGCCTGTAGCATGAGCTGCTAGTGGGCACATCTGTCTTGAGCAGTGGTTGGGAGGACAGTACATGGAGTATCAAAGAAAGTGCGCTCCCAATACTATTGCCTCTGGCACCCTACAACTACTTCATTGGGAACACTACCTTGGTGTCCTGGCTTGCTGCCTGCTACTGAGTCGAGGCAACCTTGTGCCCACTGGCTCAAAATGCTGCACAGTCTTGCCCCACTGCCACATCAGGAATGGAGTGTGCCTTAGTGATCCGCAGGAATGCCATCCGCTGATTTTCCTAATACATCATCAAGTCTTTTTCCTAGTACTTGCAAGCCCCACTTTAGCCTGTTCCTCATCATCAGCAACATGCAAGTTTCTGTTTGCAGATGGGTGGTGGCTGTACATGAGGTACGCTGGCCGAGAATTCATGAAAGGTGAGAAATATATTATTGAACTCCCACTGCCCTTGTGGACTGATTAACTGCGGCCTTCCTTCCTCCTCAAAGTAGATTTAGGTGTTTCTTTGTTTGTTATTGTTCTTTAATGAGCCCCCAACTCCCCAACCCCCACCCCTACTCCAAGGCAGGCTAAAACAAAGTGATGAAAAGCACATTTGTAGAGAGTGCTTTTGGGTAAAAAAAGCCCATTCTGAATAGTTTCGAGCAGTCTTCTTTTTTCTTCAATCAAAAGAATCGAGATATACCATAGCTTTTGCTATAGGGTGCTTGCCTCAGTGCCAAGCAGAGGCAGAGAAAGATATGAAATGTACCCCCACCCCGCTAAAAAACAAACAAAATTACAACACTGAAATGGGGTTTAGTTCCTCATTATTTCTTAAGGAGATGTAGTAAGAGTTAATGACTCACCAGGGCAGGCAGAGACATCACCACTCATGTTCTGGATCAAATCCCTGTAAAACAACCAGGTCAAGATGACAAACACATTTGTGCTTTCTGCTGTGTAGGTGGCAGGGATGACGGAGTGCAGGGACATCACATAAGTATATTAAGCTGACAGTTACCTGCCGGGGATGTGTTCCTGGTGCAGCCCAACACATGTGGCAACATGTGGACTCCAGGCACAGTAGGGGTCCCGTGCTAACACGCAGTCCACACACGTGATGTGCTTCCCACAGAAGGCCACAGCACCCTGGATCACGCCTGGGTTAGAGCCAGCATAGACAAACTTTTTGCCCTGTGAACAGTAAACAGGTGAGAACAGGCATTTGGTGAAAGGCAAAGGGCAACAACACTTTATCAAGGTAACGGAGTAGGAAGGTAAGTCCAAAGCTGTTGGGATGCAGTTCGTTCACGCATGGGTTTATTCTACGTAAAATACGCTTAAACAAGTCTTTGTGACTAGTAGATGGCTGCAGACACACCCTCTCTTTAATCCCGCCCTCCTAGTCTCATTAGGATGCCTTCAGAAACAAGGTCCCATAAAAACAATGGCTTCTGTGGAGATCTGCTGGGCCTGTAAAGTTCAAGGCAGGAAGGTTGACTCAGGAGGTTATGGTGACTTTGCTGGGAGTTAGGGGTGGGGAAAGTGGGACTAGGTTCTAAAGGAGTGAATTTTTAAAAATCGTTTTGCTGGGGGCTCTTAAAGCCCTTTTTAAAAAAAGTGATAATAAATCACTTATTAAAACATGATAGAATACAGTTTCTGAGCCACTAGTACAGTGGTAAACATTTCACCTCATTGACATTCCACATAAAACCCAGTTAAATTGTAACATAATCTGCCCTGAATTGGAAAACATGTATGCCTTTAATCACTCAATGGCTTACTAGGTAAGTGAGTGGAGATCTAGGTTTTCTGGCTGAGTTAAAGAATATGACAATCTAAAAGGTGACCAAAACCCCATGTGCCTGCAAGTTAAATTTTATTTACCCTGGGATCATTGGTATATGTGCAACTTAAAGTTACCTTCATTAACTATTACCTCTTCCTCTCCACACACAAAAATAATATATATGTCAGGAACAAAATTTAAGGATAAGAGTTGAATTTCAAATCATGCTTTGTTACTGCCATTCTCTTTTTAACTGATCACCTATAAGCATGCAAACAACTGTCCTCTGAACCACAGCACTTCCATGGTCTCTTGGGTGACAACAGGTAACTTTAAAAAGGGCATTCAATTTGTAGTTCTCTCCTAGAACACAGTGTGTGTGTGTGATACACAACACGAAATAGGAAAAACCATCATCAATAAATTATTTCAATTGCAAAACCTTTTCTGAAAAGAAAACTTGACAAAATGTGAAACCATGCTTTCAATGAGTGCCATAGGACTACCAGTTGCTCCCAGGCTATTTCAGGAACCGCCTCCAGGGAGTGCTGAAGCCTACGCAGGGCCTTGATGTCAAGGTCCACCAGGGCTCCAGACCAGGCACTGGGGGTCGCCTTCCTCCACTTTCATTTGCTGATTCTTTGGGCCACCCAGTCTTGCTGGCAGAAAGGGCAGCCATTGTACTGTTTCACGCACAAGGACATGCAGCCGTTGTGGAAGGAGTGATTACCTTCTCCCCAGACCACTTAAAACCAAGGGAAATCACTCATGATCTAGAATTCAATCTCAGACTTGGGTTTTGTCCCTTCCTTGACCAACTGAACAACACATTCCTCTTGTTTGTTTTCAGCTTGCCATCTACGGCAGGCAGCCATCACCTGGACCTTGCAGATGGCACACGTACAGCACTCTACGTCCCAGCTCCACGTGACCATCACGTTCCACTTCGTGTGGGAAAACCTTTTAAGGCCCCTAACTTGAAGCCAGTGCTCCAGGAGTGAGAGGAGAGTATGCCTGGCTCCTTGCCTGGCTCCTCGCTGTCTTCCACGTTGGCCATGGTGGTGGCTCAGAGCCTGGAGCAGAAATGTTGGCCTGGAGAGGAGGGCAGCTATGGTGGCACCGTGGGACCTCCAGCAGGACAGCTCTTATCATATTCCATGTATCAATTGTATCAAGCACATTTGTACACATGTTGCCATCATCATTTTCTAAACATTGACTTTCTATTTGAGCCCTTGGTATCAGCTCCTCCTTTTTCTCTCCCTTCTCCCACCAAGTAATCTTGATAGATTTTCTTGAAGAACACAGCATGACCACTGGGGCTTATTATGAAAAGGTTTTAAGAAAATGGAAAACTACATTGCTAAGAAAAAGGCCAGAAAGTTGCATTGAAGAATTGTTTCCATTTCAACACCCAGTCATTCTTTAAGAGTATAAAGGGCTGCAGATAAGAATTTCACTGGGATACCTAAAATCCATCCATTACAGCCCTGGTCTTGCCCCTCACGCTTCTTTATCCTCCTCCCCCCAAATTAAAAGAATCAGAAGAGGAACACAATTTGAGCCTTGTGAGGCTGCCACAATTGCTGTTTTGACTGGTACAAATCAGAGTTCAGAAGCCTTTAGGGGAAGGTTAGAGAGAAGGAAACAGTGTTGAGAGCTAGATGGGAGGTATGTTGAGACAATGACTTCACAGTTTGATATATTTTTGTTTGATAACAGTTTCTATTCATTTTGTAGCAATACTCTTTGACTGCTTATTTAGTAGGATCACAGAAAATGTCAACAAAGCACGTTCAAGCTATCCATGACGGAAAGTTCACATAATTTAGAATGGTTGAGTCACTGGGTGGAGCAAGCAGTTAAAGTGTTTGCTTGTCAGCTGAAAGGCTGGAGACCTGAGATACTTTGGGAAAAAGGCCTGATGATCTACTTGTGGAAAAAAAAATCAGTCCTTGGAGATCCTGTAATCCAAATTCTAACTGGACACATGTGCGATGACCAGAGTCAGAAGGGTTCATGGCAAGTGGTACTCTATTCCCAGATTCCTTTGTCTGTTATGTTACACATTTTACACCAGACTCTACTACCAGATTACATCATCATACAAGTCTACCAGCACACCCAGTAGAGGCAAAGTATCTGGTCTCAGTTGTCACTCAACTAGGCTTATTGATTTTTTTCTCTCTCACTAAATTTTGACTGGATGTGGTTTCACCACATTCAATGTAAAATGCAGAAATCTGAAAGAACAGCAAAATCTGTCAAGCTTTAAAATCAGCTAGTTACTGGCTTTTAGACCATCCTTTGCCTGTTATCTGTCTCAAAAGATTCCCAAACTTATGAACAAATTAGTGTTTTATAGTCAAATGAAACATTATTTTATTCTTAAAGGTTTCTGTATTAACATCAAAATCAGGCTTCAGATAAAAGTCCTTGGTGCTAATGAAGGTTTGCAAAACATCCAAGTCCCATAAGGTTGCAGACTTGTGTGTGGGTGAAGCACCAATGTGTTGTGGAGCTCAGGCACGTGGCAGAGGTGAGTCAATTTGGACTCACAGTGACCGTAGGACAGGGCAGACCTGCCCCCGTGGGAGTCCGAGACTCCAACACTACAGGAGTAGACAGCTTCATCTTTTCCCTTGGCGTGGCTGGTAGCTTTCAACTGCTGACCTTGCAGCTTGCAGCCCACCTCGCAACCCACGATGCATCAGGCTCCTACGTGGCACATAGAAAAAGGGAATTATCTCTCTGTCAATGAACATGATAATGTCCAACAGTGGGAAGAGCTGGGCCTCATGGTGCCATAGACACATTCTTGTAAAGATGGGAAGAGGCCAATTCATAAGAGGATGATGCCTCGATCATGTTTTGTGGGGGGGATTGTGGGGGAGAGGGAATCATGTGGCTTGTATAGAAAGGCTGACGCAGAGAAAGGCTGACTTGGGTGATTTAAAACGTCTAACTGGCTCCTGTGGGGAAAACTGCACAAGGGTTTCAGATAGTTAATGTAGTACAGAACATAGTCCTGGGGCACCCGTGGGGGGGGGGGGCTCGTGCCTGAGAATACCTGCCAGACAGGAGCAAGTGGCTGCATATCTGAGTGTAGAGAAGGTCCAGTTTAGCGGAGGTCAGCCTTCAGCCTTGTGGGTCACCTGACTCGAGAGCCCATTCCTCCTTCCAAGCCACTGAAGACCAAATGGAGCAGAGAAAAGGAAAGCTCCTTGGACCAGCGGAGCCCCACTGAGCCCGATGCAGAAGCAAAGGAGCAATGGGCAATGGGCAATGCACAAGAACACTCCGTGAGAACTGTTGCCAGTTAGCTCTACCACGGGGGCTAGAATGGGTGCGAGAAGCCTGGTGAGAAACCAAATAGGTGTGCAGACACAAGATTGCTCCCCGACTTCGCTAAGAATGACTTTGGGGACTTCTGGAAACTATAGAGCGCAGTTCTAGTCAGACACACATGGGGTGGACATGCATCACAATCTACTTGATGATGGCAGGTCTGTAGTCCTTGGATGGTACAAATGTGTCTGCGCTGCTAGTATCAGAAAGGTTCGTGTTTCAAGACAATGCCGAGGCTGCTTACAAGTCAACCACTTGGAAATCCTATGAAGCCCAGTTCTACTTTGATATACATGTGAGCTGACGTTTCCTCGACAACCCCTTTCTAAGTGCTGGTTTTAACAGCATTCACGGATGCTTCGGCACACCTCCCTCCAAGAGGTACCATGTAGCCACCATCCCCAACGCATTTCTAACAAATAGGGTATAGGAAAAGAAACAGACTTTAAAGCAAGTGATCAGATCCCTTTCTCTGTGTGTCTGTGCAGGGCTGGTGGGGGAAGTGGGGAGGATGACAGCCTGATTGGGCCTGGACCCACCACTAGCTGAAAACAGAGTACGGAACGAATTGCTCTCTGAAGCTCTCTAAAGGGGCAAAGCTGTGGCATTCCCTGAAGAGGGCTGCTGTAAGGAGCATTTCAGGTTTAGTCCGAAAGCCTTGCACCAAAAACCACAGGCCACAGTAGGACAATGGAAAGTAGGGCTTTCATAAGTAGGAGGGTGAGGATTGGAGTAGGCCCACTATTCCAAATTCTCTTCTGACGTGGCGGTGTGAAACCCCTAGATGCCAGTCAGCCCAGCAAGTCAGAGGAGCTTCTTGTGCTGTGACTCGAAGCAGGAACGACCCCGCCCTGGGTTGGCTGCCTCACACACAGAGCCCTTCAGAGGTGCCATCCCTCAGAGGGATGGAGCAGCTCCACCCAGAACCCAGTTTGGTAAGCACTTACTGTGTGTTGCATCCTATGCTCTGCACTATACACAAGGACCATATCATTTAATTCTAAGAACAACCCACTGAAGAGATAGACACCCCATTGCAGAGGTGGGGAAACTGAGGCACAGAGTGCATAACCAACCAGCTTGCCAAGGCTGTCCTAGTCATACACAACGGAAGTGGGATTCAGACCCAGGCTATCTGGTAACTGCGTTCTTCTTCACTGCTCATCGACAGCACCCATTTCCCAGTCACAGCAGACACGGAGGGAAATGGCATATGACAAGGGCTGGCAAACTATGGCCAATTCAGCTCCCTCTCTGTCTCAAATGTTAAGTGAGTTTGGGAGGGAAGGGAAGTCAAAGGAAAAGACTTTACGTTGTGAAAAATGATATGAACTTCAAAGTTGCATGTCTCCCAATAAGCGATCCCTGGTATGCAGACACATGGACTTCCTCATGGGTTGCTTGTGGTATTCTTGTGTTATACCGACTAAGCTAAGTTGTGGCCAAGACTGCAAAGTCCACAAAGCCAAAAATAATTACCATCTGGCACTTTATAGAAAAAGATTTTCAACTTTGATGTGTGAGAAAATACTTTGTAAGCCAAAATAATGTATTCATGCTATATGCTACCATTAAAGAGACTTGTGGTGTAGTGAGTTATAAGGAGGTTATAAGCACAAGGGCCACAATTCTAACCCACTATTTCATGAGTGAAATATGAGGCTTTCTGCTCCCATAAGGATTTATACTCTGCATTTATATAGGGTTAAATACAGGCATGTACATATGTACAGAAATATATTTTTATATAATGATATAGAAATAGATCTGTGTACATATATTTATATGGTAAGCATTAAGGCAGCAGATGAATATTGGGCCTTTACTCGAGGACTCCCTCAATGCAAGAACCCTTTGTTCTAATAACCCGTCATTCTGTGATACTCAACTTCCCTGACATGACCACTGAAGACAAAATGGGTGCATAAGCTGATGGTGTCCAGCTATCAAAAGGTATAGATAGCATCTGGGGTATTAAAGGCGTGAAGATAAATAAACAGCCATCTAGCTGAGAAGCAACAAAGCCCACATGGAGGAAGCATACCAGCCTGTGTGATTATGAGGTGTCGATGGCATTAGGTATCAAGCATCAAAGACCCGGAGCAAAAAAAATCACAATGATTCAAATGAAGGGGAGGGCGGAGTGGAGACTCAAAGTCCATCTTTAGACAATTGGACATCCCCTCACAGAAGGGTCATAGGAAGAGATGAGTCAATCAGAGTGCAGTATAGCACTGATGAAATATACAACTTTCCTCTAGTTCTTTAATGCTTCCTCCCCAACACTATCATGACCCCAATTCTACCTCACAAATTCAGCTAGGCCAGAGCATGTACATGGGTACAGATAAGAGCTTGAAACACAGGGAATCCAGGACAGATAAACCCCTCAGGGCCAATAATGAGAGTAGCAATACCAGGAAGGTGGGAGGAGAAAGGGGAAACTGATCATAATGATCAATATATAACATGTTGTCCCCAGGGGGACAAACATCAGAAAAGTGGGTGAAAGGAGACAGTGGCCAGTGTAAGACATGAAAAAAAATAATAGTTCATAAATTACCAAGGGTTCATGAGGGAGGGAGACAAAAAAAGGCTCATACCAAGGGCTCAAGTAGAAAGAAAATGTTTTGAAAATGATGATGGGAACATACGTACAAATGTGCTTGATACATGGTTGTATGCATGGATTGTGATAAGAGCTGTAAGAGCCCCCAATAAAATGATTTAAAAAAAAATCTATAGTCTGGAAAACCCAAAGGAGGTCTCCTACTCTATCCTACAGGGTCAATATGTGTTGGAGTTAACTCAATGGCAGTGAGTTTTCATGTATTATCACTATCTTTACATATTGCCTGATATTAATGCTATCAGGAAGCTGATATTCATAGCAGAATAACACAACACAGACGCAATCTACAATCTCACCAAGTTTATGTATAAGAAAATGTCTTTATAGGAAAGCACACAGATAATAATAGCATTCTATCTGCTTAATCCAAACAACAAGTGCTGGAAACTTTCGATAGACAGCTACACATTTCTCTGGATTTGTTCTCTCACTGTCCCAAATTTCAAACTACATGGCTGACAGAACAATTTTTGAACAGCCTGAATTAGTCAGCTCATTTTGCACATAAAGAAACTAACACCAGAATCAATGTCCCACGTCCCACTGCCAAGAGTAGCGTTGGGCCTAGGTACCAGCTCAAGACTCAAGAACTTCCGGATTACCCAGACAGTGGACCTCAAGGCCCAACATCACGTTCTAACTTTACCTTTTTTGAAGATATCAGCAGGGTCTGGATTGGTGCAAAGTCCTGGAACAGTTGTGTCTCCTCGATGATGTGTATGCTGTTTTGCAGGCTGATGGCTTTGTGCAGGGCACCTTTGTCTGTAAGGTTAAGGGTCCACAAGTTAGTGATGGAGCCTAAGAGGGGATTCAAGGGGCGTCCAGTTATACTAACAAAAGCAACCAATGCTCTGTCCCGTATTGTCAACAGATCCCCCAAAGACATACTCATTATGTCTTTTCCCCAAGATTTGTTACTGGTTCTTATTAGCCATTTCCCATGTGTGGTAGTTATATAATCTAATGTCAACTTAAGACTTAAGAGTGTAGTGGTGGAGTTTAGCCTGTCAATCAGGTCACAGCTTGATGACCTCATTTGGAGCCGCTAAGGAGATAAATTGCTTGCTGGAGGTGGGACACGCACTCTCTCCCTGTGAGGTATTCCTGATGATAAGACACATGGAGCTTCACTAGAGCCCTTGAGTTGGAGAAGCCACGTGGAGAACTACGCCAGTGCTAAGATGCTTACACCACCACTGAATCCACAAGACTTTCCACCCCCTGGCCTGTGATCTTCCTGCATTTGGCATCATCGCATGTGTTGTGTGAGTTTGAAGAGGAATTTAAACATTGGTATTTGACAGATGGGCTAATATTGGACTTATGAACTTGATCTGAAGTGGGCTAGGATATTTTCTCAATATACAATGGCTTTTGTATATAAAGCTTTCTTTTCATGTATGAGTCTTCCCTGACTAACACATCATGCCACTAGTTAAAGACAACTACCTCTACATGATTCAGTAGTGTATTCACCACTTGTAGCTGCACCATGATGTTGTGTAAAAAGGAGCCAATCATAGTACACACAAAAAACATGAAAAACAACCCCAAATATCCAAACACAATGAAATACTCTGAAAAAGTGGCCCTTGAATGAGCAGAAATAGAAATCAGTAAAATGGTGTTGAGGTGTCTTCAACAAATAGGAAGAATGTTTGTGAGAACAATGGGAAAAACTTGAAAAATTAGGAATCCTACACCAAATGGAATTCCAGAAGATAAAAGAATTAGACATGATAATCTTCTACCACTGGAAAACAGACGTGGAATAAAAGGAAAACAATAAAGCAAAGAAGGAAGTCAAAGACAACTCCTCTGAGTGTAACGGATAAGAGACACAATTCACAAATAAAGCAGAGGAATCCAAAGAAAGCCTGAGAATAATGTGGGACACTAACGATTGGAAAAAAAAAAAATCTTACATCCTACTGGGATCCTGGAGCAAGAAGGAACAAAACAATCCACAGAGAAAACAGTATAAGAAGTCATGGGAAAAAAATGTACCCAGCACCATATAAGAGAAAATAACCTATTGAAGAAGCTCAGAGAGCTCCAAAGAGGAAAAATCTCAAAAGAAAAACATTGCAACATACTATTGTCAAACTTCTTTAATTTCAAGGAAAAGGAGAGAATCTTAAAAGCAGTCATGTAAAAAAGACAGTAAAAAAGTAAAGTCAGTAAGAATATGTTCAGACTTCTCTGCAGAAATCATACTGGCAAGGAGACAATGGAATGACATATAAAATTCTGTGAAAAACAACAAAAAACCCTGCCAACTATGAATCACAAAGCAATATTATCACAAAAATATGAAGGATAAATAAAAGTATTTTCAGACAAGGAAAAATTAAAAGGAATGCTTAAAAATAAGCTAAGCATTATAGAGTGTGCTAATGGGAACACTATGGGCAGAGACTCAACAATCCTAGGATCATCATACAGGGTGCCACCAACCAGACAACAATATAATGAAAACCACATTCAAAACAACACACAAATAGAGTGGGAACAAAGATAACAATAAAATCACACACAGAGAACAAAATATACACAACAAAACAACACTGATTGTCAAGAAATGAAATGCACCACTCAAAAGATGAACTGTAGCAGACTAGGGCAGAAAACAAGACCCATCTATGTGCTGCCTATAAGGGGCACATCTTAAAAATCAAGGACAAAAATAGACTACAAATCAAAGGATGGAGAAAAAATTTACCCAGCCAATGAAAGTCACAAAAAATGATGAATAGCAATATTAATCTCTAATAAAACAGACTTAAGGGCAAATAACACCATAAAAGATAAGAAATAACACTATATAATCATTAAAGGAACAACAGAATAAGGAGACATAATAACCATAATAAATATATTCCAATGAAAGATTCTCAAAATACATCAATCAAACCCTCATAGCACTGGAGGGAAAAACAGACAGCTTTTCAGTAATAGTAGGAGACTTCAATACATCAGTCTCAAGGAAAGGTAGATCATCAGGAAAGAAACCCAAAAAAGAAATAGAAGACATATACAGAGCACTCTACACAACAGCAATATTCTTCAACAATATTCTTCTTCAGTACACATGGTACATACTCTGGAATAGACTGCATGTTAGGCTACAAAGCAAGTCTTAATAAATTAAAAACATTGATATCTGTAATAGGTAGGCTTATTGTGCCAGCCTGGTCAATAGGAACATGTGGGATTAATCAGGTTGCAGTTTGATTGGAGGGCAAAGAGATAAATAACCCGGCAGGTCCTGGCCCTTGCTCTCTTGCTCTCTGGTGATCAGACCAATGTGTGGCTGCTTTACCTAGTTCTCTACCTCAACTTGTGAGCTACACTACCCATGGATCATGTTGCTAGAGCTTGAGGTTCCTTCGAGACCTGCTTTGTCATGCTACTAGTATATACATCACTTGAGCTTGAGACTAGTGGATCCTGTTGTCTCGCATTGCTTCAGTTTGATATTTCATCCGGGTTTGCTTCGCTAAGCTCCTGAGCTGTTGACTATTAGTGACCTGCCCTGCTGTTTGCTGCCTGTGGGCAGCATTGCCTGCATTGCCCAAGGAAAGACTCAGCTGTCTACTTCCTTGACCTTGGACCTGGCAAATTAACTGTTCCATGGAAGTGAGTTCAATTGAGCCCTCTGTACTGCTGTGTGGACTAATTAGCTGTTATATTCCTTTACGCTGTATAACTCTATCTATCTATCTATCTATCTATCTATCTATCTATCTATCTATCTATCTATCTATCTATCTAATCATTAAGTGTCCCCCAGGGAGCCTGCCTAACAGAAGTTCCTACCATCCATTTTAACAGACCACAAAGTTAAGAAAACTAGAAATCAACAATAGAAAGAATAAGGGTTTAAAATCAACACATAGACACTGACCAAGATACTACTTGAAAATAACTGGGTAAAAATTGTCGAATGACCACACAGAGCATGAATCCTTCTCCAACACCAAGAAGAAAACATTAAGGAAAAGGAAATGAAGTGTAAGCAAGCATGATGAACAGCTCAAAAAACGAATAACCTGTGGTCCAGAGACTGTGGGAGGGGCAGAGGGGAAGAGGTAAAGGGTAAATGCACTCACAAGATGCGTAGCCCCTCCTCCTGCCAGACTTAAGTGCCATCTCAACTTCCCAGTTGGAATGGACTCCATACACCTGGCCTCTAGATTGCTCACATGTCTCCTCATCCTTCAGCAAGCCAGCACTTTTCTGTTGGTGTGAGTCACATACCTTGGGCTTAAATGACTCCCATAACCACCTACCATCCAGGCAAAAGTGCTGGTTGACCTGAGCACCCTGGCTCTCCCACAAACCAAAGCCATAGCACCCCATTAGACAACCTGAGGCATGTAGAGCAATAGTCTGCCATGCCCACCGCCGCCCCAACCCCCAAGAAGGCTCTTACAATTCCCCTTCCTCTTAGCCATCCCAAGAGCAACCTTCCCTCTGGGAAGTCACAAGACACAGCTCCCTCTTTCCCATCCCATCTCAGAGACCAGTGATCTCTGAATAATGTAAGCTCCACCCCCTCCAACATGGGCCACTTGAATTCCATTCCTTAGCTACACTTAGCCTCACTCTACCTCCCAAATTAAAATGCCACTGTTCTCTTAGCTCTCATACCCCCACTTTACCCCTTTGCCTTCAGCCTTCTACCTGACTAACCCTATACCTGCTATCCCAAGCACCCATCTGGGTGGAACCATTCATACCCAGGCACTGAATCAAATGCTCAACTGATCTCTGTCTTGCACATTCTTAAACTCTCTCATGGTAGATGTTAGAGAACAGGAGTTTTTCTCCTTCCCTTCTTTCAAATAAAATCTTGTACTATTTTCATAATTCCTTAATAATTAGTATGTGGTAGTTAGATTTTGTCATTTTGGATTTATAGGAAATTATTGGGTAGAGTTTTTATCTTGTTTTAGCCTGTTAGATGTAAACATGATTTTAAAAGAGTCATTTTATTGGGGGCATACATCTATCCATTGTGTCAAGCACATTTGTACATTTGTTGCCATGATCATTTGTGAACATGATATTATAATTATCTTTGTTTGGTGATTATGTATGGTTGCAGAATTGTATAAAGGTCTCATGTTAACAATGGGTAATCTATGGTAGTTAGACTTTATGTCAACTTGAATTTGTATTAAAGTGTATGGCTGGCATCTAACCCATCAATCAGGTCATAGACTGATGCTACCTCCTGAGAGGTGTGGTCTTTTGAGAGATAGTGGGGACTCTTCCCTTCTCTCTCTTCCCCTTTCACCTCCCTGCTGACTGTGACTCTGAGTTTGTCTCTAGGGATGCCCCAGTGGGCCAGCTGACCCTCAGAACTACTGACACCCTCCTATGTTTCCAATGACTTTGGAGCCACATAGGCATCCACCAGCCTGTGATCTTCCTGTATCACATTTCACCTTTCTGGTCATAGGCCTGCAGCTATGTGAGTCTGTAGAGGGTTTGGGCTAGTATTGGATTTAAGTTGGACTGGGCTGGGAAATTTTAATGTATGATTATTTCTTAATATAAAGGTCTTTCTAATATATCTCTATATCTATCTATCTATCTATCTATCTATATCTCACTGGTTTTGTTTCTCTAGACAACCTTGCCTATATTAACTTTTCAATACTTCAAAAGAAAAAAAATTCCCATCTAGCATTTCTACTGTTTTTAACTCAGCCAGCACCTCACTTAGAATACCTTAGGCCAAATCTGCTATTAAAGGTCCAAATCTGCTACCTCCTCCTGGGATCCTTCTCAGTGACCATTGCCTCTTGAAAGATGTGAGCCTTACCCCTACCACATCCACTCCGCTCTGGAATGGTGAAGTTACTCAATTTCCCAAACCATAAGACTTCTAGTCTCGTACCTCTTGCAGCCCTACTCAACCCCTTCACCTCTAGCCTAGTGTTTGCCTAAAACAACACTGGCTGTCCAAGCACACAATTGGTAGAATCACTTGCCCCCAAGCACTGTTAGCAATTGCCCAACTGATTCCTGCCCTGTACATTCTTGAATTTTCCCAGAACAGAGTTTAGATCCCCCATATTCTTTTTTTATCACTTCTTTAACACAGAATCTTGTACTATTGTTAGTTTCTTTTAGTACTACCCTTTGTTTCTCTATTTTTAACACAAGTACTTAAAAAATAATTCTAAAATCCTTAAATTCGCAATACCCCAATCTCATAGCCAGAACTTCATTTAGACCATCCCAGGCCATTCAAAGCAATAGTTCACTGCCTGGGACCACTTGTACACACCCCCTCTCCACCTGGGTCATCTCCATGAAAGATTAGTCCTGCTAACTCCTCCCCAACTCTTCTCAGAGACCCCTGCCTCTTACGTGAGTGCCACTCCTTCCACACCCACTCAGCCTGACTCCCCTGAGATACCTCCCCATATTCAGCCACCCGAGTCAAGCCCCTCACTGGCAGGTTACTGTAGAGCACAAACATACTCCAACTAACCCAAGCACCTGACCACATGGAGTCATTCACCCATAGGCACTGACTACAACTTCTCTATTGGTCCTCCTCCCTTGTGCATCCAACGAGGGTCCTACACCAGCCTAGGACTCTCGCCCTTCTCCTATAAACACATCTTCCACTTGCTCACAACAGCTATAGTCCTCCTGGGGAAAGCCTAGACCCCAACCAAATACCAACTGCTCTTTTCTTGTTGTCCCTTCCCCGCTTTTCTTAAAACAAAAAAGAAAAAGATTACACTATTTCTATAAATTCTTTTACTATTAGTACTAAGCTTTCTTTTGACATTTCAAAACAAGAATTTATTTTTTGAAATTCGTAGCTTAGCATTAACAGTTTTTCTCATTCCTATATTGGTTCCATTCCATCCTTTTTATCTTTCCTCTCTCCCCTGCACCACTCAACAGAGTGAACGACCCCCACACAACACAATTTCCCTGCCACCCTTAATAGCTACACCAAAACATCAAGGAAACAACAGAAAATATTGATGTGTACACACACACACACACACACACACACACACACACACACACACGAGAAATAGGCATAAACAAGTTAACAACAACCAAACTTTAAGTAAATGGTTGAAATTCAACAAGCTACAAAATTACTAGAAAAAGGATTCAGAAGAATGATGATTGTGCATATTCAACAGATAAAGAAAGAGTCGTGGAGAAAAAAAAGAAAGAATAGAAAAACTATAAATTTCACTAGAAAACTTCCAAACAGAAATCCAGAAGTTGAACATTAAGATAACAGTTATACAACAATATAAAAGAACAGAGAAACAGAAATGAAAAAGATGGAATCCTGAATTAGTGAGCGTAAAGAAAAATATTTGGACTCCAATCCATAGGAAGAACAAGCAGCAACAACAGCAAAAACACAAAGGAGACCCATGAAAATCTAAAAACCGTGTGGGACACAATGAAGACTAACAACTTACGCCTCACAGGCATTCTAGAAGAAGAAAACAACAATAACAGATGCCACAGAGAGGACAGTCCAAGAACGCGTGGGGAAAACCTTTCCTACTGTATACTCTATAAAGAGAAGCTGAGCTCAAGCAATGAGGATGGATCCCAAAGAAAAACAGCCTAACATATTGTAGTCCAACTTTCCAATATCATAAACAAATAAAGAATTCTAAGAGCAGTCAGAGAACAAAGTGCAGTCACATACAAAGAGGCAGTAATTAGAATTAGCTCAGATTTTTTTAGCAGAAATTATGTAGGCAAGAAGACAACGGGGTGACATATATGAAGTTAAGAAAATCAGATGTAGCAGTATAAATCTCTGAAAAAACACATAAACAAACAAAAGACCAAGAACCTGGGAATCAGTAAAATTATCACTCACATAGATGGGAGAAATAGAAGTACTCCCAGACAAAGAGAAATAAAATGAGTTTATAAAACCAAGACACTACTAAAAAAATACTGAACAGAATAATAAACAAACCTGAGACCAACATATGGGACAATTCTTCACAAAAAAAGCTAAACTAAACTAAACACACACACACAGAGACACACAGATATATACACACACCATAATGATAGCACCCAAAAATAATTTCACTGAATATTATTGGATTAAATCTACCAGTCAAGAGACATACAGTAGCAGACTGGATAAGTACAAAGACCCATCAGTGTACTGCTTACACGAAACCCACCTCAAACCTAAAGACAAAAATGAATTAAAAATGAAAGGCTGGACCAAAGCATATCGAATGAATGGCAATTTAAAAAAAATTAGGTGTAGTAGTATAGATCTCTGAAATAACAGACTTCAATGCTAATGACATAAGGAGAAACAATAATGGGCATTACATAATTATTAAAGGAACTGTGATAATAGAGTTAGGTTTATTGTACTAAGTAGTCCTCCATAAGAACATGTGGGCAGAGTTTGATCAGGTTTCAGCTTGATTGGAGGGTGACCAGGATAAATGCTTTCCGAAGCCCCTCTCCCTCACCTGCCAATCTCTCTCTCTGATGATCGGACCAGCGTGTTGCTGCTTGAGCAAGTCCTTTGTGCCATCCATATGCTGCACTACCTGTGGGCTGAGCCAACCCATGCCTGTCTTGCCTGAGGTCAGACTCCACTGCCTGCCTCCTTGACCAGCAGGCTGTGTGAGTTGAAGGACCTTCAGTATACTAACTGTTCCACAAAAGAGAGTTGAACTGAACCCTCTGCACTGCTGTGCGGACTAATTTGTTGTTATATTCCTTCTCCCTATATAAACTTATCTGTATATATATATACATGCATATATGAATATATTATATATAATTTATTATAATATATCTGAATATATCACCCACATTAGTTTATATATTATATATACATTTATGTGTGTGTATATATGTATGTATAAAATCATAAGTGTCCTGGTTTTGTTTCTCGAGAACCCTGCCTACCACAGGAACAACAGACCAAGAAGACATAACCTTAAGGAACATAAATACCCCAAATGAAAGACTGTTGAAATACTGTATATACTCGAGTATAAGCCTACCTGAATATCAGCTGAGGCATCTAATTTTACCACAAACTGAAAAAAAAAATGTGCTGGATAAACAATCTGGAGGAGCAAACAATGGGACCGATGGTCCCAGGGGGACATGGGAGAGGGGGAGGTGGGAGAAAGGAAGTGGGTTTACCAACCCAGGGACAAGGGAACAACAAGTGATCCAAAATCAGTGGCAAGGGGCATGTAAGAAGCCTGGTAGGGCTTGATCAGGGCCACTGTAACCGAGAGGAATTACTGAAACCCAAATGAAGGCTGAACATGATAGTGGGAAAAGAGAAAAGTAAAAAAGAAATAAAGGAAGGAACTAGACAGCAAAGGTCATTTATAGAGGTCAGGCATGTACATATGTAAATATATTTTTATATGATGAGGAGGAAATAGATCTATGTGCATATATTTATAGGTTTAATATTAAGGTAGCAGATGGACATTGGGCCTCCACTCAAGTACTCCCTCAATGCAAGAACACTGTTCTATTAAACTGGCATTCCATGATGCTCACTTTCCCGACACAATAGCTGAAGACAAAGCAGGTGCATAAGCAAATGTGGTGAAGAGAGCTGATGATGTCTGGCTACCCAAAAATAAAGTGTCTGGGGACTTAAAGGCTTGAAGGTAAACATGAGGCCATCTAGCTGAGAACAAAGTCCACATGGAAGAAGTACACCAGCCTGTGTGATCACAAGGTGTCGAAGAAATCAAGTATCAAGCATCAAAGAACAAAAAATCATATCATTGTGCACAAGGCAGAGTGTAGATTGGGGACCCAAAGCCCATCTGTAGACCCAAACAGAAGGGTCTTGGTGAGGAGATGAGCCAGTCAGGGTGCAGTACAGCATCGATGAAACATACAACTATCCTCTAGTTCTTTAATGCTCCCTCCCAATACTATCATGATTCCAATTCTACCTTACAAATCTGGCTAGACCAGAGCATGTACACTGGCACAGATAAGAGCTGAAACACAGGGAATTCTGGACAGATAAACCCCTTAGGACCATTAATGAGAGTAGAGATACCAGGAGGGTAAGGGTAAGGTGAGAGAGAAAGGGATAACCGATTACAAGGATCTACATATAACCTCCTTCCTGGGTAATGGACAACAGAAAAGTAGATGAAGGGAGACATCAGACAGCATAAGACATGAAAAAAATAATAATTTATAAATTATCAAGGGTTCGTGAATAAGGTAGGGTGGCGAAGGGAGGGGGAAATGCGGAGCTGATACTAAGGGCTCAAGTAGAAAGAAACTGTTTTGAGAATGATGATGGCAACAAATGTACCAATGTGCTCAACACAATGGATGTGTGTATGGATTGTGAGAAGAGTTGTACGAGCCCCAATAACATGACTGGGAACAGAGGTGTTCCCTGTCGACACCGTCATTCAGCATCGTGCTGGAAGTCTTAGTCAGAAGCATTAGACGGCAGGAAGAAATCGAAGGAATCTAGCTGGGCAAAGAAGTGCAACTGTTTGCAGATGGTATAATTCTATATAGAGAGAATCCAAAAGATGCCACAAAGAGGCTGTTGGAAAAAAATCAAGATATTTGATAATGTTGACAGGTTAACATTCAGAAAGAAATACGGTATTTGTGTACTAGGGAAGAGCGCTCTGGAAGAGACATTAAGAAAAAAAATACCACTTACAGTAACTACATAAAAGGTGAAATACTTACAAATAAACCTAATCAAAGAAACAAAAGACATCTATAAAAAAACCAAACCAAAACTACAGATCATAACAACAAGGAAACAAAATAGAGCTACACAAATGGAAGAATATATAATTTCATGGATAGGAAGTCTTAATATCGTTTAAATGTTAATCCTATATAAAGTAATGTACAAATAAAATAAATTTTAATACAGATTCCAACTTCAATCTTTAAAGAATAGAAAAACTAATTATCAACTGTACGTAGACAGGGAAGAAACCTCAGATAAGCAAAGTCCATCTTAGAAATAAAAACAATTAAGTGGTCTTACAAGATCTCACCTGAAAAACCATTACACAACCATAGTAGTCAAAATAGCCTGGTAGCAGTAAAATGATAGATTCATAGAGCAATGGAACAAAATAGAAAACCTAGAAATAAATCCGTCCGCTGACAAAAGTGATCTTCAAAAAAGGGTAAAAGATTTGTAGATAGAAAAGACACCCTCTACAACTGGGCCTGGTAAAATCAGAACTCTATCTGCAGAGAATAAAATAGGACCCATACATACATCACCCCATGCACCCCGTGCATAAAATCAAACTCAAGATGGATCAAAGACCTAAGTGTAAATCCCAGAGCGATAAAGAGCATTAAAAAGGGAAAGCAGGGTCAAACTTAAGGGCCTGGTGCAAGGCATAGGCATACCACATATAATGACGGAAGGACAGATAGTGTTGTTGTTAGGTGCGATCGAGTCAATTCCGACTCTTACCCACCCTGTTACAATGGAAGAAAACACTGCCTGGTCCCTACCAGCTGCACAATTGTTCTAACATTTGAGCCCATTGTAGCCACTGTGTTACGCCATCTCATCAAGGGCCTTCCTGCTCTTCGCTGCCTTTCCACTTTGCAAAGAGGTCCTCCAGGGATTGGTCTCGCTTGATAATAGGTCCAAAGTCTCACTGTCCTTGCCTCGAAGGAGTATTCTGGCTGTACTTCTTCCAAGTCAGAGCTGCTTATTCTTTTGGTAGTCCACAACATTTTCAATATTCTTTGTGAAAAACATAGTTTAAATACATTGATTTTCAATGTCCAACTTTCATATGCATAGAAGGCAATTGAAAACAGAAGGCATTAGCCAGGCAAACCTTAGTCTTCCAAGTATCATCTTTGCTTTTCAACACTTTAAAGAGGTTTTATGTAGCAGATTTACCTAATGCAGTATGTTGTTTGACACACAGTAACCCACCCAAGGGTGAGGGGGTATTGTTTATATCTCCACAGGAAAAGAGGGGCCAGACTTCAACCCAGTGCTCCAAGATGTGAATGCAACATACTGGCATGGAGTAGCGAACCAGTGGAGAGATCTGGGGGCCGGTCCCAGTCCCAACTACGTGCACATTTGCCCCTCCCCCCAGAAGACTTTATTTCAGAGGACAGCATTGAACCTGCAGCTCCAGGAAAGGGACATGTCTGATCAGAGTACACAGGAGCAAATGAAGGGGGAGGAAGAGAGAGTAGAGCACATCCTGGCCCACTAAGACTTGAGGATGATATTCCCAATCAGAGCAGCCAATCCACAGAGAGGACCACATGGCCAGCCCCACTATGAGACACGACATCCCTCACTGACCCGTGGCCCTACAGGGGACAACACTGGAGACACAGTGTGGGAATTACATCCAATCTGATCCAACCACACTGAGGCAAAACACTAAGGGCATGCAACAGAACGGCAAGGGGAGCAGAGCAACTAAGTCCCCAGTGAATACCAGAAATAGACGTTGGGGTCATGGCTTGGCGCCCCAACAGACCCGATTGGAAAACATGCCGAAAGGCCAACAAAGTCCTTGAATTAACTAAAAGCTTTTCTTTTTTGTTGCTGTATTTTGGGTTTTTTTTTTAGTTTTTTTTGTCATTGGCTTGTTGTTGTAGTTTTCTGATTTTATTTTGTTGCTTGGTTTTGCTCTGTCTTGTTTTTGTGCATGTTGTTGTCTCCACAGGTCTGTCTAAGTAAGATAAGCTGGATGAACAATATAGAGGAGAAAAAAACGGGACCGACAGTTCCGGGGAGACATGGGAGAGGGAAAGGGGGGAAAGGTAGTGGAGTTAACAAACCCAGGGACAAGGGAACAATAAGTGATTCAAATCAGTGGTGAGGAGGGTATAGGAGGCCTCGTAGGGTGTGATCAAGGATAATGTAACTGAGAGGAATTACTGAAACCCTAATGAAGGCTAAACATGATAGTTGGACAAGAAGAAAGTAAAAGGAAATAAAGGAAAGAGCTAGGAAGTAAAGGGCATTTATAGATATCTAAATAAAGGTATGCACATATATAAATATATTTATATATGAGGATGTGGAAATAGATCTATGTGCATATATATATATATATATATATATATATATATATATATATTTAATATTAAGGTAGCAGATGGACATTGGGTCTCCACTCAAGTATTCCCTCAATGTAAGAATACTTTGTTCTATTAAACTGACCTTAAAAAAATACATCCTGACCTTCTATGATATTCACCTTCCCGACACAATGGCTGAAGACAAAGTGGGTGCACAAGCAAATGTGATAAAGAAAGCTGATGGTGCCCGGCTATCAAAAGAGATAGTGTCTGAGGTCTTAAAGGCTTGAAGGTAAACAAGCAGTCATCTAGCTCAGAAGCAATAAAGCCCACATGGAAGAAGCACACCAACCTGCATGACCACTGGATGCCAAAAGGATCAGTTATCAGGCATCAAAGAACAAAAAAAAAAATCATATCATTGTGTGCTCACCTCCCTGATATGATTGCCGAAGACAAATGAGTACATAAGCAAATGTGGCGAAGAAATCTGATGGTGCCCGGTTATCAAAAGATATAGCATCTAGGATCCTAAAGGCTTGAAGGTAAACAAATGACCATCTAGCTCAGACGCAACAAAACCCACATGGACGAAGCACACCAGTCTGTACAATCATGACGTGTTGAAGGGATCAGGTATCAGGCATTATCAGAACAAAAAAATCATATCATTGTGAATGAGGGGGAGTGTGGACTGGGGACCCAGAGCCCATCTGTAGGCAACTGGACATCCCCTTATGGAAGGGTCGCAGGTAGGAGACGAGCCAGTCAGGGTGCAGTGTAGCAACAATGAAACATCCAAGTTTCCTCTAGTTCCTAAATGCTTCCTCCCGCCACCACCCCCACTATCATGATCCCAATTTTACCTTACAAATCTGGCTAGATCAGAGGATGTACACTGGTACAGATAGGAACTAGAAACACAGGGAATCCAGGGCAGATTATCTCTTGAGGACCAGTGGTGAGAGTGGTGATACTGGGAGGGTGGAGGGAGGGTAGGATAGAAAGGGGGAACCAATTACAAGGATCTACATATAACCTCCTCACTGGGGGATGGACAACGGAAAAGTGGGTGAAGCAAGATACGACAAAAATTTATAAATTATCTAGGGTTTATGAGGGAGAGGGAGCAGGGAGGGAGGTGAAAATGAGGAGCTGATGCCAGGGGCTTAAGTGGAGAGCAAATGTTTTGAGAATGATGATGGTAACAAATGTACAAATGTGCTTTACACAACCGATGTATGGATTGTGGTAAGAGTTGTATGAGTTCCTAATAAAATGATTGAAAAAAAAAAGACTGAGTCACACTAAAAATAAGACAGTTATGTGCATCAAAAAGCTTCTTCAAAAGAGTGGGGGGAAAAGGATCATAAATCATTCTTCCGCAAAATTTGGACATGTCATCATGAAGGATCACCCCTTGGAGAAAGGCCATCCTGCTTGGTAAAATACAAGGGCAGCCTTTTTTTGTTTTTAATCAGTGAGGTGGACTGCCACATGACTGCCACAATAGGTTCCAGTGTGGCAAAGATTGTGAGGTTGGTGCAAGACCGGGTTATATTTCATTCTGTTGAATGTGGCGCTACTCTGAGTTAGAAGTGACTCAATGGTATCTAACATCACAAGTGCTCCAGTCAGGCCAATCAGATTTAATTCTAGACTCGAACCAACTCTTGCATTTTTATCAAGTTCTCCAGGCAAGCTGACAGTCACGGAGACGAGACAATGGCCGATGCCTGCGTAGAACTATTTCTCAGGAAACCTTAACCTCCTTCTACAGTAAACCAACAGAGTCATCTTGATCTCGTTGCCAAATTCATAGTAAATGTTGGAATCAGATTTTCCTGTTTTCTGCACCGCAACACAGGGCCTAACCCATATGACAACTCCGGGTCAGTCAGTTCGTTGCTCTGTGGTGGCTAGGTGTTGCTGGAAGCTATGTCGTTGGTATTATTTTTTAATCAGAAAACGGAAGGATACATTTTTACTCAAGATGCTATTGACAAGGAAATCCACATGGAACAGGCCTAGTGCGCAAGTCCAGGGACAAAGGTAATCGAATCTGTGATTCTTGGATCCACTTACTCCTTATCACCCCTTATAGCATACTTATCATTATTAATTTTCTATCCACCACACTTCTCCCTAAGATGGATTAAACATAACTGTCACTGGTATTTCAGACCCGTGCACAGGTCTGAGCAGAGCTGCCAGACTAGGACAAGACTACAAAAAAAGAAATGGTCTGTCCAATTTTGAGGAATTAGCTGTGACAAACCTGATAGATAGCATAGACACATTGTCAGATACTGAAAACCTCATGAGAAGAAGAACAGTATCAGAAGTTGTCCCAGAAGATGAGCCCGTCAGGTGTAAAAGCATTCAAAATATGACTGAGGAAGAGCTGCCATCTCCATGGAGCGTCAATTATCATGATGCTCATGGAGTAAAGCTGTGGGAATAAAGCCTTCAGAATCTTCTTTTGCTGACAGGACATGATTCAAAATGAGAAGGAACAGCTGAAAATATCAATTAGTATAAATCTAGGGAAATTGAAAGTGGTAAAAATTTTTAAATAGAATGCATAAAAATAGACATTCTAGGCACTATTTTGGTCAATGTGAACCAGAAAAACATGAATTACCATGCTGAGATTAAAACAATCAGGAGGAACTGGGTTGCATTAATCATCACAAAGGATGATTAAGATCTATACTGAAGTCCAATATGGTCTTTATAGGATCTATCTATCTACATTCAAGGAAATCCAATCAATAGAACTATTATTCAAATGTATACACTAATCACCAATGCCAGTGATGAAGAGGTTGAAGAATTTTACCAACTTCTTCAGTCTGAAATTAATCAAACATGAAATCAAGATGCATTGACAATTATTGGAATTGATTGGATGCATAAATGGTGATAGAATCCAAGCTGGAGATTGTTTGATATAATTTTCCAAGGATGACAACTTCTTTTTTTTTTAATCGTTTTATTAGGGGCTCATACAACTCTTATCACAATCCATACATACATCAATTGTGTAAAGCACATCTGTACATTAATTGCCCTCATCATTCTCAAAACATTTGCTCTCCACCTAAGCCCCTGGCATCACCTTTTTTTCCCCTTCCCTCCCTGCTTCCCTCTCCCTCATGAACCCTTGATGATTTATAAATTATCATTTTGCCATATCTTTGCCTGTCTGATATCTCCCTTCACCCACTTTTCTGTGGCTGACTTTTTTTTTGCCCTAATCATTTTTTTCTCTTTTCTTCTTTTACATTTTATTAGGGACTCAAACAACTCTTACCACAATCCATACATATACATACATCAATTGTATAAAGCACATCCATACATTCCCTGCCCCAATCATTCTCAAGGCATTTGCTCTCCACTTAAGCCCCTTGCATCAGGTCCTCTTTTTTTTTCCCCCCTCCTTCCCCATTCCCCCCTCCCTCATGTGCCCTTGGAAATTTATACATAGTTATTTTGTCATATCTTGCCCTATCCGGAGTCTCCCTTCCCCCCTTCTCTGCTGTCCCTCTCCCAGGGAAGAGGTCACATGTGGATCCTTGTAATCAGTTCCCCCTTTCCAACCCACTCACCCTCCACTCTCTCAGCATCGTCCCTCACACCCTTGGTCCTGAAGGTATCATCCACCCTGGATTCCCTGTACCTCCAACCCTCATATGTACCAGTGTGCAGCCTCTGTCCTATCGAGCCCTGCAAGGTAGAATTTGGATCATGGTAGTTGGGGGGAGGAAGCATCCAGGATCTGGGGGAAAGCTGTGTTCTTCATCGATACTACCTCACACCCTAATTAACCCATCTCCTCTCCTAAACCCCTCTATGAGGGGATCTCCATTGGTCGACACTTGGGCCTTGGGTCTCCACTCTGCACTTTCCCCTTCATTTAATATGATATATATATACATATATACATATACACATATATACACATACATACACACACTTATATCTTTTTTTTTTTTTGCATGATGCCTTATACCTGGTCCCGTGGGCACCTCGTGATCGCACTGGCCGGTGTGCTTCTTCCATGTGGGCTTATTTGCTTCTGAGCTAGATGGCCGCTTGTTCACCTTCAAGCCTTTAAGACCCCAGACACTATCTCTTTTGATAGCCAGGCACCATCAGCTTTCTTCACCACATTTGCTTATGCACCCATTTGTCTTCAGTGAGCCTATCATGGAGGTGTGCAGTCAATGATATGATTTTTTGTTCTTTGATGCCTGGTAACTGATCCCTTTGGGACCACTGGATCACACAGGCTGGTGTGTTCTTCCATGTGGACTTTGTTTCTTCTGAGCTAGATGGCTGCTTGTTTATCTTCGGCTGACAACTTCTTAATCGAAAGTCAATAACATAAAAAGACTGTGTGGACTTCTACAGATGGAATACACAGAAGTCATACTGATAACATGTGTGGGAAGAGCCGATGGAGTAGCTCAATGTAAGCAGCCAGGGGCTGACTGAAGATATTCATATGTAAGTTCAGATTGAAGCTGAAGAAAATGAAATCAAATCCATGAGAGCCAAAATATGACCTTTTGTCTCTCCCTTTCAATTTTAAGACCATATGAAGAAGATTTGACACACTGAACACTAATGACAGAACACTTGAAGAGCGGTGTGATGACATCAAGAATATCATACACAAACAAATAAAAGTCATTAAAAAGACAGGAAAGAGAGAAAAGGTAAAAATGGATTTCAAGAAGAGACTCTGAAACTTGCTCTTAATTGTAGGTAGAGTAGCATATGGAAGAAATGGTGAAGTAAAAAAGCCAAACAGATCATTTCAAAGGGAAGCATGAGAAGACAAAGTAAAACATTATAATGAAAAGTGCAAAGATCTAGACTTAAAAAACCAAAAAGGTTTTAAGATAACACTCAGCATCTCTTAAACAGAAGGAACAAAAGAAAATATTTAAGCCTCAAGTTGAAATATTGAAAGTTCCTATGAAAATACTGAATGACCCAAGAAGCATCAAAAGAAAATGGAAAGAATACACAATGTGGCGAATAAAAAGAGCTCGTCATTCAACCATGTACAGGCAGCAGATGAGCAAGAACCAATGGTGCAGAAGGAAGAAGGCCAAGCTGCCCTGAAAGCATTAGCCAAAAGCGAGGCTCCAGGAATTGATGGAACATCCACTGAAATGTTTCAGTAAGTTGATGAAGCACGAGAAGGACTTACTAATCTCTGCTTGGAAATTTGGAAGATAGATATCTGGAAAACCAACTGGCAAAGATCCATATTCACACCCATTACAAAGAAGGTAACCCGACAGAATGCTCAAATTATAGAAGAGTATCACTGATGTCGCATGCAAGTACAAGTTTGCAGATCATCCGACAATGGCTGTAGCAGTGTCCTGAGAGGGAGCTAAGTGAGCTACAGATTGGATTCAGATGAGGACACGGAAAAGGGGTATTATTGTTGATGTCAGGTGAATCTTAACTGAAAGCGCAGGATACCAGAAAGAGGCTTATTTGTGTCTGATTGACTATGCTAAGGTATTTGACTGTGCCGACCATAAACTATGGTTAGCCTTGAGGAGAATGGGAATCCCAGAACCCTACATTGTGCTCATGCAGAGCCTGTACATGGATCAAGAGGTAATTGTGTGAACAGAATGAGGCAACAGTGTGAACAGAACAAGGGAATACTGTATGCATTAAAATCAGAAAAGGTGTAGGTCAGGGTTGTATCCTCTCACCGTACTTAATCAATCTGTATACTGAGCAAATAATCAGAGAAGTTAGATGCTATGAAGAAGAATGAGGCATCAGGATTGGAGGAAGGCTTATTAACAATGTAGGATCTGCAGATGACACACCTTGCTTGCAGAAAGTCAAGAGGACTTAAAGCACCTGTTGATGAAGATAAAGAATTTTAGCCTTCCATATAGATTACAACTCAATGAAAAGAAAACCAAAATCCTCACAACTGACCCAATAGGTAACATGATGATAAATGGAGAAAGGAGCAAATTTGTCACCAATTTCATCTTACTTGGACAATCAATGCTCATGGAATCATCAGTCAACTGATCAAACAATACACTGCATTAAGTAAATTTGAGGCACAAGACCTCGTTATAGTATTGAAAAGCAAGGATGATACTTGAGGACTAGGATACACCTGATGAAACAATGATATTTTCAATTGTCTTTATGCACAGGAAAGTTGGACATTAAATGAGGAAGACCAAAGAAGAATTTGAATTATGGTGCTGGAGAAGAATACTGGAAGTACTATGGGCTGCCAAAAGCACAAATCTGTCTTGGAAGTAGAACCAGAGTGCTCCTTAGAGGCAAGAATGTCAAGACTTCATGTCATACACTTTGTCTATGTTGTCAGGAGAGACCAGTCCCTGCAGAGGGACATCATGCTTGGTAAAGTAGTAGGACAGTGAAAAAGAGGAAGAACTTAGGCAAGATGGATTGACACAGAGGCTACATGGATGGGTTCAAATATAAAAAACAATTGAGGGTGCGACAGGACCGGGCAGTGTTTTCTTCGATTGTATATTAGGTTGCTATGAGCTGCAAGTGACTCAAAGGCACCTAACAATGCATATGACTGTGCAGTGCTAGTGAACCTACCTGTGCCGATAAACATCACATCATAGATGGTCCCGTCTAGAGCCTGCACCCTGTCCACCACAATCTGGGTGTAGTTCACATTCTTCTTAATTAACCGAGGCCTGCTCTCGTATGGCATGATGGAGTCATCCATTAGAGGGTGGTCTTTCACAAACTGCAACGTCTTGTCAGGTAAGTTCAGGGAGCTGGTAAAGTTGGCTGCCCTGGCTTCACGGTTGATGCACTGTGGGAGAAATCACATATCCTAAGTAGTGGACCATGGCCATGGCTGGAACAAGGACAGCGCCACACCTCCACGCTATCACAATATCATGGTGTCAGATTCAAGAAAAACAAAGTGATTCTCTTGCAGAAAGGGGGAGTGGTGGAATCCTGAGGCGCCTTTGTCCCAGGAGTCTGGAGTCCTGGTTATAGAGCAGTTGCTTATTCCACTTCTCTTTTACCTACTAGACCATTTCACTTCCTGACATTTCCAGGCACTCCTGTTACGAATTATAGTTGTCCCTCGCCATGTTTAAGAATTTGTAGATAGTGGCAACAGGTGCATATGCTCTTATTTAACCTCCATTTATTCCTAGAACAGTCCAGAAGCCTTTTCAATGATTTAAAAGCTACACAAGCAGCAAGTGAAAGTAATTGTGATAAATAATCTGTTGAAAATAGGGCTTATTCAATAGTTTCAAAGACATCTGCACATTAAATGCCATATATGAGTTATCCAAAAGTCAGACACTCCACACCTGTGGACTACCTGTAATTAAGTATATTTCTTCTGTTTATAGTTGAGGGAAAAAAAGGACATGAAATTTAAAACTTTAGTAGAAAAGTGTGACTCAGTGATGATGCCCAGACAGGATTGCTCATTGGAGCACTAACATCTTAAAAGTACTGGTGTCTCTCTCCAGGAAACTGAGAATGAAATCTGCCAAATTTTACTGTGCAAATTAACACATTTATGTGTGCTTCCCAAAGTGCCTCTACACCAGTTAGAGGAAGCTTCTTGTGTGTGCACAGTGTTACCAGAGTTGTGCGACTTTATGCAGTAGAGGGAAGCAGAAGATACTCATTGGCCTTCCCCAGGCACGAGGGTGCTCCTCGGGTGTCTTGAGGACAGGCCCTGGTTGCTCCTGAGCAGCACAGGTAGGCCCAAATGTAGTCAGGTCAATGACAGCTGCAGGAGGCATTCAGCTCTGCCCCTGTCAGGCCCTGGACTGGGAAGGCCATTCCATTGTTCCACTCACCGCTCCGGGCCGTGGCCTGGGTACTGCCCCATTGTAGCGTACCCACTTGGTATGGGACTGCTCTACCATCGTGCTGTGCATGTACTTCCCTCGAGAGAAGACCTCCTCCACCATAGACAGGTTGTAGGCACACACTGCTGACAGTCCCATGTTGTTCCTAGGCAGAAGAAAGAGGATGTAACTGCCAGCGTGAATGCCAGAAAACTGGCCGCCCAGGATCTTCCCTGCACAGGGCACTCACAGTTGTGGGGTGAAGACAGCGTAGAACACAGGCTCCTTCAGCCACGGACCTCGGAGAACGAACACATCCTGTAGCATGTTGAAAACAAGGTTGCTATCTGGTTTGGAGCAAATCAACCGGGCCTTTAGGAAGGATGTCCACTTTTTTTGCAATGTCCTCAGTCCGCCCTGGTCACCCTGAAATCCCAAAGACACATGTAGAAGAACATACGTTCTCCACCAGCAGCTGAGACAGACAGAGTCCAGGACCTGCACGCACCCACCAGTAGACAAGACATGCCAGGCTGACTTCCCAGTCACTAGCAGGCCGAGGGGCCTCTCAGGAACAGAATGCTCTGTTCACACGAAACAAGGTGGCAGCTAAAGAACACAGGCAGTAGACCGATCTGTGACCCACAGCACATATGGCAGCATGGGTCACGAATGTATCTCTTCACTAAAAAACAAACCAAATTAAAGCAACAAAAAACCCCTCCGATTCTAGCTAAAACAATTCCATCCCCCAACACTTGTTTCCCAATAGTGAAGATGCATGCCTTTTCTTCTAAATGTTTTATTTGTTTTTGCTTGTGTCCAATCTCCAGGCTCATAAACTCTCAGTTAGTGACCCTTGGGCCGATATTCTCACACACACACACACACACACACACACACACACACACACACACACACTCCTTCTCCCATGTAGATATCGCTGCAATTTCTCTGAGAGCAAAGATAATGTGCTGGCCTGGTCTCCACGAAAGAACCTTAGTCCTTCAGATGTTCTGCCCTTTACCTCCTTTCTACTTTCCAAATGATCTATTAAAGTGCTTTGGGCTTAAATAAGCAAAACAGTACAAAACAATAGCAGGAACAAAACCCAACCAAATTCACTGTCATCAGGGTTTTTGACTCATAGGGACCCTGCAGCACTGCGGAGACCTGCCTCTGTGGTTTCTGAAGCTGTAAACCTTTCTGGGTGCCGAAGGTCTCATCTTTCGCTTGTGAAGTGACTGGCTGATGGGTTTGAACTACCTGCCATGTGGTGAGCACACCAATGTGTAATCTACTATGCCACTAGAGTTCCGTTTGGATTTCCTAAGTATTTCATAAACACTTTTTACCGACCAGAAAAACCGAGATAAAAATGTAAAATCTGTTTTGCTCCATGGGCAGTGGTAATTCAATAGAATTCTTTTTAATTGTTCAAACTAACCTTTATTTTTCCATCAGTATGTGCTGGAGCTATAGATGTTGAAACATGAACCAATCTTGTGACTGACAAATGAATTTTGAAATGTCTATAAAAATGTGAATAAAGGAAGTCCATGAATAAGTCAACTTCCTTTTGTGTAATTTTCCAGGTGTTTTGTGCACTGTCCTACAAAGCTTTTGCATCCTTTAGGTGTATGGCATAAGAAATATCAAGACTTTGTGGGCTACAGGGGACAGCCCAAAGAAATTCTGTAGGAGCCACGTAACCATCCATTTTGCACGACGTCCACATAGCAGCCATCCAAGAAATATTAAACGCATTGATTGATAAGGGACAGAAACAACAGTCAAAGGTTTTCTGAAGCCAGTTTCCAATTATGGTTGTATTTGACCCTGCTCCATGTGCAAGAAATAACGGCAGACAGGTGACTTCTTCTGTGACAGTCTCTAGAAGACTATCTCCAAATAGACAGGAGAACCAACCCGGCCACAACACTTTCTCTTTAACATTCTCAGATGGCACTTGAGATTTTGACCAAATCGGAACAAGAAATGCTTCCGAGCCCCTCTGCGTTCCTTTCACTCCTGGGAGGGTAGAGAAAACCACTTTGACATTAAAGTCTTCTCCAACTTCCACAGCAATTCCTGTTTGCTCTTCGGCAATCATAAAGGCACTTAGGAGTCTGGAATATTCTTTGCGATCACTATAGGAGAGTTAAACTATATAAGGACCATTGTTTATGCAGAAGGACTGCAACCTGTTAGGAATCAATATCTTCCTTCAATTGTGAACACTCGGGAATTTTCTTTTGATGTGAAGTAGAGACAAATGTAGTTCCTTACTGATTCCAATCCTTTCTGCAGCAGGGTAGCACCTGTAGAGTAATCTTTAAGCCTGGAGGATGCTCTTTCACTAGGAGTCATTTCTGATGAATCATATGAATCCACTGTCAACAAAATCCTGCGGTGACTCTGGCATGCGTTCCGGCTTTACAAACCATCCTTCGGGTCTGGATCCATAAACTACATGGAGACGAAAATCCCCTGAAGTTTATAAATAAAACAAAAGCTGTCGAAGGGATGCTAGGGCAGAGATGGAAGAAAACCGCCCTCGAGGTTCCCTTGGATTCCAAAACCAGTTCCCTGAGGAAGTGGACACATCCAGGGAAGAGGCTGCCCCTCCATGGGGTGGGGGGTCTGGTGGGGGTCCAACGGCTCCCCGCACAGGGAGGGCGAAGGACTTCACTTCTGCGGAGGGGCGACTCCTCGCCCACGGAGACGTGGGGCCCAGACGCCCCTCTCTGACTGGGCCCATCTGGGCCAAGGGCAGCTCTCAGCTGCCGCCTTAGAGAAGGGGCAGTTTAGTCCCCAGCCTCCACAGCCACCTCCGTTTAAATTTCAATAGAATTCTTGCCTTCTGTGTGTGAAAATTCGGTTTGACTCCTAGCTATTGCTCCTTATGGGCGGTCACCACCTGTCAGTCAGTGGCAGTTCCTGCATAGATTCTAGCGAACTTTCTAGACTAAGACTAGGAAGAAATAATGAGCTACTTCAGAAAATCAACTAATAAAACCTTATGGCTCACAACAGTTCAATTTCATTGTGCATGGGGTTGATGTGAGACGGGCCAACTCAACAGCAGCGAACAATAGCATATTACTTAACTCGCGACCCCTTTGGGAGTCAAATGATCGTTCACAGGGGTCGCCTGATTCATAACAGTAACAAAATAACAGTTATGAAGTAGCAATGAAAATAATTTTATGGTTGGGGGGTCACAACAACATGAGGAAGTGTATGAAAGGGTCGCCGCATTTGGAAGGTTGAGAACCACTGACTTAACTGGATCTGGACAGAAATACTGACAATATGAAATTTAAATGTAAAAGATATTTTTATGTTATACAAAATACAAACCTATCCCTCTCCACCTTGAATCACGCGAGTCCGAGTTTCTTTTTTAGAAGAAAGATTGTTTTCTTCCTTTACAAAAAGGTAATTCCTAGCATGTCTGTGATCTGCTGCTTCTTTGAGCTTTCATGCTGGATAGTCACTGATGACGTGTTTGTGCGTTGTTAAGGCTGAGCAGGAGATGTGGGAGTGCTGCTCTTGCTGTCCTAAGTCCTCAGAGAAATTGTAAAAAAGTAAAAGAGACACTCAAATTGCAGAGGCCCTGAGGCTACTATTTAAGTATGTGTGTGTCTGTGTGTGCACCCTACATGAGAGACCCCCAATGTTTGATGATGAAACCCCATGTTGGGCACAACGTAACATTCACAAGCCACAAGTTCAGTTAGGAAAGGCTTCAGCCTCCAGGGCTTCCTTCCTGACACCCTCCTGACGGCCATACTCTGGGTCCTGTTATATAGTCTTACACTAATGGAAACCCAATTTTACCGCCGCAGGCTGTTAAAGACACCATCTTGTCCCCATGTAATGTATTTTAGCTTCTGTTGAATAGCAGTTGTCTGTAGGCAGATAGATTTGTTAGGTAACCGGACAGAAACAGAGGGGTGGTCCCTCCCATGCCTGCATAGGCCCCCTACAAGCGGTTGGGAAGAAAAATCTGGTGGCCATTAGCCAACAATAACTTCCTTAACTGGGCATGCTCCAATAGAAGTCTCCGAGCCAGCTGGGTATTATGGGCCAAACTAGGCCTAGATGGGCTTGATTCGGCCAATGAGGTCAACTAATACCTTTGACCACACCTACCCAGCCAGAGGTTTCAAATACCCTGCTGGTGGGAATGTGCTCTCCTTTACCCTGCTCCTGCTCCCACTGGGCCGCGCTGCTTGCTCTCTGGCCTCAGTTTACCACATGTGGGGCACAGGCCCATGAGGTTGTCCATCTCCAGTTGTGGCCCTCAGCACGGCTTCTGCGGGGTTTGGCACGCTTCCCTGAAATAGTATGTACTCTTTTGAGACTGTAAAACCTGAATCTTCTCCCATCCTTCATAAAAACTCACTTGGATTACAAAACTGGTTTCGACATGAAGTCTTTGTCGTGTGAAGCCAAGAACCACAGTATTACCCTCTGGAGAAATCTAACATTGTGGTGCCTTCAGGAAAGTCCAGCTCAGGATATTTTCCTGGAGCGGCCCTCCGATTCCGGCCTCACTGACTCTTTTCGGGCACTTTCTGGAATCCTACCTAACCACCCTTGAGGGACTGGGAACTGGGTGGCTTGGTTGGACTTAAACTGCAAGGTGCTCAGTTTAGAAAAGATGCCAGTTTCCTAGAGGGAAGTGGAATCTTCTCATCTTCCTCCTCTTCCTCCACTACGACTGGTCTGGTGGTGTCTGAGAGCCAACTTGACAACAGCCCCCTATGAGGCCATGTGCAACGTAGGGCGGGCATTCCAATCCCTTCCCCGCCCTGTGTGTGTCTTCCTCTCCTCCCCTGGGTTTCCTGTGTGTCTGCCTTTCTGCTCCTCTGCTGCCTCGCATGCTTCCTGCTGCCTGGCTTCCTGCGATGCGTTCGAAACACTGCAGTCTGCAGTGGTCTGCTCCGTGTTCCTGTCAGCAAAAGGGTCGCATGTGCATGCATAAACCCTGTTGGTCTCTGCAGGATCCTGGCTCCCATTGCTTCCACTCTGCCGACTCCCGACTTGTCCGCATGCACTCTGCGCCTGCCATTTTTCTTGCAGGGCAGCTGTGGTAGTTACATAATCTGGTGTCAATTTGGGACTTGAGAGGATTAAGAGTGACAGGGTGGAGTCCAGTCTGTCAATCGGGCCATAGCAATGAGGCCTCTGTGTGGGCATGGTCTGAGAATTCTGGGAACTCCTGGATTTCCTCCTGGGAGGCAGGAGAGACTCTCTTGGCTCACTCCCTGTGGAGAAGATACATGGAGCGAGGCTGATGGAGTCAGACCAAAGGAGCTGGAGAAGCCACATGGAAAGCCCTGCCTGCGCTGAGATGCCTACAATGCCATTGGACCTGTAAGACTTCTAACACCCTGGCCTGTGACCTTCCTGAATTCGGTGTCATTGCATGTGTTTCATGAGTCTGAAGAGGACTTTATAGATTGGTATTGGACATATGGGTTAATATTGGACTTATGGACTAGATCTGGACTGGGATGTTTTCTCAATGTTTAATTGCTCTTATATATTAAACTCTCTTATACACTGGCTGGTTTTCCTTTGCCAAAGCCTCAGCAAAAGGCATCTGAAGGTCGTCCACTGAGTAACTGCTAAGGCTTTTGTAACGAAAGGCTTCTTGGCACCACTGCCTTCTTCCCCGGGCCACGCATGTTCCGGGCACAGCTCTGCTGTGACAGTATGTGTCCAGCCAAGGATCCTAATTTCCCTCGAATGCACCCTGAGCCAATTAACAGATCCCTACTCCCCTTCAAAGGTTGCAGACGGCTGCTCAAGCCAGTGGTCGCCTTTAAGGCTATTGGAAGGCTATTCCAACAGTGGTCTTGCTTTCAGAGGTCCAGTGAATTCCTCATGCCAGGAATTCCCTATGTCAGCCCTCTAGGCCCAAATCCAGTGGCCCTTGCTTGTTGTCTAGAAAACAGGGCCCAGTTTGCTGGCAAAGACTGGATTCCTCCCCCCGGCACCCACCTCCCTAGAGTTCGAGACCTCAGTTTCATAGCACCTAGTGGCACATACTGGAACTGCAGTTATGACCCTGGGCACCAGACTCTCCAGACTTCTCCACTGATTGTTTTCTAGATGGCTATTGAGAGATCCCTGCCCAAGGGAACGCCGCTCTGTTGAATTAGGATAGATTTGACCCGCAGATGTTAGAGGAACAAAGATTAATCTCATTCTGCAACACCATCTGGCCTTAGTACATTCTAGGTGATGGGGAATCCTGGCCAAAGAATGGCAAACTTTCCCTTCCAACCCCGATTCAGCTAGAACGTTGGAAGGATGGGGAAGTGGGAGGAGTTCCCTTATGTTGGGCCTTTTTCCGTTTGAGACACAGTAAAGACCTGCGTTCCCAGTGTACCAAGGACTCCCTAAGGGGTCCTGAACCGAAAGGCTCCTCCACCGCCAGCCCAGCCTTACCACCCTTGGACCCTGAACCTGTAGAGCCTGGTGAAACACATGACCCCTGGCAAAGTTCTACCCTTAGTAGAGACAGCTGGGGAGTTTAATCCCCAGGCAATTCACAAGCCTTTCACCCTAATTGAACTCAGGCAGATTACGAGTAACCAGAAGAGTTACTCAGACAATCCCAAACACTACTTAGAGAGCTTTCAGCACCTCACTCTAGCCTATGACTGGAAGGATGTAATGCCCATACTGGGACAGACTATGACAGACTTTGAGAAAGAACGATTTCTAAAAGGTCATAGGAAGTTTGCAAAAAGTTTACACATGAGATGAATGATAAGTATCCAATAGGAGAAACAGCTGTGCCAACTACTGTCACTGCTTGAGATTATAATGATCCCAAGGACGGGTGGGCAGGGGAACATTTTTTGGTGTGTATAACAAGTGGACTGAAGTCAGGTCGGCAAAAGACCATCAATGATGTCAAAGTGACAGCTACTCACCCAGGGCCCGAGGAAAGCCCCTTAAGTTTCTTAGAGCAGCTGAAAGAAGCTCCAAGGAATCACAGCACTGCAGACAAGACTCATAGGAAGGGCAAGTCATACTCGGGGGCAAATTTCTCACAGGCCGCACCAGACATTCCGAAAAGGCTCCAGCAGTTAGTGCAGAAGCCTGAAGGAGGTACCCTAGAAGAGATGGTCACTAGAGCTAACACCATCTTTTACACTAGGGACAAGGAAGGGGAGTCCAGGCTCAGGAGAAGGAAGAACATTTGGCATGCCCAGGTACTGGCTGCCATTGCTAACCAATGCTCAGCAACTGCCTCCCAGGTTCCCAGACCCCTGAACAAGGCACCAAGTGCTCTGTGTGCTGGCCTCTGGGCCACTGGGCAAGGAATTGCCCTAACCAAAATAGGCCTCCCCAAAGGCCATGCCACCACTGCAAACAAATTGACCATTGGGCGCACCCTGTCCTATGGGAGACAACCAGGAGGGGAGGTGCTCGCAGGCTACTGTGCAGCTGCAAACTGAAGATTGGCCTGACCCAGACAGCCAAGCAGCGGGAGATAGCTGTTACTGGTCTGGAGCATTGGGTGAGCAATTGATGTGCAGGTAGGTAAGTAAATTTTCTTCTGGATACTGGGGCCACCTACTCTGTCCTTAACTCCTTCCCCTGACTCCTGGCACCAACATGGTGTGTCAGGAAAACATGTAGGCAAACACTTTACAGATCCCTGAAGGTGTGGGATTACAAAGACTTTTCCCAAGCTTTGTCTTCCCCAAAGACATGCCAAACATTAGAGGCTGTTTGCCAGCATAAGGTGGGAGGTCAGATCCTTAGAGACATCCTCCCTGAAGGCAGTCAGTTGCCAGGCAACTGTCTGGTCCCACCATAGGTAGGCCCTCTCCCTGCTATTAAGGACAATGGGCTACTTCTCCCTAAAGGCTTGCGACCATTAGCTTGGTTCCTGTAGCTGGGGTTTACGTCCTACTGATAATGGTTTCCATGGTGGGCCAGAGAACAGATCAAACCGGCTCAGTGACATCCAAAGTTATGTTGCCATCCTGAATCTAGCATCCGCCCTTCTTGTCACATGAATACCCCAAATTCTTCCTCTTCCTATTGCGTGTATGTCCCTAGATTGTCCCCCTCATTGCTGTATAGCCCATAGTGCAACCCCTTCCTGTGACATATGTCTTTACCTGTAATTAGTGGGCTTGCACGCCCCCAAAGATATATAGGCTTCGGTTAGCAATAAAGAGCTCTCTCGGGCTCCCCTCCTGGCCTCTTGTCGGTTCCTCCCCTCCTCTCCAATCCTCGCTCCCCTGTTCCCTTTCCCCTTGTCCTCCTTCCCATCTCTCTCCACGTGGATCACCAAGTGAGGCTGAGGTGAGCATTGCTACCATGAAATGTGACTGACTCCATTATTCCAATGTCTCTTCTACCTCTCATACTCTCTGTGACTTTACTTATTATCACTGTACAATTGCACCTACCGGGTCGGTGATGATGTGTTAGGGGCTGGTTAACCCTGACATCAAGGTACCTATGGAACAACGTCTATTTCTCTTATAGCTTCCTAGTAATCCTTCAATGCCCTGCTGCCTTCCTAGGCTGAGATGTATTGTCTAAGCTACACACCTACAGGGTTATTAGGCCTCATCCTAGTCCCACTATAGCTTTCCAAATGTCCGTGAGCACAGAGGAGTTCTCACACAGGAACAGTGGGAAAGAGCCATACACCCTGAAGTCTGGGACACAGGAGTGTCCCTGGCAGAGCTAAATATTCAACCTCTGTAAAGATTTCCTAAAAGATCCCACCACAGTCTTAGAGCTAGTAAATGCTTTCACACAATTCTTGTGTTTAAAGTAAACTGGCCCCCATGCCTGTCAATCCTAAGATTTCTTTTCTAAACTTCCAATGACAAGGGCCCTGCTGTCTCACAGCTTTGCCCATGCTTTACCTAAACTAGTCACCTGTTTTGTTTCTTCGAGAAGTCATCAGATTACCAATGTCTCTGAGCCAAGTGTGCTAGTCCCAGGATCATCAGCCCTGGATCACTCCAACTTCATTTACAGTGGGCCCCTAGACACCCCTTTTCAGAAGAGTAGGAAGGTTATGGACTCAAAGACCCATGTTGTGCCCCTTTGCCAGCAGGAAGCAGCCAGGGGAAATGTTAGGTAGCCAGATAGGGAGAGGGGGCTGTCCCTCCCATACCTGCACAGACCCCCACAGGAAGTTGTGAAGCAAAACCAGGTGACCATTAGCCACCATAAAAACCTTAACTGGGCATGCCGCAATTCAGGCCTCCAAGCCAGGTGGGCGTTACACCTGGATGGCTTAAACTAGCCCCAGGAAACACTGATTCAGCCAATGGGGTTAATAATATCTTTAACTATGCCTACCCAGCCAGAGGCTTAAAAAACCCTGCTGGTGGGAAGGCATCTCTGGTGCTGCTTGGCCATGCCGCTCGCTGTCTGGTCTGAGTTCACCACGTGGGGCAGGGGCGGGGGGCGGGGCACAGTCCCACAAGGTTGCCCGTGTGCAGTTGTGGGCCTCGGCGTGGCTTCTGCGGGGTTTGGCATGCTTCCTTGAAATGGTGACTTTTGAGACAGCGAACCCTGAAACTTCTGTCCTTTATAACAACTCACTTGGATTAAAAACCAGGCTTCATTATGAATTCTTTCTCATGTGAAACCAAGAACCGAGATATTGCTCACCCAAAAAACCTAACAGATTTATTTCTGGGTTCTCTATTCTGTTCTATTGGTCATTTCTCGTTATACCAGTACCAGGCTGTTTTGATAACTGTGGTTGTGTAATAGGTTTTGATATAAAAAAGTGAGGCTAAGCAACAAAGTCCACATGGAAGAACACACCAGCCGGTGTGATCGAGTGGTCCCAAAGGGATCAGTTACCAGGCATCAAAGAACAAAAAATCATATCATTGACTGCACACCTCCATGATAGGATCGCTGAAGACAAATGGGTGCATAAGCAAATGTGGTGAAGAAAGCTGATGGTGCCCGGCTATCAAAAGAGATAGTGTCTGGGGTCTTAAAGGCTTGAAGGTGAACAAGCGGCCATCTAGCTCAGAAGCAAAAAAGCCCACATGGAAGAAGCACACCGGCCAGTGCGATCATGAGGTGCTAAGGGACCAGGTATAAGGCATCATGCAAAAAAAAAAAAAAGATATAAGTGTGTATATGTATGTGTATATGTGTGTATATGTATATGTATATATATACCATATTAAATGAAGGGGGAAGTGCAGAGTGGAGACCCAAGGCCCAAGTGTCGGCCAATGGAGGTCCCCTCATAGAGGGGTTTAGGAGAGGAGATGAGTTAATTAGGGTGTGAGTTAGTACTGATGAAGAACACAGCTTTCCCCCAGATCCTGGATGCTTCCTCCCCGCAACTACCATGATCCGAATTCTACCTTGCAGGGCTGGATAGGACAGAGGCTGTACACTGGTACATATGAGGGCTGGAGGTACAGGGAATCCAGGGTGGATGATACCTTCAGGACCAAGGGTGTGAGGGACGATGCTGGGAGAGTGGAGGGTGAGTGGGTTGGAAAGGGGGAACTGATTACAAGGATCCACATGTGACCTCTTCCCTGGGAGAGGGACAGCAGAGTAGGGGGGAAGGGAGACTCCGGATAGGGCAAGATATGACAAAATAACGATGTATAAATTACCAAGGGCACATGAGGGAGTGGGGAAAGGGGAGGGAGGGGGAAAAAAGAGGACCTGATGCAAGGGGCTTAAGTGGAGAGCAAATGCCTTGAGAATGATTGGGACAGGGAATGTATGGATGTGCTTTATACAATTGATGTATGTATATGTATGGATTGTGATAAGAGTTGTATGAGTCCCTAATAAAATGTAAAAAAAGAAAAGAGGAGAAAAAATGATTAGGGCAAAGACTGTACAGATGTGCTTTATACAATTGATGTATGTATATGTATGAACTGTGATAAGAATTGTATGAGCCCCAATAAATTGTTAAAAAAAAAAAAAGTGAGGCTGTTTCTACCTTGTTCTTCTTTAGTGTTTTTGCTTTTCTTGGAGATCTTTCCTGTCGATATAAGGTTGGTGATAACCTTTTCCATTTCTTTAAAGAATGATGCTGGGATCCAGATGGGAAACATTCTCCCATCTATGTAGTTAGCATTCAGTTTCTTGTACTAGTGTTTCAAAGTTTTATTTGTATGTCAATACAAGGCATGGGCCGGGAGATGTGTGAGAGAGAAGTGGATTCTATGCATCAAAAAGCACAAACATGGGGAGTCCGGGAAGATGGCCGACAGGGACACCCGCATACTCTGAGAGCTCCTCCAAACAAAGCGGGATTGGTAACCAGGTAGCTGTATAGTAAGAGTCTGGTGAGTGAAATATCCCCCAGGGACAGCACCCCAGTCCCACCCCACGTATTTGTCCTGAGCAGGGGTCTAGGTGAAAGAGGACCGGACTCGTGGGACATCTCTGGTCACTAAGCTGCCATGAGCTCACTGGCAACTGGCCTAGGCTCCATCCCCAAACCGGACCCCAGCCCAGAGCCGCTTGCCTGCCCTGCCTAGACAGGCGCAGCAGGTCACGCTCCCCTACACCAGCTGCCCACTCGCGGATCCCCACTGGGAGAGAAGCTTTCCTCTCCCGCGGTTCCCCTCTCCCCGCAGGGAAGCGATCTGCCCTTGGGCCCGCATCCCTCCCTCCATTCATCCAAGCTCAGGGGAGCGGACCCGCGGGTTGTCTGGCGACCCCCACGGGGGACCATACACCTGCACCGCTGCTGCGGACCTCTCCACCTGCCCTCCGTGCACTGGCCTCCCACCCGCCCCCACCCCCCGTCCCCGCCCGCCCCTGGCAGCCTAGCACCAGCTCCACTCCTGGCCGGGACCCTGCGCTGAGCACTTCCCACCGACGGGAGCCATAGCCCAACCCGTGCCTGTCCCGGACCCTGAGCTTCCTCGGAGCGCCGCGGCCCGCACTGCTGAGTCTGCCCGCCAAGGGCCCCTCCCTGCGCAAGGCACAAGAGTAGGTGCCCTCCGCAGGGTGCTGCGGGGACCCCGGCGGCCGCGACTCTGAGCCTGAGCGGAGGAAGGGCGCCATTGCCCCCTGCGGTTTCGCGCCAAGCCTCCTTTGCCCGCCATTACCCCCTGCGGTTTCGCGCCAAGCCACTACAGTCCGCGGGGTTCTGAGCTCAGAGCAGGGCGGAGAGCGAACACCATTGTTCCCTGCAGTGTCGCGCCTCTGTCTGCACAGCTGTCCGAGGGGCCTCCCCGCGCCCGCTCACAGCCCGGGCAGATCAAACATTCCACCTGCAGTGGAGCCTGGGTCTCGGCTTTGCAGTCCCTGAGGAGCCGTCAGTGAGCTCCAGCCAGCTCTCACCACCTGGGGGCCCTGTGGGGTCCCCAGTGCCAGCCCTAAGCCTGCCGCAGCCCGCCCCAGCCACCCCAGGAGACGGCACAGTGGCCTGAGCCTCCACACAATAAGGTTACTCCTGTCTCCCAGAAGCATGGGGCCTATGAAAGGATCAAGGAAAAATCAACAGACCACATCACTCCCAACAAAAAAATCAGAGAAACGAAGCACTTTAACAGACCTAACGTCACTCATAGAAGAAACAGATATAGATCAGCCACAAAAGGAAATCTTCAGAACTCTGCTTGCAGTAATACAGGAACTTAGAGAAGCAAACCAAAATAAGGATGCAACGATAGAGGGGATGAAGTCCACAATAGAGGGGATGAATACTATCCACCAAAAGGAACTGCAGAAACTAACAGAGGAGGTAGCAGAGGCCACACAAAAGGTCACAGAAGCTATATCTAGGCTTGAGGAGGCTGAGAACCGTATCAGTGAACTCGAGGACGCTCAAACCAAACGAAGCAAGCGAGAAAAACAATCAGATAGGAAAATTAAAGAAACAGAAGACAGCCTGAGATCAATGACAGATGCTATGAAGAGGAATAATATTCGAATAATCGGTCTACTGGAACACAACATAACACACAAATCGACCGCCAAGATAGCAAAGGAATTCCTGGAAGAAAATTTCCCCAACCTAACAAAGGAGAATCCGACTCTCATACAGGAAGCAGAGAGGACGCCGGCTAAGCTAAACACCAAGAAAAACACTCCAAGACATATAATTGTAAAATTATCCAACTTAGAGGAAAAAGAGAAAATTTTACGAGCATCAAGGGAAAGGAAGACAGTCACATACAAAGGAGCGCAGGTAAGAATATGCTCAGACTTATCAACAGAAACCACAAAGAAGAGGAGAGAATGGAGCAACATCTTCCAAAAACTGAAAGATAAAAATGCCTCCCCCAGAATCCTATACCCTGCCAAGTTATCCATTAAGATAGAGGGTAAGATAAGGGTCTTCCAGGACAAGGAAGAACTCAAAAAATATACTGCAAGTCACCCGACCCTGCAGAACATACTGGCTGACTCACTATGGCCAGAAGATTAAGCTCCAACTAGAACCACCAGGAGACCACCATATAGCCCATCTCCATCTAGAAGCCAACATGCCAGCAACACGTACCAGGACAACACGGTCTCAGATGGAAAAGAGGACAGGATAGAAACCCTTCACTCAAATGCAGTACACTGATATGAAGGAAGATAGGCAAAGACCCAAAACACAAAACAGAATATGGCAACCATGAAGCCAGAGATTGTAATAATCACTCTGAATACAAATGGGCTCAATTCATATGTTAAAAGAAAGAGGCTGGAGGATTGGATTAGAAAACATAACCCATCAATCTGCTGCCTGCAAGAGACACACGTCAAGTGAGCAGACAAGCATATGCTGAGAATAAAGGGCTGGCAGAAAGTTTACCAAGCAAATGGTAACTCCAAGAAGGCAGGAGTGGCTATCTTAATCTCCGACAAAATGGATCTCAAGATCCAAAACATAAAAAGAGACAAAGAGGGACATTACATAATGCTCAAAGGCTCAGTAAACCAGGAAGCACTTAGCATACTGAATATTTACGCACCTAATAATGGCGCGGCAAATTTCGTCAAACAAACTATTAAAAAAATGACAGAAGAAATCACGGAAACAACAATAATAGTGGGGGACTTCAACACTCCACTATCAGAGAAAGACAGGTCACAGGGAAAGAAGCTCAGCAAAGAGGCCAGAGAGCTAAACAATGTAATTAGGCAACAGGGCCTGATAGACATCTATAGAGCCTTTCATCCAAAAGCAAAAGGTTTCACATTCTTCTCCAATCCACACGGATCTTTCTCAAGAATAGATCACATGCTGGGACACAAGGCCAGCCTGAGTAAATTCAAACACATAGATATTATCCAGACATCTTTCTCAGACCACCATGCCATAAAGCTGGAGATTAATAGGAGGGCACCCAGAAAAGCAAGGGCCACCAATTGGAGAATAAACAACGATCTCCTGCGACATGAATGGGTTAAGGTCCAGATCAGAGAGGATATCAGGAAGTTTCTAGAAACTAATGAGAACGAGCATACAACATATCAAAACTTATGGGACACTGCAAAGGCAGTTATCAGAGGTAGCTTGATATCACTGAATGCATATATGAAAAAAGAAGAAAGGCGTATGACAGATAATGTTAACACAAAACCTCCAACAACTAGAACAGAGTCAACAGAACTACCCCTCCAATAGCAAGAGAAAAGAAATAATAAAAATCAGGGCGGAGTTAAACCAGTGGGAAGACAAAAGAACAATGCAAAGGATTAACACAACTAGAAGCTGGTTTTATGAACGAATTAATAAAATTGACACTCCCCTGGCAAAGCTTATCAAAGATAGAAAGGAGCAATCATCAATAGCCAGGATGAGGGATGAATCGGGGGCAATAACAACAGACCCCAATGAGATAAAAAGGATAATCACAAAGTACTATGAAGGTTTGTATTCTAATGAATTCAGAAACCTGGAAGACATGGATAAATATTTAGAAAAACAATCTATCCCTAGATTATCTGAGACAGAGATCAAGAACCTCAACAAACCCATAGCGAAGGAAGAAATAGAGAGTGTCATCAAAAACCTACCAAGGAAAAAGGCCCCAGGGCCAGATGGCTACACAGCAGAATTTTACCAAACATTCAGGGAAGAGCTGACACCGATCCTCCACAAAGTATTCCATAGCATAGAAAAGAACGGTAAGCTTCCAAACTCATTTTACGAAGCCAGCATTACTTTGATACCCAAACAGGGAAAAGACCCCACAGCTGTAGAGAATTATAGACCAATATCTCTAATGAACATAGATGCAAAAATCCTCAACAAAATATTGGCCAATAGAATACAAAGGAACATCAAACATATCATTCACCACGACCAAGTAGGATTCATCCCAGCGATGCAGGGATGGTTTAACATCCGAAAATCCATCAATATCATACACCACATCGAGAAGAAAAAGGATAAAAACCATATGATAATATCCATAGATGCAGAAAAAGCATTTGACAACATCCAGCATCCATTCCTAATCAAAACCCTCATGAAGATAGGATTGGAAGGTAAGTTCCTCAAGCTCATACAAGCTATCTATGAAAGACCAACAGCCAACATCATAGTCAATGGAGAAAAGACAAGAACAATACCACTGAAAAAGGGTACAAGACAAGGATGCCCCCTGTCCCCTCTTCTATTCAATATCGTTTTGGAGGTCCTGGCTAACAACATAAGACAGCGGAAGGACATCAAAGGGATCCAGTTGGGAGAGGAGGAGGTGAAACTATCGTTATTTGCAGATGACATGATCCTATACATTGAAGACCCCCAAAACTCCACAGTTGGAATACTTACAGCAATAGAGGAATACGGAAGAGTAGCAGGATACAAGATCAATAAACAGAAGTCGGTAGGGTTTCTATACACATCGGACAGGGCCAGGGAAGAGGCGATTAAGAGGGAAGTACCCTTCACAGTAGCCAAGAACAAACTGAAATACCTAGGAATATACTTAACAAAAAATACTAAAGACCTTTATAAGCATAATTATAAAACCCTATTACAGGAAACCAAAAGTGACCTTCACAAATGGATGACCCTCCCCTGCTCATGGTTAGGTAGGCTGAACATAGTAAAGATGACAGTTCTTCCTAAAGCACTCTACAAGTTCAATGCTATACCAATCCAATTACCATCAACCTTCTTCAAAGAATTGGAAAAACTGACCACCAACTTTATATGGAGAGGGAAGAAACCCAGAATTAGCAGAGAACTCCTCAAGAAGAAGGACACAATTGGAGGACTCGCCCTACCTGGTTTTAATGCCTACTACACAGCTACAGTGGTCAAAACAGCATGGTACTGGCACAATGATAGACACTCAGACCAGTGGAAAAGAATAGAAAGCCCAGGAGTAAAATCATCAGCATAGAGACAACTGATCTTCGACAAGGGTCCCAAAAACGTCAAGTGGGAAGCAGATGCCCTCTTTAATAAGTGGTGCTGGAAACAATGGATATCCACATGTAGAAAGTTGAAACAAGACGTCTACCTCACCCCATGCACAAGAATACACTCAAGGTGGATCACAGATCTAGAAGTCAAACCCCAAACCATCAGGACCATTAAGGAGGGAATCGGGACTAATCTCAGAGCACTGGCCCAGGGAGCACATAGGCTCACTGCAACAGGGAAGGGGACACACACAGGTGATCTGGAAATCGACAAATGGGATCTAATAAGAATAAAACACCTGTGCACCTCGAAAGACTTTGCCAAGAGGGTGACAAGGCAACCCACAGACTGGGAGAAGATTTTTAGTAATGACACGTCAGACAAAGGGCTCATTACTAAAATCTACAACACCATCGTGACCTGCAAAAAGAGGAAAACAGTTAACCCCCTAAGGAAGTGGGCAAAAGAAATGAGAAGAACTTTCACTAGAGAGGAGATCAATATGGCCAATAAATATATGAGAAAGTGCTCGAAGTCCCTTGCCATAAGAGAAATGCAAATCAAAACAACCATGAGATACCACCTAACACCCCTGAGGCTAGCCCAGATCAGTAAATCAGAGAGCAACAAGTGTTGGAGGGGCTGTGGTGAAGTAGGAACCCTCCTCCACTGCTGGTGGTCGTGCAGATTTGTACAGCCACTGTGGAAAGCAATCTGGCGATACCTAAAGAAAATGGAAATTGATCTACCTTACGACCCAGCCATCCCTCTACTGGGCATATACCCGGTTGAAGCAGCAAATAAAACACGACCAGTCATATGCGCTCCAATGTTTATTGCGGCACAATTCACAATAGCAAAGACTTGGAAACAGCCTAAGTTTCCATCGATAGACGAGTGGATTAGCAAACTTTGGCACATACACACAATGGAGTATTATGTAGCACTGAAAAGCACCGATGAGCACATGAAACACGTTATTTCATGGGAAGAGCTGGAAGGAATTATGTTAAGCGAGGTAAGCCAGACCCAAAGGGACAGGTACAACATGAGTCCCCTGAGGTAAGTACAATCAGCATGACAGAAATAGAAGAATAAACATCCATCCCACAATAAACGGGAGGAAGCATAGATAGTAGGAGGGAGGACAGGCCACACCTAGGGAGGTACATGAGAGCCCAGCATAAAGAAGGAGTAGTGGGGTAGAGAGAGGGAGAACCGGGAGGGGGAGAATCTGAATGGATGGTATGGGGGGGGGCAGGATACTAACCCACCCGGGGGAGAGTATCGGTTGTGTCCCCACAGATCTGGAACATGCATACGGACCCCAACACGACACACCAAACAAGGAGGGCACCGCAAAGTACAGAGGTCTACACAAAGAGGCTGGACGACAAGCCGGCCCAAACCAGAATTAGGCTGACCCCCACACTCGAAGGGAATACCACAGAAAACAAAAATAATTCGTCTGGAGTGGGAAAGGAACTGACCCACCACACCACATCCAGAAGGAAGCTGAAACAAAAGAAGGAGAAAGGACATAGTGGAGTACACCTGGGTCCACCAAGCCCAAAGTCGATAGACCAGCTAGAAGGGCCCGTCATACAGAGAGGACCATTCAGCTGACCACACTACGAGATACGACATCCTGCACCAACACATGGCCCTACATGGGACAGCACCTGAGACACAATGGGGGATGGGCGACTGAGCTGACCCCGCCACACTGAGGCAAACACTGGGGGCGTGCAATGGAGCAGCGGAGGAAGCAGAGCAGAGGGAGCCCGAGGGAGTATAAAGGATGGTCTACAGGCCAACGAAAGGACCTTGAACTACTAGCAATTTTTCTTTTAATATTTGCTATCTTTTTGCTTAGTCTTTTTAAATTTGTTTTGTTTTTTACCTTGTAAATTTTGTATATTAGTGGCTTTTCTGCTTATCAGTGTGTCGATGTTGCTTCTGTCAAAGCCATGTTCTTATGGGCCACTTGAGTACAGTCAAAGTCATATCCATTTGTATGCACATATTACTATGTCAGCAGGTCCACCTAGACAAGATAGGCTGGACAAATAATGAGAGAAGAAAACAACAGGACCAACGGTCCTGGAGGGACATGAGAGCGTGGGAGGTAGGGGAAGGGAGGAGGTGTCGCCCAACACAGGAACAAGGGAACAGCGAATGGTTCTAAACCAGAGGAGGGAGGGGAGGGGAGGACTGGAAGGGAGTGACCAAGAGCAAGGTAACTGAGAGGAACTACTGAATACAGAATGAAGGCCAAACATGGTAATGGGTCGGGAGGAAAGCGAAAGGAAATAGAGGAAAGGAGTAGGAGGCAAAGTGCATACAGAGAAGCCTAAATACAGACATGTACATATGTAAATATATTTATGTTTATGGGGGCAATAGATTTATATGCATATATTTATAGGTTCAGTAGTAGGGTAGCAGATGGACATTGGGCCTCCTCATGCATAATCCTCCAATACAATAGCACCTCGCCCTGCTAAGCAGCCATTGCAGGATACCCATCTTCCCGACATGATCACTGAAGACAGCCGTGTGTGTAAGCAAATATGGTGAAGAAATCTGATGGTGCCCGGCTATCAAAAAAAGATATAGCGTCTGGGGTCTTAAAGGCTTGAAGGCAAATAAGCGGCCATCTAGCTCAGAAGCAACAAAGCCCACAGAGAAGAAGCACATGGCCTAAGCGAACACAAGGTGTTGAATGGACCATGTAGCAGATACAAAGGAACAAAAACAATCATTGTGTGATCACCTTCCTCACATAATGGCTGAAGACGAAAGTGTGCATAAGCAAGTGTGGTGAAGAAGGCGGATGGTGCCCGGCTACTGAGAGATATAGCGTCTGGGGACTTAAAGGCTTGAAAGCAAACAAGCGGCCATCTAGCCCAGAAGCAACCGAGCCCACACGGAAGCAGCACACCAACATAGGTGACCATGAAGGACAGAGGAGACCAGGTCTCCAACATCAAAGGTGGGGTGGTGGTGAGAATCACATCACCGTGAAAGAGGGGGAGTGCATGATGGGGACCCAATGCCCACCTGTAGAGAGCTGAACACCCCTTCCAGAGGGGTAGGGAGGAGGAGATGGGCCACACAGGGTTCAGTGTAACAACAATGAAACTCAAAACCTTCCTCTAGTTCCTGAACGCTTCCTCCCCTCCCAATCATCATGACCCCAATCCTACGTTGCCTTGCGGACCTGGTTGTACCAGAGGATGTACAGCGGTGCAGTGGGGATCTGGAGGCACAGGGAATCTAGGACAGACAAACCCTTCAACACCAGCGGTGGGAGAGGCGACACCAGGAGGGAAGGGCATGTAGAAAGGGAGAACCGATCTCGGAGATCTATGTGTAACCTCCTCTCTGGGAGATTGTCAAGGGGGAGGTGGGTGAGGGGAGACGCCGGGGATGTAAGATAAGATATAATAATTATTTATAAACTATCAAGGGACCAGGGGTGGGATCGGGGAGGGAGGGGGATGGGGGGAAAAAAAGGGAAACCGAGCTGATTCCAGAAACCCAAGTGGAAGGTGAATTATGAGAGTGACGAGTGCAACGAATGTATAAGGGTGCTTTGCTCATTTGATGTATGCACAGATTGTGATAAGAGCCTTATGAGCCCCAATAAAAAGATTAAAAAAAAAAAGAAAGAAAATGATTAGGGCAAAAAATGTACGGATGTGCTTTATACAATTGATGTATGTATATGTATATGTATGGATTGTGATAAGAGTTGTATGAGTCCCTAATAAAATGTAAAAAAATTAATTAATTAATTAATTAAAAAAAAGGCACAAACATCATCCCAATTGGGTGTTGCTCATCAAAAGAAAGAGCAGATGACAAAAAAGAGTAATGATCTAGATGAGGAAAGTGATTAGCTCCAAGTAGCTGAAGAAATGGCAAAGGAAATTCAGAAGGAAACTGAAAGAACAGTTGACCCATTTTCCTCCAGACACATCACTGTAGGACAACCGACTGAGCAGTGAGAAAAGGAAAAGAAACAAAGGAGCTTCCAGTCCTGTCAGAGCAAGGTACTCTGTATTGATAAATATAAGATGCTTCCCTCAAGAAACAGTATCTTTTTCAATTCTTGAGCGATATTTGATATGTAACAAACACAAATGAATTGTATTCTTTCATTTGGAGCCATTGCCGTCACAAGACTACTGGGTAACATGTGCAGTAGTGGCCAAACTAAACCATCGAATCGATTCTAACTCATGGGGAACCCATATGTGTCAGAGGAGAACTGTGCTCCTTCGAGTTTTCATTGGAGGACTTTGCAGAAATGGCTCGCCATGGCTGGAATCTCAACCTCTCAGTTAATAGCTATTTGCAGTACCTAGGGACGCTCATCTGGCTCTTGTTACTTCCACAGGCTCAAGGCTTTGCAAGCCTGCACTCACTGAGGAATTGGAATACTAGCGCCTTTTGCAGGCAAGGACACTGATGTGTTGAAGTCAAATGCCTAGTAAGAAGCTAAGCCAGCACCGTGGTGGTCAACTGCAGTCTCTGCCCTTGACTACTTATATCTGCTTTTAAAATAATAGGAGCCTAACTCTCCCTCCACCACCCCAGCTTACCAATCCTTGTTTCTTTTTTATAAAAACACTAGCTATGGTAGCTTTTTATCTCTTACCATTTAAATAATTTCTGCTCCCTGTAAAACATGTAGACACAGAGAAGGAAATAAAAGCGTTCTGATCCTACAATTAAACCAGGTTTGTCTCTTAAGATGCTGACTGAGTAACATATCCCAGAGAGACTCACAGAAATCAGCAGAACCACTGAGAGGGATATTCCGTTCTTCCAGGACACAGGAGGTGCAGCAAAAAGGTTTAAAAACAACTTTGCTACACTTAACGGAGGCTAACAAGGCATCCCTGTGCCGACAGCCCTCGGGCACTCGCCAGGGGACTGCAGGAGCAGTGGAGCCACAGGACACAGTTCTAAGGAACCAGACGGGGCAGTTAAGAGTGAACAAGTTTTGGTGTGTTCACAGCTCACAGCTCTAACTTCCCAATTCAAGACCGTGTGCTGTCCACAGAATACCGAGTCAGGTGGGGATAAGTCACCAGGCAGCCTGAAAAGTGCACAAGCAGTAAACACAAGCTCAGTGAATGCCAGCTAGCTACATTTGGCAGAACTACTCCCCCTTTGTGGGACATAGTTCCTCAGGGCCCCTGATCTTTTTTTTTTTTTTTCCATTTGAAAACATCACTGTTTTATTAAGAGACCCGATTACAAAAATAATCATGACAGACACTTTCATTCATCCTTCTACTCAGCCTGTTGCTCTGGCCTTCCCTGTTGCCCACATCTCCCTCCACCTTCTACCAAATGGGTGATCTTTTTCTTCATCCCACCTCGTGGAGAAGATCATGGGAAGGGCCACAGGAAGTTATTCGCTTCTTGGAAGCATTTCCCAACAGTCTAGATCTCATGAACCTGATCCCTCATGCAGACGATGCCATATTGACCAAGAGACCGTGCCGTCAGAGTGTTATCTGTTAGGGCAATACACTTCTTATTGATTTTGCCATCACCACGCTGGTAGATGAGTTCATTCACCGACTTCAGGTTTGGGTACCGCCATGCAATGTATGATTCCACAATCCTTAGCATATTAATTGAAGCCATTGAAAATCTGGTGAAGGCTGAGAAGCTATTACACTTTTTGAATCTTTGGACTCACACCACTGACACAGCTGATCCTGATAATAAACGCCAGCTTGGGCTCTCCGGGCACATAGAAGCTGCCAGCTTTCCTTGCCGTCTGAGCCATTCAGATTTCAGTTCTGTCCATCTGCCTGTAGTCCTTGTGATAGTGCGTAGCTTTCTCATAGATAAGCTTCCTCCTGACCTTTTGAAGCATCTTTTGAGCAAACTTCTTTCTTAGGCGTTTGATCTTTAGTTCTGTGAAATTCCTTCGCTTTTTCTTAAGGGTCTCTGGACAGCAGGGACCGTCTTCTCCGCGACAGCCTCCATGATTCCAGCCAGTTTAAAAAAAAGGGGGGTGGAGGGCCTGATCTTAAGTCACCCAAAAAGACCCAAAAAGCTTTAAAAAACATGGACATTCAAAGGCATTTAAAAAATTATATTTTTAAACTTATCTGGGCAGCACTCAACACACACTTGGTCCATTGCATTTAATTAACATAACACTATGAATAGAAACAGCAAGGGCAAACTGCCCTTTGAGTAGGGTTTTTTCCTCCCCTCTATCTTACCTAGGTGAGAAGCAGGTATAACCATACCTGCACCCCCACTTGGCCACCCCATCATGCAAAGGAAGAGGTGTACATCGTAAATAGACCCACTTTTCACACACGACCAGGGGCCTCCAGCCCAAATCGGCAAAGCGAATCCAGCTTCCACGAGGTGCACCTGACTCAAGCTATTTTTTCCCCATTTTGCCTCTTTCTTTTTATCCCTCAAACTGCTCTGGGTCTCAGTTAACACACACCTGGCTCATTAACAGGTCATTAGCATAATAAAACAATCAGAAACTTCAGTGCAGGCAGGAAAATTAGGCTTGAAGTAGAGACTGGAAACCTAAAAGCCCAGAGGCCACTCATGGTGCATATACCTAGCTATACAACAAGCTGTCTGGGGACACCAGCTGCTGGTCATACCCCAACCCTCTCACATAATCCACATGCCCTCTGAGTAGGGCATTGCTTTATTCTGCCACCTAGCCAGGTGGAACGTATATAGACCCCATTCTGCAACCCCACTTGGTCAGCCACATCATCTGAAAGAGCGAATCCTGTTCCCTCTGACTTGATTCAGCAGAGGACTATTCTCTCCAGACAATTAATTTAAACCATAAGAATACAGGACCCACAGCCACCCCAAACACCATAATAATCCCTCTAGCCACAGTCTCAATCCTATTGCAACACCCTATAAGACCATAAGGTAGTAAAATATAATACTACCAGACACCGTCCCCAATTGCTTAAAAGACCTCTGCTGGCCTGGTAGGGAATGATCAAGGGTAAGGTTACTTACAGAAGAGGTATAGCTGTAACTCAGGTGGGGATGGAGCATGGTAGTGGGGCAGGAGGAAGGTCAAGGGAGATGGAGGAAAGAGCTAGGAGTCAAAGGGCATTTATAGAGATCTAGACAAAGACATTTACATGCAAATATATATATGAAGATGGGGAAATAGATCTATGTGTCTATATTTATAGGTTTAGTATTAAGGTGGCGGAAGGACCTTGGGCCTCTACTCAAGCATTCCCTCAATGCATGAATGCTTTCTTTTATTAAATTGGCACTCTACGATGCTCACCCTCCCGACACAACTGCTGAAGCCAAAGCAGGTGAACAAGTAAATGTGGTGAAGAAAGCTGATGGTGCCCAGCTCTCAAAAGAGATAGTGTCTGGGGTCTTAAAGGCTTGAAGATAAGCAAGCGGCCATCTAGCTCAGAAGCAACAAAGCCCACATGGAAGAATACACCAGCCTGTGTGATCGCGTGGTCCCGAACAGATCAGTTATCAGGCATCAAAGAACAAAAAATCATATCATTGGCTGCACACCTCCATGATACGATCGCTGAAGACAAACGGGTGCATAAGCAAATGTGGCGAAGAAAGCTGATGGTGCCCGGCTATCAGAGATAGTGTCTGGGGTCTTAAAGGCTTGAAGGACAACAAGCGGCCATCTAGCTCAGAAGCAACAAAGCCTACATGGAAGAAGCACACCAGCATGTGCGATCACGAGGTGCCAAAGGGACCAGGTATAAGGCATCATGCATATAAATATATATATATACACACACATATATACCATAGTGAATGAAGGGGTACGTGCAGAGTGGAGACCCAAAGCCCATTTGTCGGCGACTGGAGATCCCCTCACAGAGGGGTTTAGGAGAGGAGATGGGTCAGTCAAGAGTTTGATGTAGTACCGATGAAGAACACAGTTTTCCCCCAGATCCTGGATGCTTCCTCCCCCCAACTACCATGATCTGAATTCTACCTTGCAGGACTGGATAGGGCAGAGGTTGTACATTGGTGCATATGGGAGCTGGAGGCACAGGGAATCCAGGGTGGATGATACCTTCAGGACCAGGGGTGTGAGGGGTGATACTAGGAGAGTAGAGAGTGAGTGGGTTGGAAAGGGGGAACCGATTACAAGGATCCACATGTTACCTCCTCCCTGGGAGACGGATGGCAGAGAAGGCGGGGGGGAGGAGGGAGACTCCAGATAGGGCAAGATATGACAAAATAACAATTTATAAATTATCAAGGGCTCATGAGGGAGAGGGGAGCAGGGAGGGAGGGGGAAAAAAGAGGACCTGATGCAAAGGACTTAAGTGGAGAGCAAATGCTTTGAAAATGATTAAGGCAAAGAATGTACAGATGTGCTTTATACAATTGATGTATGTATATGTATGGATTGTGATAAGAGTTGTATGAGCCCCTAATAAAATGTAAAAAAAAAAAAAAGACCTCTGCTAAACACAATCCTGACATCCCTACTGGGACAACGAGTGGGACCCAGCTGCTCTTTTTGCTGGCGCTGTTGTTGCTCTGTGTTCTATCGCTCCTACACCCTCCACTTCTTTAAAACAAAGTGGAGCACTACTCTTATAATTCATCCTCAATCAGGACTTCCCCCTCTGTAGGCATGCATAAGGGCAGGGGTAAATATATGTTTATACTACTTTGCTGTTTTACTTTCAATTTATTTTCTAGTCCCTTAACAGCCATCAACCCAAAAGTTAACACCCACAACAGAGACAAAGGTCCTGGGCAAAGCTTAGAGCCCAAACAAATATACATTAACAGCTGGCTTGCAGCTTACTCCAGTAATATTTTTCTTAGTATTATTTTAAAACTTTTGCCCCCAGCCATTTCTTTCAATTGCCCTCTCTCTAATCTAAATATCTCAAGTTTTATTTCATAGTACGGTTAACCTACCTTTTAATTTCTCTTTTCTTCTCATCAAACCCTTTCTTTCCTTTACATCTTCATAAAACCAATAGCTGACACTATTCTCACATTTAAAAAATATTTTTCTATAAAATATTATAACCTATCCCTCCATCATTAAAAACAGGGATTAAAAAAGAAAAACCTAACTTCCCTTCTGTTAACCTACCAAAAAATACTACCCTCCCTTTTTTCTCTTCTTATTTTGCCTATTGTTCCTTCCTTTCTCCCTCAGCTAACACGTCCTCTCTCACTCTCTGATCACTCCCCTAACACCTAATCTAACATTCCCACCCCCAGATACTTAACAACTGTCCACCATCCCTCTACTGCACCACTGAACAGTTAACCATTCCCACATAATATCTCCTCCCTAACACCCCTAATAGCAACTCCAAGATGTCAAGAAAACAACAGAAGATATTGGTGCACACACACACACAAAAAGAAAAACAGAAACAAATAACTGAATACCAACTAGACCTAAATGTAATGCCTGAAACTGAACAGACTATGGATTTACCATAAAAATAATTTTAAATGATTATTGCACTCATGTGACAGCTGAAGGAGGTGTCTGGGCGAAAAAGTGAAACAACAGAAAAGCTCCCAACCTCACTACATGCTGTAGAAGAAACACGCTGATCAGAAACACAATCAAACACCACAACAGCACAACTAAAATACTACAAAGGAACAGCACGATGCTGTAAAAGAACAGAGAAACAATTGAGGAGATGGAAACCCAAATTAGCAAACTAGAAGAAAAAAATATAGAGATTCCAATATAAAAGAAGAACAAATAACAACAAATTCAGAGGACACAATCAGGAGGAACAACTTGCTTATTATAGGATTCCATAAGAGGAAGAAGCAAAAAAGAAAGAAATCCACACAGAGAACAGTCCAAGAGCTCCTGCAAGAAAACTTTCTTCTAAGTCTACAGGAGGAAGAGATAACTGTTCAAGAAGCCGAAATAACCCCAGCCAGGAGAGATCCCCAAAGGAAAATTCCCTGGCATATTTTAGTCAAGCTGTCTAACATCAATGAGAAGGAAAAAATTTTAAGAGCAGCCAGAGAAAAAAGATCAATTACATACAGAGGGCCAGCAATTAGAATAACCTCAGATTTCTCAGCAGAAACCATGCAGACAATAAGAAAATGGAGTGATGTATACAGAGTACTGGAGGAATAAAAACTGTCAACCTAGAATCCTGTACACAGCAAAATTATCACTCAAATATGATGGAAAAATTAAAATTTTCTAAGAAAGGAGAAACTAAAAGAATTCACAGATACAATTCCATCACTCCAAAAAATACTCAACAAAATACTACGACCAAAAGATAAACAGCAACAACACACAAACCTGGAACCAACAAGACAATGCCTCACATAACAAAAGAAGAAATAGAGCAGGCCCTTAAGAAACTTACAGCCAAGAAAAGCCCAGGTATAGATGGTTCCACAGGGGAATTCTATGAACTATTCAAACATCTGACACCAATGTTATACAAACTATTCCAGAACATAGAAAAAGACAACAAACTCCCAAATGCATTCTATGAAGCCAGTATAACAGCAATACCCAAAACAGGAAAAGACCCCATAAAGATTGAAAATCATAGACCAATATACCTCATGAACATAGACGCTAAAATCCTAAACAAAATCCTGATCAATAGAATACAGTAGTGGATTAAAAAAATAATAACTCCAGGTATGCAAGGATGGTTCAATATTCTATGTAATCTACCATATAAATAAGGCAAGAAATAAAAATCACATGATCCAATCAACAGATGCAGAAAAGGCATTTGACAGTATTCAATATCCATTTATCTTCAACATAAATAGAAATAGAAGGAAAATTCCTCAACATAATAAAAGCTATGTAAGAGAAACCAACAGCCAACATCATGCTCAAAAGGGAAAATTAGAATCGTTCCCACTGAAAACAGGAACTAAGCAAAGATATCCCCTTTCATCACTCTTATTCAATATCATGCTTGAAGTTTTAGCTAGAGTCATCAGACAACAAAAAGAAATCAAGGGAATACAAGGGAAAGAAGAATAGAAACTCTCACTATTTGTAGATGACATGATGCTATAAATAGAAAACCCAAAAGTCCCCACAAAAAGCCTGCTGGATACAATAGAATCTGGCAAGGTAGCAGGATACAAACTTAATAACCAGAAATCAATCGGATTCCTGTATGCCAGAAAATAGAGCTATGAAAAAGACATTTAGAAACAATACCATTTACAATAACTACACAAAAGGTGAAATATTTAGGAATAAACTTAACTAAACAAACAAAAGAACTATACAGAGAAAACTACTGAGCACTATTCCAAGAATGTAAAAAGAACCTATCTAAATGGAAGAACATCCCATGTTCATGTATTGGCAGGCTTAATATTATGAAAATGACAGTACTACTTAAAATAATCCACAGATACAATTCAATACCAATTCAAACCTCAAATAAATTCTTTAAAGAAATGTGAAACCTAACTACTAATTTCATGTGGGCAGGCAAAAGACCCAGGAAAAAGCAAAGCATTTCTTAAAAATCAAAAGCAAGTAGGATGCCTGGCACTGCCTGACCTAAAAAACCTTCTACATAGCCACAGTAGTGAAAATATCCCGGTACTGGTACAATGAGAGGTACACAGTCCACTGAATCAGAACAGAAAACCCAGACACACATGCATCATCCTACAGGCAACTAATTTTTGATAAAGGACCTAGAAATATCCAATGGGAGAAAGCCTCTTCAACAAATGGAGTTGGACAAACTGGGTTTCCATATGCAGAAGAATGAAACAAGACCCCTAACTTTCCACCTGCACAAAAATAAACTCAAGATGGAATAAATACCTAAATCTAAACCCCAAACTCTCAGGATCATCCAGGAGAAGGCTGGGACAAACTTAGGGGCCATATTGGAGGACATGACAGACTATACTGGAGGAGGCACACACAGCAGAAGACAAGAGATACGAGTGGACATGCCGAAATGACATCACTTATGCACATCAAAAGACTTCATTAGGAGAGTAAATCAAGAGCCCACAGATTGGGAAAAAATTTTACCAATGATACATCAGACAAAGGGCTAATTACCAAAATTTACAGAAGTCTATAAAAACTCAGTAAGAAAATAACAAGTGACCCAACTAAGAAATGGGAAAAAGGCATGAACAGACAGTTCACCAAAAAACTAAGGACACGAAAATGATGGTGGCAGCAATTGTACAATTATACTTGATCTAACTGAATAATGGGATGTTATAATATCTGTCAGAGCTCCCAATAGAATTCATTTAAAAAAAATACAAATGGCTAACAAACACATGAAATAATGCTAACCATGAGTGGCCATCAGGGAGATGCAAATTACAACCACAATGAAATATCACTTTACTCCTACAATGCTAGGCCAAATTAAAATAACAAACAGAAAGCAACAAATGTGGAGAGATTTATACACTGTTGGTTGAGTTGTAAATACATACAATCACTGTGGAAAAGGATACAGTGATATTTACAGCAATTGGGACTTAAAATCCCACACGATTCAGCAATACCACTACTAGGAATATACCCCAAAGAAATAAGAGACAGAACACGAGTGGAGGCATGTTCTCCCATGTTCACAGCAGCACAGTTCACAACAGCAAGAAACTAGAAGCAGGCCAAAACTTCAACAGTGGAAGAATGGATAAAGAAACTATGGTACATCCACACAATAGAAGACTCTACAACCCTAAAACACAATGATGAAAACAAGAAACACTGCATGATATGGAAAGACCTGGAATCACTCACAAACAGCCGAGTATTGCACGAGTTCACTGCTATGAGAAGAAACACCAATGAAACAAATCTTAGGAACCAATGCCTGAACAAAAGGGGAGTCATACATTACCTCCACACATGAACTCCTCAAGGCCCAGCTTGAAGGAGGAGACCTCACATTGTTGGGTCACTTTCTCAAGCGGGAAATGGGAGCTGACCATGCACTTGAGGCTATACAACATCAAGACAAGGCTGGGGCAAATCAAGGGCGCCCCCCCTAGGACTGAAAGGAAAGCCTTGCCAGAAAACCATGCTAAGAGCAGGTAAAGGAAATGTCCACATTTTGGAGGAGATGCTGATAGTTCGGCTGCTGAGTATGGTGGGCGAGAAGGAAAAATGAACTTCACATTGGGGTGCTAATCAATTGCTGTAGAGAACCTAGGGGGACAATGGACCAGATTTTATGTTCCTTGGTAGATTCTACAAATATGTTCCTACTCAACCCTTGGTGAACCATCCCCTGGACTAAATAGTATGATGACCTTGTTTGTTGACCACGCAGGCATCACGAAATAAAGTGGGCGCCATGCCAGATGGGCTTAACATAGAGATCCTGTTGAATGAACTAAGCCCTGCTCTGAAGTTGTGTGCACCCTAGAACTGAGGTATTCTGAAAGGAGAGGAAGCAGAGAGGGGGTGCCCATGACTACGGGAGTGGTGATCACTGGACCTTGGGGGGAATCCCCAGCTTGGGGGCTGTTTAATGGAAATGGACCCAGAATCATCATATATTTGATACCTCAATACCCCCCTCACAGTGACATGACAGGTTTTGATCTGTTGGTTAGGGAAATGCTCATGGAAAAAGTGATCCAGGAAGTTTTCCCCTAACACCTAGCCTCATACTTTGGATAAACAGAGCTCAAAAGAATGGGAGATCAAACTGTGTAGAGGGCAACAACTCATGGGCTGCGGCCCAAGGTGGATCAGTACTCATAACGACTCCTCCTACCGACAGTGTCTGGAATGCTGTGTCATTGGGAAAATTGATGTGATCATGCCAATTCTGTACTTTTTTATACATATGGGTTATTGTTTTCCTGCCTTTAGTTTTTAATAAATTTTTTGGGTTTATTTTTCCTCTTTAATTGATTATTTGCTGGTTGGTTTGCTGCTGGTGCTAATGTAGTAGGTCATGTGGGGTTTGATTTTGTCATAAGTCAACCACCAAAGAAAACTTCAGTCGTGTGTACTCCATGGACAAACAGATGGATTCTGGGCACCTATTTAACTCCAACCCCAGTACGAGTAGTTAGTTCTGGTAACATGTCCCAGCTCAATACTTGCCTTTATGATGATCACTGAAGATACGGGCAGTACAGCAAAGTATGGTGAAGAAGGCAAATGGTGATTGACTATCGATCACAATAGTGTCTGGGGTCTTAAAGACTTGTATTCAAACAAACAGCTATCTAAGTGAAGAGTCAACTAAGTCCATATGGAAGAAGCACACCAGCTTGTGTGATCCAAAGATGGCAAATACAAAATTCAAATATGATGAGGGAAAAGCATCAGAGCTTAAATTGTGAACACCCAATTTGGGGAAGGCTACGGAGAAAAGTGGTGACCCCAAACCCATCTGTAGAGTATCTAGTCATATTAAACTGCTGGCAGATCCCCTCTAGCCATACGCAAAGGTCTGGAACATCCTTACTATCAAACATAGATCATTGTAATCCTAATTAGGCTGGATAAAACTTGATACTTGGCCAGTTGACCTCCCTATAGACCCAAACTGAATTTGTTCCAGGTGTAAGAATTTATTACTTGTTCTTTTTTAAATATTGCTTTTAAAAATTTGTTTGTGGCTTTTAAAATATTGATAGAGGTCTTATCTGTCTTGCTCATTGTGGTATTTTTATCTTTATATTACTATTGTTTTGTCCTTACCACTTCATTCCATTTTTTGTTCTATATTGTTTTTGTTGGGTTGACAAATTTATGAAGCACAGGAGTGGATTCATAGAGATAATAAATTATGCAAGGATTTGTAGGGGATATAGAAGGGGTAGGGGGAGATGAGGACAGTGAAGGGATTTGGGGAGTAAACAGGGAATAAAGGCGGGAGAGGGAGGGCGCACTAGAACTGAACATGACGACACAGCTCATTTTAAAGGAGATCTAGTGAAGCGGGAAGAAAATGTTCTGAAATTGATTATGATAATGATTGTACAGTTCTTCTTGACATGACTGAACAATTGAATTGTATGATGTGGATTATGTGCCAATAAAACTGGAAAAAACAAAATCCAACAATTAAGCTAGATAATGAGCACTATTGGCAATTTGGTATTGTAGTTCCTTTTCTCTTTTTTGGTAGTCCCTTTTCATGACTACCTACATTATGTGGTCTTCGATGGCAAAGTTCATATTTATTTCTCTTGAGGGAAATAATAAAATGAAAAATGGCTTTTAATGGTCAATAAGTAAACAAAATAATAAAAATATCATGGGATTATTGTAATTGAACAAAAATATAAAAAATAAAATCACCTTTTGAGTGGTTATCCCTGCTCTTTGGTAGTGTTATTTTGTGCATACATGTTTTCAGTGGGAGCAGGGAGGGCACTAGAGAACAAAGTAGAAAAGAAGGAGGAAGGGAGAAAAAGAGGCAAAGTGTTAAGCATGAGTACAGATTATTTCTGTACCCAGTTGAACATACAATTAATTGCCTCCCAGAGGCCAGCAAGGCAAGAGGTTTGGCTGGCTGGGTTGTCTCAGAGGCGGGGAAAATTGGACTGTGCTGGGAGGAGCAGGGTCCCAGAAGCAGCTCATGCCACTGGCAATAGAGGCCTATACCACTGGTCATAGAGGCCTATACCACTGGCAATAGAGGTCTATACCACTGGTCATAGTGATCTATACCACTGGTCATAGAGGCCTATACCACTGGTCATAGAGGTCTATACCACTGGTCATAGTGATCTATACCACTGGTCATAGAGGCCTATACCACTGGTCATAGAGGTCTATACCACTGGTCATAGAGGCCTATACCACTGGCAATAGAGGTCTATACCACTGGTCATAGTGATCTATACCACTGGTCATAGAGGCCTATACCACTGGTCATAGAGGCCTATACCACTGGCCATAGAGGTCTATACCACTGGCCATAGTGATCTATACCACTGGTCATAGAGGCCTATACCACTGGCCATAGAGGTCTATACCACTGGCCATAGTGATCTATACCACTGGTCATAGAGGCCTATACCACTGGCCATAGAGGTCTATACCACTGGTCATAGAGGCCTATACCACTGGCAATAGAGGTGTATACCACTGGTCATAGTGGTCTATACCACTGGTCATAATGGTCTACACCACGGCCCATAGTGGTCTATACCACGGCCCATAGAGGTCTATACCACTGGCCATAGTGATCTATACCACTGGTCATAGAGGCCTATACCACTGGTCATAGAGGTCTATAAAACTGGTCACAGAGGTCTATACCAATGGTATAGTTGAGTTTGACAAGAGTTGCTGCTCTTCCGTGGTAAGAAACACGGGCCTACTTATCTTTAAGTTGAAATTCTTGCTGCCAAGAACGTGCAGGATAGTCCTCCTAGTGTAACTCCCCTGGCAGTTGCTGAAGAGATTTTCACACGCTTGTCATCCGGCAGCCGTCTTCTCTCACCTCTTAAAGGTTGCATTTTCCTTCTCATTTGTTTCAAGGAATTTTTACATTTCATTCCTTATTTCTTCAATTATTCATTAGTTTTTAAGCAGGGTGCTGTTCAACTTCTCTGTATTTGATTCCACCCCCTTCCTTATCTACATTGTTGTCTAATTTTATAGCATAGTAGTCTGAGAAAATGGTGTGTAATAAGTCGGTGTCTTTAAATGTTTTATGCCTTTCTTTCTGGCCTAACATGGTAGATTTGGGAGATTGCTCCATTTGCAGTGGAAAAGAATGTACCGTATATACTCATGTATAAGTCGAGTTTTTCAGCACATTTTTCATGCAGTTTTTGTGGTAAAAATGAGGTGCCTCAGCTGATATTCATGTCAGCTTATACTTGAGTCTGTATGGTATATAGTGTACTGTTGTGAGGGGAATGTTCTGTATATATTCAGAAGGTCAAGTTGGTTAATTCTGTGGTTTAGTTCTTCTGTGTCTTCATTGCATTTGTTTCTCAATGTTCTAGTGTGGTATATTGAAGTGACCTACTATTCCTATTTTTTTAAATTACAGAATTGTCTATGCGCTCTTCCACTTCATAAGAGTTGGTATAACTTGAATAAATAATCAATTTATACTTAATGTCATTATTTTAATGTATGAATTTAATGGTGCCATTCTGCTGTTGTTTTTCCTCTTTGTTCTTAGCATACTTTTTTTATACAGTTATTTTTGTTTCTGAAATTTTTGGCATATTTTTCCTTCACGATGATCCCTTTTTTATTTTGATAGAGTTTTTCTATTTTCTTTGAAGCTACTTTGTTATTTATTATTTTCTACCCAAGTTTAAGGCTGTTTTCTCTTGTGAGCTATTTGACTTTCTCTCCATTCAAGTATTTGTGTTTGTAAACTTTTCTCTTTACTTAGTTTCTAATTTTCTTCCTTGAAGAATTACCTCTCTGGCTCCCTAGTCTCAGTCCTGGAGGTCTGGTTTATTGGAGTCCTGCCCAAGTGTGTTGAGTTCTGGGTTGTCATATCCTCCACGTTGACCTCAGACTGATGTGCTCTTCTAGATTCTCTGTTCAAACAATTCCCCTTTGTATTTTTTTGGAATGTTGGTTTTGCTTTCACAAATTCATTTAATACAGTTTTATCTGAAATGTCCATATTTCCCCCTCACATTTGAGGAATAATTTTGTTGGATATAAGATTTTTGGCTGGCAGTTTTCTCTGCATAATTTTATATATGTTATCTCATTGGCTTCTAGTCTATAAAATTTCTGCTGAAAAGCCTGAATGTATTCTTATTGCTTTCCCGTAGAAAAGAAAAGTCTTTTTCCCTGTTGTTCCCTTGTCCCTGGGTTTGTTAACACCACTTCCTTTCCTCCACCTCCTCCTCTCCCATGTCACATTGGAACCTTAGGTTCGGTTGTTTTTTTCCTTCAGTTTGTTTATCCTATCTTATCTAAATAAACCTGCAGAGATAATAATATGCACAAAAACAAGACAGAGCAAAACAAAGCAACAAAGATAACAAAACAACAGCAACAAAAAATGACCAAAAAAAGAAAAAGCCTGTAAATAGTTCCAGGTCTGTTTGTTGACCTTTAGGAGTATTTTCCCCGTCCTGTCTGATGGGGTGCCACACCCTGGCCCCAAAGCCCATTTTTGGTATTCCCTTGGGACTTTCTTGCTCTGCTCCCCTTGCTGTTCTGTTGCACACCCTTAGTGTTTTGCCTCAGTGTGGTGGTGTCAGATCGGGCACAGTTCCCACACTGTGCCTCCAGTGTTGTCCCCTGTAGGGCTATGGGTCAGTGTGGAATGTCTTGTCTCATAGTGGGGCTGGCCATATGGCTCTCTCTGTGTGTTGGCTGCTCTAAGTCAGGATATCAACCTCAAGGCTTGGTGAGCCAGGATGTGTTCCACTCTCTCTTCGTCCCCCTTCATTTGCTCCTATGTGCTCAGATCAGACATGCCCCTCTCCCTTAGCTATAGCTTCAGTGCCTCTGATCTGAATACATTCTTCTGGGGGCAGGGGCAACTGTCCATGTACTTGAAATCGGGGCCAGCCCCTCAGACCTCTCTAATGGCTCCCTGCCGTTATGTTGCACTCATATCTTGGAGCTCCTGGTTGAAGTCTGGTCGCTCTTTCCTTGTGGAGATATAAACAATACCATCCCCTTGGGTGGATTAGCTGTTCACAGTTTTAACCAAGTAATGTAGAAACTGCAATTTCACCATGTGCCTCTTTCAATCAGTTTGGAGGTGTAACTTTACAATTTTAGAGTTCCACTTTAAAATGGCCACCCAGACAGATGTATTACAGAAACCGTTTATGACAATAGAAAACCAATGCAGAGGAGAAGAAAGTGGGTGAAGGGAGACGTCGGTGTAAGACATGACAGTGTAAGACATGACAAAATAATAATAATTTATAAATTATTGAGGATGAGGGAGGGAGAGGTAGTGGGGAGGGAGGGGAAAATGAGTCGTTGATACCAAGGGCTCAAGTAGAAAGTAAATGTTTTGAGGATAATGATGGCAACAAATGTACAAATGTGCTTGACACAATGGATGTATGTATGGATAGTGATAAAGATTTGTAGGAACCCCTGAGAAAATGATTTAAAAAACAAAAAAAAAAATAAAATAAAAACCGAACAAACATTAACTTCATATGGCTTGGTGAAATTTGAAGACAAAATGACCCAAAGTGAGTCACCTAAATGTAAGGATACCAGTCACCCTTCCATGGGTGCCAATATGTCCCAGCCTCCAAGAAAAGGGCCATAGTTAAACCCGAAGTGCTATTTCACATGGCAAGCCTTCCAGCAAAACGTCGATCATTGAAGCAAAGAATAAAGTAGTAAATACATCCATATTGCAGGTAAAGGTTAAAGTGAGTAAAAGCTTTGACTTTCAGATATGCCATTGACGTAGGCTAGGACTAAAGAAAATGAAAACTGAATGGTATCTTACCTTGCATACTCTCGCTATCCTTGGGATCATCAGCTTAAAAACAAACTCATATTCCACAGATACCTCCATGAAGAAGAAGTACACCTTGTCATCCTCACCCTCGGTGTCACTGAAGTTCCTTCGTATGACATCTGCGAAGACAAAGCTGGGCTCTGCAGAGGAGAAACAGCCCTGAGTTATCTGTACACGCCAAACTGTATACTGCCCAGCCACCAGACTTAATATTGGTATCATGTCAATATCCTGCAAACTGATCCACAGATTCAATGCAATCCCTATAAAAATCCCAACATTGTTATTTGTAGAAATGGGAGAGCCAAGCATCAAATTCTTAAGGAACTTGAAGAAAGTAGAAGGACTCCCATGTCCCAATTTCAGAATGTATAGTAATCAAAGCAGTCTGGTGCCAGTATAAGGATAGATAATGAAATGTCATCAAAACAAGACTCTGCTCCAGGGCACCTGGGGCACATCTAAAGGCGTATGGGCCATACTCTCGCCTCTAAAGTGCAGGAATGATGACAGTTATGAGCCACTGGGTGTGCTCAGTCTACTCTCCTCAGCCTCAGAGCGTCTCACAGAGACATCCCTGAGAAGCTAGCATGAGTTTCCTTACTGTCAGCCTTGAGTCCCCAGGGAGCCAGTCCCAATGTCCATAGAGACTGTCAGGGGAGCCAGCCTCTAAGAAATCATCACAGGCCCGGCAGTGCAATTGCACAACTATGACGTATAAAGATTATAGTAAATGCACAGAGAATAAGAGAGCTAGGAGAGAGAATAAAATGAAGGAGCCAGGCACATTTAATGGTGGCATGCTCACCTCAACCCCACTTGATGGTCCACATGGAGATCCAGAAATCAGAGAGGAGTATGAGGGAGACTGATTTATTTCTAACCAAAGCCTAAATATACTTGGGGGCGTGCAAGTACCTGATTATAGGTAATGACCTACATCACAGGAAGGGGTTGTAACAAAGGCAATACAGTAATGGGAGGGGAACAATCTTGGGGTACATACGCAATAGGAAGAAGAGGGATCGGGTACACATGACACGATAGGCAGATCCTAGATTCAAGATGGAGCAAAGTCTTGATTGTCCTTGAGCTGGAGACTTGACTCATTCTAAGCTTTCTATGGAAAGGAATCTACTGCTCTTAACAGCAGGGAGTGAGACCCACTTATGGTGGGATACACAGGAGTGTCTGCTTGCTCTGGATGGCTAAAATCCTACAGGGAGAATATCTCTAAGCATCTGGCAAACAGCCTCTTAGATTAGGCATATATTTGGGGAAGACAAAGCTTGGGAAAAGTTTTTTTATGTCCCACAAGAGGCTATCTACAAAACATGCATTTTCTATTTTTTATTAATCATTTTATTAGGGGCCTCTTACAAATCTTATGACAATCCATCCTTCATTTGTATTAAGCATACTTGTATATATGTTGCCATCAACATTTCCAAAACATTTTCTTTCTACTTGAGCCCTTGGTATCAACTTCTCTTTTCTCCCCTCTGTCCCCCCTCCCTCCCACCCTTGTGAATCCTTGATCAATTATACATTATTGTTGTTATTTCATGTCTTACACTGTCTGTTGTCTCCCTTCACTGACACTGCTGTTATTGGTCCCCCCTGGGGGATGGGCTATATATCCAACTTTGTGATGGGTTCCCCCTGCTCCCATCATTGCCCTACCCTCATGATGATCACTACTCCCACTACTGTTCCTAAGGGTTTTATTTGTCCTGAATTCCATATGTCGAGAGCGCTTATGTGTACCAATGTATGTACACTGGTCTAGCCGGACAAAATATGCATTTGCTGGCTTAAATAATAAGCCCTCCAGCCAACAAATCCAGACATGCAGCAGCTCTGTCTCCTTGGCTGCTTCATGCTGAGGAGTGGTCAGCTGTCCCTGCTTCTCTGGCCACAGTTTTTGGCACCTATACCAAACCATCCTGCCCCTTGAGAGATTAGGAGGCATCACACCTAAGGGTCCCATGGGCTGGCACCCACAAGCAAAGTTCCAAAGGAGTAGGTATGAGCCCTCTACACCTTGAAAACTAGACTCTACAATACACATGTTTTTTGGAGGCAAGAAAGAATTGAACTCTGATCTGATAAGCCATTTAACGTTGTCCACAGAGAATAATGCCAATCTGTATTTACTCAGCACTTCAATATCACCCATCCCGATAACACATCCCAATCGGATTCATTTGAACAAGGCTTAGTTTCAGACTCTCACTGTTAATACAACCTTCCAAACAAGTCAATTTTAAGGGGGAACATTACTTAGAACAATGCCTCAGTAGAGGAGAAAAACAGACACACGTTCTTGGTCTTTGGTTCACATAGCTCCACACAGTGGCAGACGTGTTCCTAATACACTGAGGACCTGCCACCCGGTCTTCTGAATCAACGGGTGCTTCTGCAGCCTACCAACCTGCACCAAGGGTGACATAAGGCATTCCTTACAATCAGTGGATGAGCAAGGGATAGCTTGCTTACAGTTCTGGTTTTGGAAGGAAGCCTCCCACAATGGGCAGGCACCACCCAAAGGGAATGTCGGCAGCACTACAGCCCTTTTCTGGAGAACTTTGGACAGTTCACCTGGTTGTTCATTTGACTTAGATGGAAAAATGGCCAGATGTGTGATTATGTATTGACTCATGGGTTGTGATAAATGGTTAGGATTGGCCGTCAAGGGCTTAGAAAGAACATATTTGGAAACTAGATGATAAGGAGTCGTGGGGACGAGGTGCATGGTCAGATCTCTCTGCATAGCCAAAGTGAAGACATTTGTAGCTCATGTGATGTTTACCAAAGGGTGACTTATAGTAATCAAGTGGAAAGACTGACAGATGCATTCTATTGAAAATAGCCTCTTTCCTCAGTCACTCCTGACATTACCCAGTGGATTCATGAACAAAGTGGTGAGGGTGGTAGGACTGTAGGTTATGTATGGACTCAGCAACATAGATTTCAACTTACCAATGCTGATTTGACTACTGCCACTGTTGAATGCCTAATACTTTTCCAGCAGCAGGAACCAACACATTGTCCCTTCTGCACTGAGCTACCCACCACAACCTCATTCAGAGTCAGCAAAAGGAGACATAAACGGGCGCACTTCCATTGGCAAGGAAGTAATCATGCATAGAAATGCACTTTCAGTGACCAGCTTTTGGTTCTTACCATTAAGCCAAGGTATTGCATACTCGGTTCTCAGCGGACTTTGGGAAGAATGGCGGGAGATGATGGGTTCACTTCCCAAAAAGTTATATGATGTGCCGGAGTAAAGATCTCCATCTTCATCAGCCCAGGGAGAAAGAGGATAAGTGAATAAGCATCTCAGGTTGTGGCATCAGTACAGGAGACAAATTGCTCAACACATTTTGCTAACATACTAGCCAAGTTATATACAATCTAAGAGCTTCATGTAAACTCCTCCTGGAGCTATGGAGACCATGTTCCCTCCTGCCTCTGCTTCTTCTTTTTGATATGGATTTTGTGTTGTCTTTTATGAGCAAACACTAAACATAATGAAGCACTTCCAGCATCCATGAAAACAATTGTAAACATGACAGTAGGATCCTCAAGCTATTCTCAGCAGGATGTGTCTCAGCTATAAGCCCCTACTCAAGCAGAAACAATCTACTCAGCATTACCATACAACCAACAACACCCACACAAAGTACTGATGTAAACTAATGTTCCCTGTGGTAGTTATATCATCTGTCAATTTGTGAATGGGTGGAGTCTAGCCTGTCAATTAGGTTGCAGCTTGATGACCTCATTTGGAAGCACTATGGAGATAAATAGCTCACTAGAGGGGAGACCCACACTCTCTGCTTGTCTCCCTGTGAGACATTCCTGTTTACAAGCCACATAGAGCCAAATTGATGGAGCCCGAGCCCTGGAGGACCATATGGAGACCCATGCCAGCACTGACATGCTTCCACTGCCACGGGATCCATGAGACTTTCCACCCACTGGCCTGTGATCGTCCTGCAATTGGAATCTGAAGAGGAATTTATAGACTGGTATTGGACATATAGGCTGATATCGGATTTATGGACTTGAAGTGGACTGGGCTGGGATGTTTTCTTAATATACAATTGCTCTTGTCTATAAAGCTCTTTCTTATATATATATGAGTATCCCTGGATTTGTTTATCTAGTCTACCAAGACTAACACATTCCTAACAAATTCAACTCTAGATCGTGATAGCAGGTAAGTTATACTTTTGAATAATAAATTAGGGAATATGTGGAGCCAGAGTCCCTTGGTGTTGCAAACCGTTAACATACTCAGCTGATAACAGAAGGCTGGAACCTGGAGTGCACCTACACATGGCTCAGAAGAGAGGCCTGATCATCTACTTACAAAGCACCAGCCATTGAAAACTGCATGCAACACAGTTCTACTCTGACACGCCATGAGTTGGGGTCAACTGATGGCAACTGGTATATGTGAAGTCACATGTATCTTTTGTGAAAATGGTTAACATCAAATTGAAGCACAGAAAAAGAGTAATGATAGACAAAAAGGAACTGGATACACTGTTTTGTATCTACAACAAGACATCAGACGCATCATCTTTGGTACAGAAAGTCATGAGAGGCGAGACTCACCAACCATAATAGAAGAATAGCTCTGCGCTGGGTCAAAGGGACACTTTGCTTTGCCATCTTCATTCTTCCCCAGAAAGGTAAAGGAGGTTAAGCTCTATAGTAACCATTGAACAAAAAGAAAGTGTATCACATTTCTGAAGTTACTTAATAATAATGCTTCTTCGTACTATTTAATTTTACAGACTCATTATTCCTAGAAGAGCAAACATGGGAAGGGCCAGATGAAGGCCATCCTTCAGAGCTGCACCCGGTGTTCCTCACTTAGGTTTGGAAGGCATCTCTTCCATGCACCTGCTGTAATACACTGGCCATGCTATTCACAATCCAAGAGCCTCAGTTTACTCATCTGTAAAGTGGAAAATGGGGAGCGGACATTGAGTGGAGACCCAATGCCCATCTGTAGACAATTGGATATCCCCTCACAGAGGGGTCACAGGGAAGACATGAGCCAGTCAGGGTGCAGCACAGCACCAATGAAACACACAACTTTCCTCTAGTTCTTAGGTACTTCCTTCCCCCCACTATCATGACCTCAATTCTACCTTACAAATCAGATTAGACCAGAGCATGCACACTGCTACAGATAAGAGCCCGCAACACAGGGAATCCAGGAGAGATACCCCCCACCCCAGGACCAACAATGAGAGTAGAGATACCAGGATGATTAGGGAAGGGTTGGGGGAGAAACAGGGAATCAATCACAAGGATCAACTTATAACCCCCTCCCACAGGGATGAACAATGGGAAAGTGGGTGAGGGACAACGGAGGATGATGCAAGCTATGGAAAAAATAATCTATAACTTATCAAGGGTCCGTGATTGAGGCAGGTGGACGAATGGGGAGGAAGAAATGGGGAGCTGATATCAGGGGCTCAAGTGGGAAGAGAATGCTTTGAAAATGATGATGGTGGCATATGTGCAAGTGTGCTTGACACATTGGATGAATATATGGATTGTGATAAGAGATGTAAAAGCCCCCAGTAAAAGTATTTAATGAAAAACAATTAGGAAATGACTGCTAATGTTCTAGGGCAAACCAAAATCAGGAAGCACTTGGGCAGCCCATGCATGGAATTTTATGTTTAAAGACAACATTTCAAAATGTTAGGAGAACCTGAGTGTTCAATAAGTAGAAAACAAAAAATAAAACCGGTAGCAAAAACGACAAAAAAGCTGAATTTGTACCATACTCTCCCCATCAAAACATACTCCAGGATGGATCATTGTTCCGAATATAAAGAAGGAACCCACAGTACATTGAAGGAAAACGTAGCAAATATCTCAATTTTGGTATAATCTTTCTAAATCTGACAAGAAAATTTTAAACTATACAAGGAAAAAATGAACATATCCAACAATTTAAAAACTAGGAAGTTTTTGGTTTGTTTTTGCCAGGAAAAAAAAGGAGATAAAATTGAATAGCAAGCAATACACGAGGGAAAATGCTTTCAGGATGACAGATGAAGTATTTACATCCCTCCACAAATGTACAAACAAGTTGAATACATGAGTAAGAAGAGTAGGAGACTTTAATACACCAATTTCCTGGAAAGATAGAACATCAGGAAAGAAAGTCAACAGAGACAGGACTAAATAACTCAATCAGCCAGCTCGATCTTCTAGAGCATTCACCCCGGGGCTGGTTCTTTTCCAGGGCACACACACGTACTGTGAAATAGAATGCATTCTAGGGCACAAAACACGCCTTAACAAATTCACAGACATTGGTGTCCTAAGGACCTAAGGTCCATTCTCTCAGATTACAATGCTATAAAATTGGAAATCAACAACAGAAAGAACAGAAACATAAGGACAAACACATGGAGACTTAAAATTAACTAGGTAATAGACCAAATAAAGGATGAAATTAATAAATTCTTTGAAATAAATGAGAAAGATAATACAATACACAAAAAACTTTTGGGACACAGCAAAAGAATTTATCAAAGAGCAATTATAGGAATCAATGTACACATGAAAAAAGAGGAGAAAACCCAAATCAAACCCCTGAACATGACATATGCAATCATTAGAACCAGGGTAACAGCATAAACTCTCCAACCAAAGAAATCATAAAAAGTAGAGTCAAAATAAAGGAAACAGTGGAAACAGTGGAAAATGGGAAACAGTGGGAAAAAATCAACAGGATAAGAAGTTGGTTCTACCCTAGAGCGAACTAAGATGGACGGAGGGAGAAAAGGAGGAAGGGAGGGAGGGGGAGAGAGAGAGAGAACCTCATTATGGTCCACCAGCTCTGGGGATGACACTCCTGCTTGAGCAGCCAGTGCACAGAGAGGACCTTAGGGCAGGCCCCACCACGAGACAGGACGTTCCCTCACTGCACCACAGCACTAGGGGGCAGCACTGGAGACACTGTGCAGAAAGTGTGCCTAGTGCAACCCATGCACAGGGCAGTAAGGGGAGCAAAGTAACCAAGTCCCCGAGGAATTCTGAAAATAGATTTCTGACTTGGTGGACAGGGCTTGAGGCCTCATCAGAAAGCATACATAAGGGTTAATTGACAGACCTGGAACTATGCTTTCTATTTTTTTAAAGTTGTTTTGTTTGTTTGTTTTTCTTTTGCCCTATGTCTATTTGTATGATAGGCAGGACAAACAATCCTGAGGAGAAAACAAAGAGATGGGCAGTTTGGGGGGTTTGGCGGGAGAAGGGTCATGGGAGAGAAGGGAACAGGGTGGGGGAGTGGGGAGCCAACTAACTCAGAACTAAGGTAAAAACAAGAGATCTAAAATTGATGGTGAGGAGGGCGCAAAATGCTGAGTAGAGTTTAATCAAGTGCAATGTGTCCAAGAGGAATTACAGAGAGCCGAATGGAGGGTGAGCATGATAGTGGGATAGGAAGAAGGTGAAAGGAAACAGAGGAAAGAAATAGGAGGCAAAAGCTATTTATAGAGGCCTAGCTATAGGCATGTATGTATGTAAATATATTAATTTATAATGAAAGGGATAGAGGCCATTGTACATATAATTATATTAAGTATTAAGATAGCAGACAGACTTTGGGCCTCTACTCCTGGCCTCCCTAAACACAAGAACACTGTGTTCTGATAACCTGGCACTCTTTGCTACTCACTTCCTGAAATGATCGCTGAAGACAAAATGTGTGCGTAAGCATATATGGTGAAGAAAGTGAATGGTGCCAGGCTATCCAAAGATATAGCACCTGGAGTCTTAAAGGCTTGAAGTTAAACAAGTGGCCATCTAGCAGGGAAGCAAATCAGCCCACATGGAAGAAGCACAGCAGCCCGTGTGATCATGAAGTGTTGACAGCATCAGGGATCAGGTATCAAGAGATCCCAAACAAATAACTATATTGATGTGAACGAGAGGGGTCGGAGTGGAGACCCAAAACCCATCTGTAGACAATTGGATATCTCCTCACAGAAAGGTTATAAGGGAGGACTCAACCAAGGTGTCGTATAGCACTGATGAATCACACATCATTCCTTTAATTCCTGAATGTTCCTCTCCCCCACTACCATGACTGTGGCCGTTCCATAATCCCCTGTCAACTTGTGAAGGAGTGGAGTCTAGCCTGTCAATCAGGCTATTGCCAATTGGCCTCCATGTGAGCATGGCCTTCTCCTGAGGATTCTGGGAACTCCTGTATTCTTACCTGGGAGCAGGAGACTCTCTCTGCTTCATCTTCCTGCTGACAAACCACATGGAGCTACACTGATGTTGCTAGAGCCCTGGAACAGGAGGAGTCATGTGGAGACCCATGCCACCACAAGATTTTCCACTCACCAGTCAATGATCTTCTTGCATTCAGCATTGTTGCATGGCTGTGTGAGTCTAAAGAGGAATTTATGGACTAGTATTGACATATGGGGTAATATCAGACTGATGCACTTGATCTGGACTGGGCTGGGATGTTTTCTTAATATACAATTACTCTTTGATATAAAGTTCTCTCTTATACATATGATTGTCTCTGGGTTTGTTTCCCTAGTCTCCCCAGAGACTAGCTGACACAATGACACAATGACCCAGTTTTGCCTTACAAATCTGACTAGACTGGAGAACACACATTGGTACAGACAAGAGCACTCAACACATGGAATTCAGGACAGATAAACCCCTTAGGAATAGTAGTGGGAGTAGTGATATCACAAGGGTAGGAGGATGGTTGCAGGGGGAAGGGGGAGAAAGGATGAACCCATCACAAGGTTAGATATATAGTCTGCCCCCCCACCCCTGGACAAATAATAGAAATGAGGATGAAGGGAGACAACAGATAGTGTAAAGTACAAAATAACAATAACAATATATAATTGATCAAGGATTCATGAGGGTGGCAGGATGGGGGAGGGAGGGGAAAAATGAGGAGCTTATACCAAGGGCTCAAGTGGAAAATATTTTGGAAATGATAACAACATATGTACAAATATGCTTGATACAATTGATGTATGGAATGTTATAAGAGCCCCCAAGAAAATGATTTTTAAAAAAGAGAAGAAGTTGGTTCTTTGAAAGGATCATCAAAATTGACAAACCTCTAGCAAATGAACAAAGGCAAAAAAGAGAAAATGCAACAACAAAAAAAATTTTTTAAAAGAGAAAATGAAAATATCTAGAAGTAAAAATGGAAAAGGTGGCAGCACAACAGATTTAAACAAAATTTTATATATATATATATATATATTATTGCAAAAGGCTATACTTCAACAAATTTGATAACCTAGAAGAAATGGACAAGCACCCAAAAAAAACCCAAAACAAACTCACTGCCATTGAGTGGATTCTGACTCATAGCAACCCTGTAGGACAGGGGAGAAATGCCTCTGTAAGTTTCAGAGACGGTAACTGTTTAAGGAATAGAAAGCCCTGTCTCTCTCTCTCAGATCAACTGGTGGCTTTGAACTGCTGATCTTTTAACATAGACAGAACTAGAAAACTTCAACAGCTACATGACAAAAGGAGACATGGAGCGTCATCAAGCAACTCCCAGCAAACCAAGACTACCTACCACTCTCCAGACAGCCCACGGGCATCCCTGGGCCTGTGCTTGATGCAAATCACCCGCGGGGGGTCCCATAGCCTTGCCTTGAATGCCTTGGTTGGAAGCCCCTGGACCAATCTTGTAAGCAACTTTTGTCTGACATTAATGTATGTGTCCCAATCATGGTCCTGTCCCAACATCTGTATTCACATCTGTAACTATGATATATTTATCTGCTGCCAATCACACTTTTGTGAGTTTTCTTAGCCTTCTCAGGGCCTTTTAAAACCTCTATATCTTAGCAAATTTGAGGATGCCATTATAATCTAAAACGAATAGTCTCCCTCATCAGATGCTATATCTTTGCTTCTGTCCTGTGTAAGACTTAATAAATGTTCTGTTTTGTTTTTAAAGGACTCTCTAAGAGAAAAGCCCAGGAACAGAGGTTTCCACAGAGGGATTCTACCAAACTTTAACACTTGTAGTGGAAAATTATCATCCACGCTGCACAGACTGTTCCAGACTATAGAAAGTGACAATAAACTCCCAAACTCATCTATGAAGAGAGCCTAACGCTGATACCCAGATCAGGCAAAGATCCCCCAAAAGACAAAAACCATAGACCAATATCCCTCATGAACGTAGATGCAAAGATTCTCAACAGAATTCTGGTCAATAAAATCCAGCAACGTGTCAAAAAAGTAACTCACCATAACCAACTGGGATTCATAACAGGGTTGCAAGAATGGCTTAACATTAGAAAAACAATTAATGCAATCTAATACATAACCTGGACAAAGACTAAGAAACACATAGATGCAGAAAAGGGATCTGACAATATCCAACATCCATTTCTGAGAAAAAACACTCGATAAAATTGGAACAGAAGGGAAATTTCTCAACATAATAGACGGCATATATGAAAAATGAATCACCAACATTAGGCTCAATAGAGAAACACTGAAAACATTTCCCCTGAGAATGAACAGTAGAGAAGGATGACTTCCTCACCACTCTTATTCAATATCGTGCTAGAAATCTCAATAAGTAGTAGACAAGATAGATGACTAGGACTTATTAAAAATAAAACACTTCTGCACATCAAAAGATTCATCAAAAGAGTAAAATGAAAAAAAAAGTAAAATCATTACCTATAGACTGGGGGAAAATCTTTTGTAATGACAAATCAAAAAAGGGATTAATGAAAGGAATTCTGCAATGCCTCAAATAGAACAAGGCTAATAATCCAATTAAGGTGGGCAAAGGACATGAACAAAGAATTCACCAGAGAAGACACTCAGATGGCTAACACTTACACAAGGAATTGCTCATTATCACTGGCTTACACTAATAATGACAGCCCATTAAAAAAACAAACCAACAGAATAAATGCTGGAGGGGATGTAAAGAGATTGGAACTCTCCTACACTGCTGGTCACACTGTAAATATGCACAATCATTGTGGAGAGCAATTCAGTGCTTCCCAAAACAACTAGCAATCGAAGTACCAAACAACCCAACAAAATTTCTCCTGGACATATACCCCAAAGAAGTATGAGATAAAATACAAGCAGATATATGCTTGCACATGTCCAATGTAGCACAGTTGAGAATGAGGAAAAGTTGGAAAACGCCCAAATTCCCATCAGTAGAAGAATGGATAAAGAAACTCTGGTACATACACAATGGAAGACTATGTATGCATCCCCAAAACACAGAGATGAAACCACAAAATATCTCATGACAAGGATGGACCTGGACATCATAATGCTGATTGAAGTTAATTGATCACAAAAAGTCAAATAGTGTTTAAGTCCACTACTATAAGGACAAAACCATGACAAAGGAAGTCTTCTGTTTCCAGATCATGTAATCTTTTAATCTGGTCCTCTAAGCAATGAGGTGGTATGTCTGATTAATTCCCATAAACCATATATCACCCTCTTTATTTGAATGTGGGGCTTAATCAAGAGCAATAAAGCAGTAAGGAATTATTAAACCCGAATGAAGGCTGAACATGATGGTGGGACAAGAGGAAAGTAAAAGGAAATAGAGGAAATAACCAGGAGGCAAAGGACATTTATAGAGGTCTAAATACAGGCATGTATATATATTTATATATAACGAGAAGAGAATAGATCTATGTATTCATATCTATACATTAAGAATTAAGGTAGCAGATGGACACTGGGCCTCTACTCAAGTACTCCCTCAATGCAAGAACACTTTGTTCTAATAACTTGGCATTCCATGATGCTCACCTTCCTGAAATGACTGCTGAAGACAAAGTGGGTGCATAAGCAAATATAGTAAAGGAAGCTGATGGTGCCCGGCTATCAAAAGATATAGCATCTGGAGTCTTAAAGCCTTGAAGAAAAACAAGTGGCCATCTAGCTGAGAACAACAAAGCCCACATGGAAGAAGCACACCAGCCTGTGTGATCATGAGGTGACAAAGGAATCAGGCATCAAAGAACAAAAAAATCATATCATTGTGAATGAGAAGTGCGGAGTGGAGACCCAAAGCCCACCTTTAGGCAACTGGACATCCCCTCACAGAAGTGTTGTAGGGAGGAGACAAGCCAGTCAGGGTGCAGTATAGCACCAATGAAACATACAACTTTCCTCTAGTTCTTAATTGTTTCCGCTCCCCACCCCGCCCCACTATCATGATCCCAATTCTACCTTAAAAATCTGACTAGACCAAAGCATGTACACTGGTACAGATCAGAGCTGGAAACACAGGGAATCCAGGGCAGATAAAGCCCTCAGGACCAATAATGAGAGTAGTGATACCAGGAGGGTAAGGAAAACAGGTGGGGGAGAGGGAGAACCAATCACAACGATCTACATATAAACCCCTCCCTGGGAGATGGACAACAGAAAAATGGGTGAAGGGAGGCATTGGTTAATGTAAGACATGAAAAAAAATTATAAATTATCAAGGGTTTGTGAGGGAGGAAGGGAGGGTGGGAAAGGGAGGGGAAAAATGAGAAGCTGATACCAAGGGCTCAAGTAGAAAGAAAATGTTTTGAAAATGATGATGGCAACAAATGTACAAATGTGCTTGACACAATGGATGGACTGTGATAAATAGTTGTACGAGCCCCCAATAAAATGATTTAAAGAAAACAGACACACACAAAATCACCTCAAGAGAGGTGGGTTCTCACTCCTGATAGGGTCAGTTTCCCGTGTTGTGGGGAGAGGAAGAAGATCAATCTATCCCTGCCATATAGCAGGGTTTTATGGTCAACTCAAGAACAAACACTCCCACTAGAGTAATTAGTGAACCTTACTAGGCAATTTGTGCAGGAACTGGAGAGCACACGTTAGATGATAATTAGCAATTGCTGGTGAATCTTTTAGCTATAATGATGAAGCTAGAGTTAATTTAGGAGATGCCATTATTCTTAGGAAATGCAAAAGGGTAATAGATTAACACACAGATATTTAGCAAAGAAGGCTAAATAAATATTCCTATCTCTGCAATCTAGGTGGTTAATATGCATACAAGTATTCACTTTTCCACAGGCTTAAATTGTTTTCATTAACAATGAAAATGACAGGTATAGATTTAAATGAAATATATTTTCCCTTACTTCAATAACTGACATATCTATGGAGTGTAAGTTTCAAATGCAGTATTTGAAGATTCTGGTTAGAGTTTAACCTGGAAACCCTTTGATGCTCAAATAGACTCAGTACACATTTTATTAAGCAAAAAGAAACAAAATCTGTCTTGAGGACTTCAACCATCCTAGAAACATGCCCTAGTATCTATCAACCTTTACCACTGTATCTCTCATGGTAGGACCAGTGTGCACTGCCTTAGCTGGCAAGGCTCCCTTCCTGCGAGATCTTCCCGAGGAGAAGCCACATGGACTTACCCTGATGCAGCCCTGGGTGCTGGAGAAGCTGCACTGAGATGCTTCTACCGCCACTGGATTTAAAGACTTTCTACCCACTGGCCTGTGATCCTCCTACATTTGGAGTCATTGTATGTGTCTTGTGAGTTTGAGGAGGACTTTGTAGATCGGTATTGGGTATATGGGCTAAGTCACACTTATGGGCTTGGACTGGGCTAGGATGTTTTCTGAATGCACATTTACCCTTTATATAAAACTCTCTCTTATACATAGGTGAGTTTCTGTGGATTTGTTTCTCTAGTCTACCCACACTGACACACCATCTGAGCCTCACCACAGAGGAAAACATACAAGTCCAATACTTGTCTATCTAAGTTCTTAATGAGCCACATTTTGTGTTGGCATTTCCCTTTGACTCAGAGTTAGACAATGTTTATAAAAATTTCAATTCATTTCTAATTCTAGCGCACCAAGATTTTCACTGGAGTAGATTTTACACATGTTACATACTTGTTAAAACATATGAGGAAATATGCTGAATTTTAAATTCTCACGTGTACTCCTTCTCTCTGTCCCTATGCATTGTTCATCAGATTTTCTGAACACAAAGAATTTCTCCTAGCTGGGGATTATAGCTAACTCTCTCTTTCCTAGTTTTCAGTCTAGTGAAGTGGAGAGAAGTGGAGAATTGACAATATGAGATGTGTAAAGGGCTCCCCTCTTAAACATGAAGGTTTCTGATGTATTCAGTGGAGGGATAAACAAGAGCCCTGCTTCTTTGACAGCTCAGTGCATTCATGTGGTCTTGATTGGATACCAATCTATATAGTCCAGTGGCAACCTACACACCAACAGGAATCTCAACAGCAGATAAAGAATGATATTAATCCAGGACCAGAACATAAGGCATACCAAAGGGTATGACGACTGCCTGTCAGCTTGGCTAAGCTCTAATTCCAAATGGTTTAACCAAATAATAAGCTAGTTGCTATTCATAATGTAATTTAATATAATATAGTCATGTTCCATAACTCAATTTAATCAAAGAAGGGTGTTTCCTTAGGGTGTGCGCTGCCTCCAGATAATAGACAAATATTTGGAGAGAACTCACTCTCTCCCCACATGCGTTCTTCCCAGTCATCTCATCCATAAAGCTTGGGATACAAGCCCGACGTCTTCAGCCTGGTGCCTGACCTACAGATTTTGGGTTTGCCAGCCTCTACAGTGATGTGAGTCCATCCTTGAAGTACATGTTCGCTCACTGACATGTGTATCAAAAGGATTGTTTCCCCAGAGATAAGAAAGACAAAAAGCAAGTGTACATCCTGGTGAAGAAGTTCTAACATTCATCAGGACCCTTATCATAAGTAGGCCTTCCCCATAAAACAAAGTGAAAAGGAGAGAGGGAGGGGCTGAGATCATAACAGATGGGAGCTTACTTTGCCAACAGCTCACTTTGTGTAGTACCCCTCCTTGAGTTCTGCACGGTACTAAGGGCTGCAGTGCTAGGAGGCTCACCTGTCGTGGTGACTGACAGGCAAGAACAGTGGTACCTTGAAGGAGGTGGGTGACAACCTGACCACAACTGACACGTGGATTTGATGCTCTTGATGTTGGTACTACCTTGTTTTGCTGGTGATTAGTTTATGCCTAACCCACACCTCACTCTGCGTTCATTGCTGACCAGGCTGGATGGAACACATGGGCTGTGCCAATTCTTACCAGGTAGTCACACATTGGTTGGAATGCATTTGTTCCACACACATAAAGAGTGTTGGCATCAAGCGTTTGTAGCACCCGGATGTAATTCAGGCATTCTGTCTATAAGAAAGAAAAATGAACATCAACAGCTGTCCAGCTTTACACACCTTTCTCATTCTCTATCAAGTTACCATTTCAAATTGGCTGACCCATTTTCATTCCAAGATCCTGCAAGCTAAGTGTCGATGTCAGCTTGTGCCATTGTAACCGCTGCCTCATTTCGACCTCCAGATGCCCGCGGTCTTGGCACCAGTTCCAACACGTCCATCTACATTGTGAGGGTCACAGTGATGCATGGTCAGTCCTTGGGCAGCCTACATCCTGGGCTGGCCTGACGAAGTCTGTCTCTGCAGTGTCCACAACTTGTTCAAGTGCCAAATGGGACTTTATTTCAGTTACACTCAGCAAAGATCTTGTGACCAGAAAGAGACAGACGCTCTCTTCAACTTTTCCTGAGGCCACACACTACCAAACATGCTTTTAACTTTCACTGGACGTCTGTGTTTCCCTCCCACTTTGTTGACAACATGCTGAGAATGGACACTGCACATTAGTCCCTGTAGTGTATCATGTGACTAAGGCTATAGGTAGCTTTTCTCTCCTGCTACAGTCCCTGTGTATGTAGGTCTGGGTAAATCCCCCAGAAGGAGCAAATGGAGGCCCAAAGCCGTGCTTTATAACTAGAAGGCCCCAAGGAGGAAAACACAGATGGCATTAAAAACCCACAAACTATTTCAGGCTGAAACTTACTGGGCTTATGTGCCATAGTCTGAAATTATCTCCGCTTAGAAAAGTTTGACATTTTTTTTCTACTGGTTGGAAATAAATCACAATTCCCTACGTTTTTCTAAACTAGGGTTGGAGTATTCTTAGTCTTGGCACAGTTTCTGTATAGATGAGTGCAGAGCACATTATCCCACTTAGTTCGAAACGACTCTTCGTGTCACCTGTTATCAGAATGAAATGCTTGCTTTGCCCTCATTTCTCATGGAAAGTGCTTAGTACTTTACTAAAGGCATAAAAAATAGAATTCCCTTGTACTCTTGTTTGTTTTAAAATTACTTTTTAAAATATTCAATAACTCTGAAATTGACTGAATCCCCTGCCAAGGACCTCGACTCATCCATGACATGTCCTAAGCACAGAGTGCTTTTTGTTAAGTCAGTTTGACTCACGGCAGCACCGTGAACAAGAAAACGAAACACTGGTCAAGCGTTCACCACGCTCACAGTATTATCACGTTTCACCCCATGGTTGCAGCCACCGTGTCAATCCATCTCCCAAGGGGCCTTTCCATTTTCCCTGCTCTTCTACTGTACCACGGATGATGTCCTTCTCCAGTGACTGGCATCTCCTGACAGCATGATCAAAGTCCTGGGGACAAAGTTTCAACATCCTTGCTTCTAAGGAGCATTCTGACTAGTTGCTCCAAGCAGCTTTGTTTCCTTAGTGGTCCGTGGGTACTTCCATTTTCTTCAACAACACCATAGTCCAAATGCAACAACTTTTCTCAGTCTTCCTCATGCAGTGTCCACCTTTCGTGTGCATATGAGGCAATGATAAATACCATTGCTTGGCTCAGGTGCACCCTACTCCTCAAAGGAACATCCTTGTTTTGAACACTTTAAAGAGATGGAAGCGGTCTTGTGCAGCAGATTTACCTAATACAATGTGTCGTTTGATCTCTTGACTGCTGCTTCCATGAGCACCACTAGCATATTAAGCAAGACAAAATCATTGACGTTCATTGTGTCTCTGGTTGTCATGATGTTACCTACTGGTCCGACTGCTAGGATTTTGGTTTTCATTTCATTGAGTTGGAATCCCCCCTGAGAGTGGCAAGCCTTGTTCTTCCTCAGCATGTGCTTCAAGTCTTCCCTTTCAAGGTTATGTCATATTCACAGTTGTCCATAAGCCTTCTGAGGTAGTTTATTGTACCAACCTGGACAATAAACACATGTGGGATCAATTGAAGGGCGGAGGGATAATGGCTCAGTGAGCCTCGCCTTTCTAGTTCTCGGGTCTCTTGCTTTCTGATGGTCAGACTAGGGTACAGCTTTCTTAGGCAGTTCCCTGCTTCAGCTGGCAAGGCTCACTTCCTGCAAGACATTCCTGAGGAGAAGTCACATGGACCTACCCCAATGCAGCCCTGGGTGCTTCAGCAGCCATGTGGAGACCCCTGCCAGCGCTGAGATGCTTACACATTCACTGACTCGGCTTTCCTCCTGCAGTCGGCATCATTGCGTCTATTTTGTGAGATGGAGGAGGACTTTGTGGATTGGTGTCAGACATATGGGTTAATGTTGGACTTGTGGAGCTTGGACAGCACTGGGTTGGGATGTTTTCTTGATGCACACTTACCCTTTATATAAAACTCTCTCTTATACATGAGTTTCTGTGGATTTGTTTCTCTAAAGCGCCCGGACTAACATACCTTCCTTCAATCCTTATACTACGTTCTTCTTCAGATAATCCAGCTTTCCTGATTGTTTCCTCAGTATACAGATTGAATAAGGATGGTAAGGGATACAACCTGGACACACACCTTTCCTGATTTTAAGCTATGCGGTGTGCTCTTGTTCTGTTCACACAACTAACTGCCTCTTGATCCATGCACAGGTTCCACAAGAGCACAATGAACTTCTCTGGAATTTCCATTCTTGTCATAATTATCTTCAGTTGTTACGATTCACACAGCCTTATCATAGTCAAATACAAGTATTTATGATGAACAAGTCGTTAGTCTTGAAAAATTCGACTATATGATCTCTAGCTCTGTTTCTAACATCAAGGCCATATTTTCCAAGTATTGTCCCTTCCTGTTTGCACTCTAAATATCAATGCATCTTGATTGCATGTTTGATCAAGTTCCTACTGAAAAGGTTCATAGAATTCAATTGCTGCATTACTAGTTTTAGGGGTTGGTATACAGATTTGAACAATAGTTGTACTGATTGTATCCCTTGCATGTAGACAGATATCATTCACACATAATATTGTGTTTCAAGATCGATCTTGAAAGGTCCTTTTGGACGAGGAATGCAATGCCATTCTTCTTGATTGTGTCATGCCTGGTCTTGTAAACCACGATTTTCTGATTCAAAATGGCAATAACATTCCATGTCACTAACACCTAGAATATTGATCTTTATGTGTTCCATTTCAGAAAGGCTCAGTGAGCCACAAAATGAAACAAAATGCGACATCACTGCCTCTGAGGAAATTCCAACTCTTAATGACCCTATACGACACAGTAGAACTGTCCATCAGGTTTCAAAGGCTATAACCTTCATAGAAGCAAAACACCTCATTTCTCTTCCTCATATTGGCTGGTGGTTTTGAACTGCTGACTTTGGACTTAGCAGCCCAGAGAGTGACCCACTATACCACCAGGGCTCTTTATGGCCCACAATGGTGCCCCAAACCTTGAAGAAGGGGGGCATTTACCCAGTGCTGAGGGATCAGATGTCTGCCAGACGTCTTGGGTGACGGGCTTGTGCCAACACACTTATACTTGCACTGTTGAGATACACAATCCTGCACTTAAACATGAGTCAGCAGGCACTGGAAATTGCTTTCATCACCAAAGTTTCAGAGTGAACCACAGTGAATGAATGCAAGTCAGTTAATCTTTTAAAAGTATTTATCAAATTTCTGCATTAGTTTGTCACTAACTTTGAGAAACTTGGGTCGTAATGAGTAGATCAACCCTACTATAATTCCTAAACAAAATGTGTGGCCCACATTTCAGAAAGGTTAGTATTCAAAAGATTAAAACAACTGAGAAAAACAAACAAACTGAGAAATATACCCCGTTCCCCTCCCCCCGCCCCCTTTGGTTGTTGTTTTGCTTCAGCTCAGAACAGGAATTACCTGTTTTGATTTTCCTTTTTCAGCACATTTTGTTTTTTTGTCTTCGGAGACCTTCCAATATACCTGTTAGGATGAAACACAGTCCATTTCAGTGCATATTATCCTTCTCAAAGAGTCTTAAAGCCAACTAAAAAGGAGGGGAAAACGGGGACATGGGTAGCCGGGGAACCGGGCACTAACCCACCTAAGAGGAGGGTATTCTTTATGTCTGCACAGGAAAGGGAGAGAGGGACCACATCTCAACCTGGTGCGCCAAGGCTTGAATGCAACCTACCAGCATGAAGCAGCTAACCAATAGAGAGGTCTGCGGGGCTGGCCCCAATCCCAGCTGCGTGGACCCTCTCCCCAGAAGAATGCACTACAGAAGACAGCACTGAAGCTACAGCTTGGAGAGAGGGGCATGTCTTCTCAGAACACACAGGAGCAAATTAAGAGGGAAGGAGAGACGAGAGAGTGGAACACAACCTGGCTCACTAATCCCTGAGGACAATATTCCTGCTCAGAGCAGCCAATACACAGAGAGGATCATAGGCCCGGTCCCACCAAGAGACATGGCATCTCCTCACTGACCCATAGGGCTATAGGGGCAACACTGGAGATACAGTGTGATAATTATACCAGATTTGACTCCACCACACCAGGGAAAAACACAAAGGATGTGCAACAAAGCAGCAAGGAGAGCAAGCAATGAAATCCCCAAGGAATCCCAAAAATAGACTTCAGGGCCAAGGCATGACACCTCATCAGACTCAACCAGAAAACACTCATAAAGACAACAGACAGACCTGGAACTATTTATTTATAGGCTTTTCTTTGTTGTTGTTGTTTTTTTCTTTTTGCATGTCTATCTAGATAAGATGGGCAGGATAAACGATCCTGAGGAGGAAACAACTGGACCAACAGTTCTGGGGAAACATGGGAGAGTGGCAGGTGTGGAAGAAGAAAGGGGAGCCAACAAACCCAGGCACAAAATGTAGCTGAGAGGAATTACCAAAACCCAAATGAAGGTTGAGCATGATAGTGGGGCAGGAAGAAAGTAAAAGGAAATAGAGGGAAAAACTAGGAGGCAAAGGACATTTATAGAGGTCTAAATATAGGCACGTACATAAGTAAACATATGGATCTATAATGATACTGATATAGTTCTATGTGCATATACTATATGTTAAATAATAAGGTAGCAGACAGACATTGGGCCTCCACTCAAGTACACCCCCAACACAAAAACTCTTTGTTCTGGTAACTTGGCATTTTGTGATGCTCACCTTCCCGACATGATTGCTGAAGACAAAATGGGTGCATAAGCAAATGTGGTGAAGAAAGCTGATAGTGCCTGGCTATCAAAAGATATAGTGTCTGGGGTCTTAAAGTTTTGAAGATAAACAAGCAGCCATAGTTGAGAAGCAACAAACCCTACATGAAAAATGCACACCACCCTGTGTGATCATGAGGTGTCAATAGGATCAGGCATCAGAAGACCCAGAACAATCATATCGATGCAAACGAGGCAGGGGGCTGGGGGCGGAGTGGAGAACCAAAGCCCATTGTAGACAATTGGACATCCTCTCACAGAAGGGTTACAAGGAAGGGACGAGCTAGCCAGGGTGCAGTATAGCACCAATGTAACACACACATTCCTTTAGTTCTCGAATGCTTCCCTTCTCCCCTACTATCATGATCCTAGTTCTACCTTACAAATCCAGATAGACTGTACACTGGAACAGATAAGAGCTCTCGACATAGGGAATCCAGGACAGATAAATCCCTCAGGAACAATAAAGGGAATAGCTATACCATGAGGGTAGGGGAAAGGTATGGGGGGAGAGGGGGAACCGATCACAATGATCTATGTATATCCACTCCACCAAGGGAGGCAGACAATGGAAACATGGATGAAGGGAGACAGTGGTCAGTGTAAAATATGAAAATAATAACAATTTACAAATTATCAAGGGTTCATGAGGGAGAGAGAGTGGGGGAGGGAGGAAAGATCTGAGGAACTGATACCAAGGGCTCAGGTAGAAAAAAATGTTTTGAAAAGGATGATGGCAACACATGTACAAATGTGTTTGACACAATGGATGTATGGATTGTTATAAGAGCTGTATGAGCCCCCAATAAAACAATTTAAAAAAAGAGGATGAGTATTCAAAGGTATTAAAATATATAATCTAGAAATAACAATGCAATTCTGAGGAAAGACATTTATCCCGGTACATTAAAATGTCAACTTGCACAGATGGAGAGGATGAGGATGAAGAGTATTAACCTGTCATGGTGTACACTCGTTGTCTTGGGACTTAAATACCTGTTGTTCTGTAAAACTGTCCTGTGACTCCTAACTGTCAATAAAAGTGTTATCTTTTTAAATGTTATAGAGTCTTTCATTAAAATGTTCAGTGACAATAACCAGGCACCATCCATTGCTCTAGCTGCAAAGCAAAAGAAGAAGCTGTTGATAGATAATATATTCCATTTTTTCCTCCTATTCCTTCCTTTCTTCCTTTGTTGTTCCAGACAAATGTTGTTGCTCTTAGGTGCTATCGAAACAGTGACAACCCGTAGTACCAGAAAACGAAATAATGCACGGTCCTGTACAATCTTTACAATTGCTCCTCTGTCTGGGCCCATTGTTGCAGCCAGTGTCAATCCATCTCGTAAAGGGCCTTCCTCTTTTGCTGTCCCTCCACTTTACCAAGCATGAGGTCCTCCAGGGACTGAGCTCCCCGAAAATATGTCCAAAGTAGTACGGTGCAGTCTTGTCATTCTCGCCTCTAATAAGCACTCTGGTCATACTTCTTCCGAGACAGATCAGTTTGTCCTTTTAGCAGTCTACGGTACTTTCAATATTTTTCTCCAGGACCACAATTCAAACACATCAATTTTTCGGTATTCCTTATTTAATGCCCAACTTTCATCTGCATATAAAGCAATGGAAAATACCATGGTCAGGTGTATCTTCATCATCAAAGTAACATCCTTGTTTTTCAATACTTTAAAGAGATCTTGTGCAGCAGATTTATCCGATGCAATGTTACTGCTGGATCTGTCGACCGCTGCTTCCATGAGCATCGATTGTCCTTCCAAGCAAGATGAAATCCTTGACAACGTGACTCATTTCTCCATTGATCATGATGTTACCTATTGGTGCAGTTGTGAGGATGTGGTATTCTTTACATTGAGATGTAATCCGCACTGGAAGCTGCGATCCTTGATCTTCATCAGCAAGTGCCTCAGACTTTCCTTACATTCAGCACACAAATTTGTGCCCTCTGCACACTGCAGGCGAAGACTTCCTCCAATCCTGATGCCACATTCTTACCCATAGAGCCCAGCTGTCTGATGATGTGTTCGCAGATTAAATAAATATGATTAGACGATACAACCCCGAGGGGCACGTTTCCTGAGTGAAAACATTGTTCTGTTCTCACAACTGCCACGTCGAAGATTCATGGAGATATTCTGCAGGAACACAATGAAGTGCTCTGGAAATCCTATTTTTCCAAGGTTATATATCCATAGTTTATTATGGTCCACACAGTAAAATGTTTTTTCAATAAAACACAAGTAAACACCTTTCTAATATTCTCCATTTCAACCAAGATCCATTTGACATCAGCAATGATGTACGTTGTTCTAGGTCCTCTTCTGAATCTGGCTTGAACCTTTGGCAGTTCCCTGTCAGTGTCTTGCTGCAACTGTTGTTGGATGATCTTCAGTAAAAATTTACTTACATATGATATCAATGACATTGTTCTACAATTTGAGCTTTCTGTTGGGTCATCTTTTTTTGGAATAAGTACAAATATGGATCTTTTTCAGTCAATGGTCGAGTAGCTGCCTTCTACATTTCCTAATATAGACAAGTAAGTGCTTCCAGTGCTTCGTCAACTTGTTGAAACCTTTCCATTGGTGTTCCATCAATTCCTGGAGCCTTGTTGTTGGCTTATGCTTTCAGTGCAGCTTGGCCTTCTTCCTTTCAGCACCATTGGTTCTTGCTCATATGCTCCCTCCTGAAATGGTTCAATGTTGAGTTTTTTCTTTTTGATACAATGACTCTGTATTCTTTCTTTCTTTTTCTTTCTTCCCATCTTCTTTCGATGCTTCCTGCATCATTCAACATTTTGCTCATAGAATCTTTCGATATTGCAACTTGAGGCTTCAATTTTTTTTGTAATTCTTTCAGCTTAAGATCTGCTGAGTGTGTTTTTTCTTTTGGTTTTCTAACTCTAGGTCTTTGTACATTTCACTACAATATTTGACCTTGGCTTCTTGAGCTGTCCTTTGAAATTTTCTATTCACTTATTTGACTTTATCAAAGAGCTCGGCACGCAGCTTGGCTAACTATGAAGTGTTCTGAAGTTACCATTTTCCAAGACTTTCCGTAGTTTATTGTGGTTCACCCAGTTGAATGCCTTTGCGTAGTCAATGAGACATAAGTAAATCTCCTTCTGGTATCCTCTGCTTTGAGCCAAGGGCCATATGACATCCCTAATTGTATGTTCTCTTCTGAAATTCCTGGAAGCTGTCAATGTATTGGGGAAACCGTTATTGGATGGTCTTCAGTAAAATTTTATTTGAATGTGATATTAATGATATTGTTCTAGAATTTGTGCATTCTGTTGGATCAGCTTTCTTTGGAATGGGCACAAATACAGATCTCGTCCAGTCAAATGTCCAGGTTGCTCTCTTCTAAATTCCTTGGCACAGATGAGTGAGTGCTTCTAATGCTTCCTCACCTCGTTGAAACATTTCAATTAGATTTATCAAGTCATGGACCCTTATTTCTGGATAATGCTTTCAGCAGCTTGAAATTCTTCAGTACTATTGGGTTTTTATCAGATGCTCCCTCTTAAAGTGTTTGAATGTCAACTCTGTGCATTCTTTCCATCTTCTTTAGATACTTCATGCATTGTTCACTATTTTGGCCATAGACTCTTTCTTTTTGGTTTCCTTACTTTAGGTCTTTTTACCCTTTAAATGTTCTGCTCAGCTCTTTTACTTCATTATTTCTTCCATTTGCCTTAACTCTTCTACGTTAAAGAGCAAGTCTCAGAGTCTCTTCTGACATGCCCTTTACTATTTTCTTTCTTTCTTGTCTTTGTAATGAGTAGTTGTTGTTGTCACTTTCTTCATGTAGAATGTTCCTGATGTCATCCTATTCACAGACCATCTGGTGTCTGTCATTAGTTTTCAGTTTATACAGTCTGTTTTTGAGATGTTCTGGAAATTTGGGTGACATACACTCAAGGTCATATTTTTGGCTCTAGTGGATTTATTTCTATTTTTATCAGCGTCTGTTTGAAATTACATACGAGCAATTGATGGTCTGTTCCACACTCAGCCTTCTGCCTCATTTTAGCTGCTGAGCTTGAGCTTCTCCATCATTTCTTCCCAAGTAGTCAATTCAATTTCTGTAGCCTCCATCTGGAGAAATCTTTTGTATTGTTGAAAAAAGATATTTGCAATGAACAAATCTTTGGTCTTTAAAAATTCCATCATGAGATCTCCAGCTTCATTTCTATCACCAAGATCATGTTTTCCAACCACTGTTCCTTCCTCTTTGTTTCCAACTTCTGTATTCCAATTGACAAAAATTATCAATGAAGCTTGATTGCATATTTAATCAATTTTAGACTGAAGATGCTGATAAGATTCTTCAATTTCTGTACCACTAACCAGTGGTTGTATATAAATCTCATTAACTGGAATAGTATTAACTGGATTTCCTTATGTTCAGATAGATATTATTCTATCAACAACATTGTATTTCAAGATAGATCTTGAAATGTCCTTGAATTTGTCATTTCTGGCAGAGTAAATTATAGGATTTTCCTGATTCAAAATGGTTAATTCCAGTACAGTTTAGCTCATTAGTGCCTAGGATATTGATCTCTATTATGTTCTATTTAATTTTTGACAACTTCTAACTTTCCTAGGTTCATACTTTGTATATTCAAAGTTCCCATTATTAATAGATATTTGAAGTTCTTCTCGTTTTGAGTCATGTCCCATCAGTAAATGAAAAACTCAAATGCTCTACTCAGGAAAATATGACTGCATCCATTCATTATGGTCAACTCTATTTTGAGAAGACAGGTCTTCCTCAGTCACAGTTTGAGTACCTTCAGCACTGAAGGGTTCCTCTTCTGGCACTCTCTCTGACAATGGTTTGCTGCTATTCATGAGGTTTTCGGTATCTGACAGTGTTCCCCTGCTCTTCATAAGGGTTTCAATGGCTAATTCCTCTGAAGTGGACAGCCTAGTCCCTCTTTGTAGTCTTAGTCTGGAAACTCCACTGAAACCTGCTCACTTTGAGTGATCCTGCTGGCATTTGAAATGCCAATGACATAGCTTCCAGCAACACATAAACCACCAGTTGATGAACTGAGAAATGGTGGACTGGTATGGATACAGTTCTGCAGTTACTGTGATCTACGTGTGAGTAAGATGAGGCTTTCTACTCCTGTAAAGCGTTTTCATCTTGGAAACCCACAGGGGCGGTTCTACTCTAACCTATAGGGTCACAATGAATTGGAATCGACTCAATGGCAGTGTGTTTGCTATTTTATTTGTGTGTGCATGAGTAGATGCATAGGTATTCAGACAGAGGTCGGGGACGGGGGGAATTTTCTCTTTATGGAAGATTTCCAGCTAATACATGAAGAGGGAAAGGTGGGCCTGGAGGTTGCAGTGAGTTTAGGCTTTGCTTGTCAGAGGCTGCTTGTTTTTCAAAAAGAGAGACCGTGGACAGAAGCACAGTCTTGCCACAGCACTGAACCTGAGAAGTCTTGCTACTTCACCTTAAGTGAAGTCTGAGCAGAAGTCAGGACCAAACCAAAAGCCACACCCACTGCCCTCAAGTGACTTCCGACTCATAAGTGACCCATAGGCCAGAGTAGACTGTAAATCTTTACAGGACAAGGTTTCCAAGACTAGGGTTTCTGCGGCTTCTTCAGGGAACAAATGACCTCACTTTTCCCCCCTTAGGGCAGCAATATACATGAGGACGAAATTAGCAAAAGTAAGAACGGAATAGGATAGACAAAGTAATTTTCTCCATAGGTAAACCAAGAGCAGATTCAGCAGACATAGCAGCCACCTGCAAATGGAGAGATCTGCTTCAATCCAATTCAAACTATTTAAAAACATAAAGGAAAAAAACATTTATGAATGTGCTAGTAAAATTTAAACACCAACAGAGTATTTGATGACACTTGGAAGTTATTGCTAGGTGGTTGTTTGTTTTTTTTTTATGTTTGGAGAGTAACAGTCCCTTTCTTTAGGATATGCAAACGAAAACACTTCTAGATGCCGTATGTGCTTTCTGGGATCTGATTTAAAGTTGCCATTCTCAGAGGAAGTGTGTAAGGCAAATGTGAAGACCAAGTAGCCCTGGCTGGCTACTGTTGACACTGAGAACGGGTGCAAGATTCATTACACCACGGTCTCTACTCCTGCATATGTTCGCAACAGTTTCCATAAAGAAACAATTTAAAAGTAAATAATTCAAAGATAAAAGATGAAGAATGGTTAGGCAGAGCACAGGGCATTTTGGGGCACATCACATCACATTATGCATTTGTCAGAACTCCACAGAGCTATACAAAAAAAGAGTGAATGCTAATGTGAATGATGAATTTTAGTTAGTAATGACATATCAATATTGGCTTATCATTTATAATAAATATACCACAGGATATTTTTAAGATATCATCAATAGGGAAACATTTGTAAGATGTTAATAATAAGGGAAACTAGGCATGGAGGGGCAAGAAACGGGAACTCTCTGTACTTTCTGAATAATTTTACTATAGAACTAAAACTGCCCTAAAAATTAAGATGACAGGTGTATATATATAGAGAGAGATGACTGGTGGGTAGGTGAAGCACAGATAATTAGATTGAGAGATCGACAAGCAGAGTGATCGCTGCGCACAATGTGAGACTGGGCTACATACACTGAGGCAGGTGCAGGCAGAAGAACAGCCACGGGATCAGGGGCCCCCACACATTTGGAGGTCAGGAAAAACGAGTAGGCACCCACCAGCCTAATTTCCAGAGGTAGTGCCTCTGTGAGACAGATAGATCATGAAATGAAGAAAGCAGCACCACACAGAAAGAGAGCGGTGCCTAAAGCACACCACAGTCCAGTCTAAGGCTGAGCCCGTGTGGAGAGCAAGGCATAGTGGTCCTGGTCCCATTGCAAAGGTGTGCTTGCATCTGCCAAGGGGCAACCCCCCAAACACCTACCTCATGCTGCTTCTCAGCGATATCAAGGGCATTCAGAGCAAAGACAGCCTCCCGGGCGCCGACGTACAGGGTGTCCTTATGCTCACTAAGCAGGAACGCTGAGTAGTTAAAGATGCCTGGCTCATGAAAATGCACCAGACCTACCTCTGTGGAAGAGAAGGGGAAACAAATATAAGGTTTTTAAGCTAAAAAGCCAACGAGCCGATATATTGTCTGTATTTAACCATGTACTAGCACACTGGCAGGGTCTCTGGGTGGTGCAAATGCTTGTATGCTTGTGGAAGACTGGTCTGTGGGCTCCCCACAAGCATCTTGGTGGAGGGTCCGGTTAGTGCAGGATTTGAAGGACTTGGAAGCAGGAGGAGAGTAATATGCATGGCAATGGGTGAGCACAGCAGTTTCAGGCTCAGCACTTCATTCATGACACCTGCATTGGTTGCATCTGTTGATACGTCTGCACCGGAGACTCTTGATGCTCCTGAAGTAAGCATGTCCTACAGTCCCAGCAAACCTGGAAGTACACTGAACACCACTTGCTGCCACTTGACTCATGGTATTTCGAGAGTAGTTTTGCTAATTGGTTTTTGATGGCTGGTTTGGTTTATTTTTAGGTAGTCACCCCACTTTTCTTCCAAGGTGCTTGTGGAAAATTACCTAGAGATTAACCGACCCACTTACTGACCTCTAGTTGTTTCCTACTATTAAGAACCTTGTAGAGGTTGTAAATGTTTATGGGATCGAACAACCTCATCCGTCTCCTATGGACTAGCTGCGAGCCTGGAACCACTAACCTTGAGATTAGCAGTCCAACAGCTAGAACTATTTAGAATTTTGTTCATGAGAAAAAATTATTTACCTCAAAAGCTTTTAAAAATCAAATGCAGAGATTCTATAACTCCATCCAAGCCTTTTCACTGATAATCACAACAAACGTTAAACTAGGTAAAACATGACAGTCTTTATTTATCAGGCAATACTTAGGAAGAGCATCAATACTATTTAGGTACACTAGAAAATTAAATATTGGGAATGAAAAATTTGTCAAAACTTTTTTCCTATAATCTTTATGGCATCAATCTGAATAAATTTGAATGGACTTCCTATAAAGTACCAAATGTACAAATGACTTACGGGTCAGTAGGTTAGTTCCTCCTGTTCTAATTGCCCACTGTCGGAGGTAGACATACATGAAATTCCCCTCTCGTCCAGGTGCTACTCCTCACACAGCCGTTTAGTTCCGCAGAGGAGAGTTCTCTGTGCTACATTCAACACCTGTGCTCAAGCCCAGGTCTTTTAAGTTCTCAATTCATTGACTGAGAAAGACAGGGGCTCCCAAGAGAGGAAATAAACAAAACAGAAACTAATAGGCAGCAAAGAATAATCAATGGCCTGAATTTTAACTGACCTCAAAACTCACCAGTGGTTTGTCCATAGGTACAGTGGCAAATGCTGAGTAGTGGCTTGTCCTGAGCAGTCAGTGCCAGACGCTGTCAGTTGTAAAAGAGATCGCCTTTCCTTTGAAAAACCAGTGACCAGTTGCCACCCTTGGCAAGTCCACGTGTATGCGAGGCAGAACCGTGCTCCCCTGAGGTTTTAATGGCTAGTTCTCCAGGAGTCAATCACCCACCCTTTCTTTCGCGGCACTCCTGGATGCACATAAACCTCTAACTGTCCTGCTAGCAGCCAACCTCATTCCCACTTCCCACCACCCAGGGAAGACTCCTTTTAGGAATTCCCTCTAACTTAGGCACCACATCAGGGTGTCTGAGCATGTTTGGTAAAGGTTTCCAGCTACTAAAAGCTTCTTTTAGATGCATCCATCTACAAATTCTGAGAACAGCAAAACAAAACATTGCTGTTGAGTCAATCCCACCTCATGTGTATCAAAACAGACCTGTGCTCTGTGGGTTGTGATCATTCAGAATGCAATGCAAGGCCTGTTCACAAAGGCCATTCTGGGGGGACTGAACCACCGGAACCTTTTGGTTAGCAACTAAGTTCCTAAGCATTTGTGATACACAGGGAACCGTTCTAGAAGCATAGAATCAAATAGCATCATTAGCAACAATATCTAGACACATATTTGGTACTGTGGGTGGTGAGATGATTGTTTCATTCCCCACATCACACGCCCACGCGACAGAAGCTGTTGGCATCCTTGCAGGCTTGTGCTCACCTTTGTGTGCCCAAGTGATCCTGGGGACAGGTGCAAATGCCACGGCTGTCCCAAACACCACACCCAAGGCCATGAGCAGCCTCCTGGCGGTGACACTCATCCTCATTGGGCAGGTGTGGGCTGCGGGGATTGGAGGCTGTTCAGCGCCCTGATGATGTGACTAGCCAGTCAGCACAGAGATGGAGCATAGTAGGTCCCCCTAGGACCTTCATTCTCCAGCCCTCCAGGCTAGAGGGAGACACTCTTGTTAGCGAAGGTCTCAACAGTCACGTGGTGTAGAAATGGGATGCTCCGAATTGTCTTTGGGGGAAATGCTGAAAGAAAGTGAAGAAAAAGGGAAGCAATCAAGATGATGTGGTACTACATCTGCTCAGCTTTTCTCCTGGGCTTTGCTCTCACCACACCCTCTCCCCAGAACGGTCTACTAGAAACCCCTCATGAAGGCAGATCTCGGTGGAACCCGACACAGGCGCCTGTTCTCAGAAGCACAGAGGCACCTACCTTCAGGCAGGCCTGGGGCAGGAAGTACAGAAGGCCAGTGTAGAGCTATGAGGATACCCACCGAGCTAGCGGCTTCCTTCCCGTGCGCTACTCCTGTGCAAAGGAGGATAAGATCAAACTGGAGGCACAGGATCAAAGTTGCGGTTTCCCTTCAGGGACGTTTGCTTTCCACTTCCTTTAACAGTTACCAAGTAAAATGGACAGACAGAAGCACCGGAGGACTGCAAGGGAGGCAAACATGATATGCATGCATAACACATGCATATGCATGAACACTTAACCCATGGCGACTAAGAAAGAACCCAAAACATGAGCCAGCATGGAAGGAGAACAGGTTCTTCCCCCTCTACACTGACGTAGCCTCTGCTGGAGGAACCCCAGTGGGGTAGTAGGCACATGTCGGGCTGTCAAAATGCAGGATGATTAGTTTGAAACCACCAGCCACTCTGCGGGGGGAAAGACAAGACTTTCACTCCTGTAAAGAGTTAATAGTTTCAGAAACCCACAGGGCCAGTTCTACCCTGTCCTATAGGGTCTCCATGAACCAGAATTAACTTGATGGTGGTGAGCTGTGGGTTGCTCTTTTTGTTTGAGTGTTTTTGCAGGGGAGGGGGAGTAGGAGAGAGAATAATCAAGGGTTCTGGGGCCTCCTGCTGGTCACCTACTCTTAACCACTCACCTACTCTATGAGGGCAAGACTGTGTGACTGGGTCTTCTCACTGTATGGTTCCCCGTGCTAGGATGAACAACGTAGTCAGTTGCTATCTGGAGATAGCAATCTGAAGCCCAGGAGCCTACACCTAACAAAGCCCATTCTGCACTGTAAACTGGGACTCAGCTGAAAGCATCAGCAGGGAGAAGCCTAGGGCTGGCCTGCTATAGGCTTGCCTGGATTCCCAGGCCAAGGTGGGAGGATGCCACTTCCCTTCTCACTACCCTGAATAGAGATGTGCCTCCATTTCCTCCCTTAGTCCAGTCTTTCCAAGGATTCCATGTAACCTACATGTACCCCGCCCCTCCCCCACGGGCAGAGTCTCAATGGGTCCTGCCAAAGCAAGCTTCTAAAGAACTTTTTTGGCCTCTTGTTATTTCGTAAACTCCCATTGAAGCCCTCTGGAACTGCTTCCTATTCCTCTATGTAGTCTTCACCCACGATCCAATGCCCTGGATGGTCATTGCCTCCTCTGGAGACACTGCACAGCGCCTATCTGTCCCCAGGATACCACTTTAGGAGAGTAAACCTTTTCTAACTGGTATTTCAGTCCCTAAAGACCTGCTGGGGCTGCAATCAGCCAACTCCTCTGAACATCTTTCTCTCTGCTGTCTTGGCAAAGCAGGTGGCACGCATTGCTCTCAGCAATGCCCTGGGCCTAAAAAGGTCTTGTTTGTTTTTATTTATTTTTTATGTCTTTGCACAGACCATGAACACTGGTCCCTGCTACTGAACCGAAGTCATTAGACTACATCAGAAGGCAATCACATGACGTGTTAGATGAAAACACCTCTCCCCTGGGAAGGCAAGATGGGGAGCAGCCTGTGGGTATGGGCACTGACTGCTGCCTCGAAGATTCCTACCTCCCTTGTCTGTAACCCTGAAGGGTGGCTTGCCAGGAAGCCTGGTTCACAGAGCACCCAAAGCAGTTACTCTCGTAGCGTTGACACACTAATAAATTCTCAGGAAATGTCCACGAACACACAGATTCTTTTTCACCAGAGAACAGTATATGCTAGTTTGCGATTAACACAACTTTCTCATGAAGGGCCAGAGAGAGCATATTCAACTTTTGTGTCACAAGGACTCAGCTTGACTGGTGCAGAGTGAAAAGCAGCAATGGAAAATCAGTGACTATGTGGATACAGCTGTGTTCTCGTACAACTACCTTTAAGCATGATCTACAACACCGGCGCTGGGCTATACGCAGCAATTTGTCAACACCTGCATGAGGGAGTTCACAGTAACAGACAAACATCACTGCAAAAACAGGAAACCTCTAAATGCTACTTAGATGTCCTAGGTTGCTGACCCCAAAGTTGGAGTTTCTAGCCCACCCAGAAGCATCTCAGAAGAAAGGAATGGGGTCTTCTTAAAAAGTAGCCCCCAATCTACCATTGGGAAGAACACTTAACATTACTTATACCAAGCACCAATGGGAGAATATTCCCTGTAGCATGTTCCTAATATTTTTCTTTAATAATGGTTTTTTAAATTGTGAGTTAGGTGAGAGGTTTACATTTCAGATCATCAACTTTGTATTCAACAGTTTGAACCACCCGTCAAAGGCCTCCATAAGTGCTGGGTAGAAACTTGGCCTAATAAGATACTTTTGACTGATCCAGGTTGGTGATCCAGGCTGAATGCTATAGATAACCAGGACTTCGGACATTTCCCTTGTGAGGTACACAACATTCTTCATAGGCCACAGCGGAAGGCCATGGAAACCCCATGAGCAGATCAGATTTTACCTTAAACACACTTGTAGCAAATTCAAGGAACGGAAGTCTTCTCTTGGACTTAGGGAGAAGAAGCAAATGACTACGGTCCCAAAGGAAACCAATGGATTTGGGTTCGAATATCTTCCTTGGAGGGTGCCCGATATATGACAAGTAAGACTACCAGCTGTTTGGTATGTTTATACTCTCTTGGCTTTTTTATAACATGTACCAGTCCAGCCTGCATAGTCCTACCTCCGTGAATGAGCATTATTGAATGTTTTACCGTCTTCAACCTCCATTATTTGCAAAATGTCCATTGTGTTTTAAATCTACACAAGTCACCACCAATCCATGTAGTTTAGTCTAAAAACTATCCTATACATGTATACTTTCTTTTTCTAAAGAGCATTTTAAATTCTATATCATTGACTAAAATAATGATACTATCAATAGAATTACCATGTGCCCTCTGGGGATGACGTACACTATTCCTCAATAAAATGATAATGGTGTCTCTAAAGTAGATCAGGGATGCATACAAACTGTACATATATGAATGGATTTTGAGTTTGCACTTTGTCATAACTGAAGAACAATTCGTTCTTATGACATGGCGCTGCGCAATCCTTGCCTTCATGAAGAGATCACTGAAAATATGGGTGCAAAGTGGGAAGAAGGTATCAGGAAGAGTATATCATAAACAGCTATCTACATGAGGTGTCAGCCAAGTTTACACAGAAGTGTAACAAGATGGGTGATCTAAGGATTGTAGATTAAAAAACCCATGAAACTACGAGTGAAAGAGGGAGCTGTTTGGAGGTTGAATTCTGAGCACCCAGTATGCAGACGGCTATGAATGACAGTGAAAGCCCGAATTCCATTGCAGCGTCCCCACATGAACTAATTAATCCCTGACCACTGCCAGGTGAATAGCCCTGCTATTAGAGAAAGTGCATTGGAAAGTGATTAATACAGATGTTGGCAGTTTAAAATTAGATAGGCTAAAATGTAATGCCTTTTCATTTGTTCTCTTTTGACCTATTCCTATTTTTTCTAGTTCTTTGTTATTTTCTGCATTCTTTTGGACTCAGATTTTTCTGTTTCACTTTGTTATTGTTGTTGGGAGGATTGTGTTTTTCTGGATATGAAATCCAGGATAGGTAAATCTACACAGATAGTACTGGATTAATATTTTCATAGGGTTATGGCAGGGGAGGCTGGGGGGAAATAAGAATTTAATAATAATGAGTACGAGAAAGAAGAAAATGTTGTAATATGAATTTTGGTGATGATCGTATAATGCTTAAATATGTTTAAACCATATAATTGTATTACATGCAAATTATATATAAATAAAACTTTAAAAATTCAGTTACTGAAATTCTGTGGAGCATATTGCTATTTTAATAGATATAGATATGAGGTTATCAGGGGTCACAATAGACAGCATTGGGGGGTGAGTGGAGCACAAAGGCTACTAGACAGAGCTTAAACCCCAAAACCAAACTCTTGGTCATCAGTCAGTGCTGAATCATCATGACCCCTGTAGGTTTCCGAGACTATAACAATTTATGGGAGTAGAAAGCCCAGTCTTTCTCCTGCAGAGCTGCTAGTGGTTTCGAACTGCCAGCCATACAGATCACAGCCCAACATGTATCTACTACACCACCAGGGGTCCTAAGCCAAGAAATAAAACTGGAGAAGGGAAAGATGAGGGTTTTTAAAAAGGCATATGAGCTCTAATTCTCTACAAAGTGAACTCATAGATGCGCTTGTGTTCATCTAAGTCTGATACCGATGCCTGCCTTGAGGCAGAGGTCTTACTGGATCCTTTTTCCCTGCCATCAACGAGGAATGCAGCACAAGGTGGTTCCAATCAGCATTTTCCAGTGAGAAGTCCAGGCCAGGTTAATCCTCATACACAATTCTGCGTTACCAATGGGATTCACTCATTAAGCAATTCCGCAAAGAGCTGTTTAGCAGAAATCATATATTGTCAGCTGGGCCGTGCAATTACATGGAAGTGCTGTAAGAGGACATAAATGGCAAGTTGGAGAGTTCAAAAACCCACCCTAGAACCTTCAACACAGAGGTCTGCACTTGCAACCTAAAAGTATTGTGGTGGGGGCCAGACCTCAAACTCCAAACTCACTGCCTTGAGCTGATTCTGACTTACAACAACCCGATAGGTGCAGTCCCTTGGGACTAAGTTAGGACTATCACACACACGGACAACCGCCTCGCTCGTCAATAAGCTGCAGCTGTGGCCTCCGAATGCTCCAAGTGGGGTCAAAGTGCACAAGCACCACTCAGTGAGTCCTCAAGGTTAGTTCATTCTCCCTGCAAGCCCTCTCCAGATCTGCTATAAGAACCCCGCAATCCTCAGCTGAGTCAGCCAAGGTGTATGTGGATAATTGTTGAACAGAATAGTCCTTTCCTGAACTACTAACCAGTTTGCGGAGGAATCAAGGATAAGTGGAAGAACACAGAAAGATGATAAAGTCAATGTAGAAAAATGATGAAACCCAAGGGTGTATATATGAATGTGCACTGTCAAATTCCTACCAACTTTGCCACATGTTTATAAAATGTTTGTAATAATATTGTGAGATGTTTGTTAAATAAAATAAATAAGATCAACAAAACTGAGTTGTGAAAAATCTGTTGCATGCAAACTCTATAATCAGTTGCTGTTGCGTTGATGGCAACTGGGGCGCCTCCCACGCCAGACTAGAATTGTGCTCCATAGGGTTTCCAATGGCTGCTTTTCAGAAGCACACTGGCGGGTCTTCCTCTGGAGGTGCCTATGAATGCACACAAGTCATTAACCTTTGAGTTAGCAGCTGAGCACATTAGCAGAAACGCCACTGCAGGCATGACGTACTGTACAGTCCTCAAAGCATATGTGATAGATGTCCATGGTTGTTTTGATCATAATAGTTTAAACTGGAAGCTACCAAAATATCCATCAAAGAGAACTGATAAGTGAAAGGTGTCTGTTTGAGTGAGGGGTTCCTCAGGAGCAATAGGAATGAACAAGAGGGATCTCACAAATGCAAGGTACAGACTGGATGAGGAAGACACAAAGGAATTACATGAAAGTCAATCAAAGAGTTTAGCTAGTAGGGTTCAAGATCATACATGAATGGGCTCATTCCAAATATAGCACCAGTGGATTGCTGTAGAAAAATCTCGCAGTAATGTATTTGTTCTAGTGTGCTTAGAGTGCTTCAAAAACAGATACTTGCTGTGCTATGGGACAAAAATAATCGAGGTCAGAGCTAATAAAAATTTTTTAAACAAAACTCAAAAGGTTATCTTCCCAAAACATTGAAACTTTTCAGTAATTTTATGGGGACACTGCCCATATAAAACAACAGGTTGGGGGTGGATCAAATGTTTTAAGGAAGGTGAAGAGTACTTCGTGGTGAGCATAAATTAAAGATTAGACATGACTAGACTGTGAGCCTGAAAAGGACAGATAAGTCACAACCAAAGGGTAACAGATATTATAAGGGAAATAACCAAAACGTATCAGCAAAAGCAGGCACATGTTAGAAAGGACAGGATGGTAAAACAGATTTATACGCAGTAAATGAAAATGAGAGGCAGCACTCTCTCAGCTTGAGGAGATCACACTCACCTCACCCTGAACTTGGTGGCTATTTAAGTTTCTGGGGTCAAGAAGCTTACTAGCAGCATTTTCTCACTGAAGGACGTGCTGCTGACCACAGCTCCCAGCCCACTGATGACGAGTATCCACCCCAGAAGAGTAACACCAACTCTTGCTTACTATTTGCTTTATTAATTATAAGATTTGAAGGTGTGACTCTTTCCTTTGGAAGCTTGGTGGAACCCCCACTGCATGGGGCATCTTCACTAATAACCTGTGCGTTTGGCTTTCATTCCCATAGAAACGTATTGAGTGCAGTGAATAAAACCTAAGCATTGCAATGACAAGTTGATGTGTCTATATGTTTTATGGAATCTGTTTAAAACATACCTCAAAGATAAGCTAAGAAAGGTAAGATTGTCAACCTCAATGAATGAAGAAATGGTGCTTTAAATCCAGAGACTGGTAGAAGACAGTGGAATTACTATTGATGTGATAGCTTCTGAAGCGAGGGTCAATATGGTTGGGCATTTTCAGTTTTTAAACGAGCATCTTGGCCTTATACATGGTTTCATGAATGCCAAAGGTATTGCACTAGTAGCAAACTAGTTTGAAGAGCTGATCTTTCCATCAAAATGGAAGCTAATGAAGATGATGTTTTGAAAAATCTCACTCAAAACTCACTGCCATCGATTGAGTTGATGCCAACTCCTAGGCACCCACCCTATAGGACAAGGTAGAACTGCCCTGTGGGTTTCCGAAACTGTAACTCTTTACAGTGAGGAGCACCTGGCGATGGTGAACTGCAGACCCTGGGGCTAGCAGTCCAATTCATAACTGCTACGCAACCAGGGCTCTTTAATGTTATGAAAACAACCGTAACTGGGGATGAGTCTTAGATTTACCAACTAATCCGAAAGCAAAGTCCAAAGAAAACTGGCTTCCGTGGGGATCTTCTGGGTCAGCTAGATTCAAAGCTCAAGAGATTACAGCATATTTTTTAGGGGGGGTGGTTCCAGTGGAGTAATCTTGATCAAATGTTCTCAAAGGATCCAGGATAATCATGGGGGCTTTATCATAAATAATTTTTTCAGAAAATGGAAAACTACATTTGTGAACAAAGAGGTCAAGAAAGTTACACCAAGGAAGTGCGTTTTTTTCTATCAGGACAATGCACGTGCGCATTCTGCAAGGGTAACAAAGGCTGTCCTATAAGACTTTCAGGGGAAACAATACCTCATCCATCTCATATGTGTCATATTACCACTTTACCCTTGTTTGGTTTCCAAAGCTCAAAAAAAAAAAAAAAAGGCAGTGAAAAGGAACATGATCGGGACCTTCAAGGATGCTTCAACTGCTGTTTTCACCAAGTACAACCTTCCGAATGCCGCGGCCCTTTCATACAGCTCCTCATGTTGTGGTGACCTTCCCAACCACAAAATGAATTTTTTGCTACTTCATAACTGTCATTTTGCTACTGCTATGAATTGGGCAACCCCTGTATTCGACCCCCCCCAAGGGATCACGACTCACAGATTGAGAACTGCTGATCTAGATGAAGGATATGTCAGGAAACAATCAATTCAGTTTAATGTTTTCAGTTTGCAGCAATAATTTTTATTTACCCTCAAATATAATTCCAGTTGTAGTGTTCACAAGCCTGAAAAACTAATCTACAGTGTGAGACACAGGCAATTAATATCACCATCTGGCCGCAATTCCTTATGTGAGGTATTATAATTCCAGATTTCTATGCCTGTGGCTTTTGAACGAGTTCTTTGTTACAGGATTAAGGTGGGGCTAAATCCTGACCTTAGTAAACCTGAACCAAGCCACACCCTTCGTTTCTTTGGAATCAAGTTTCGACTACTCTCCTAGAGGATGTAACTTAAGACACCATCCTTCATTTGTCTTGGGGTTACAGTTGGCCCCTGCATCAAAGCCATTCCACAGGATATAAGGCACAGACAAAAGCTGAAGAACGATTTGGGCGAACATGTTCAAGATCTCTGTCTGAAGTGGCGGAGGCTGCTGCAATCAGATGCCCCAGAGAGCAGCGCTGAGACTAGCGGGGCCTCCTCCTCATCTGGTCCAGGGCTACAGAACTGTGGGAAAGAAAACAGGTAGGCTGGCTTCCTGGGGCCAAGGGACACTGCGCCTAAGAGACTGAAGGCCGGAGAGAGACGTGGCTGTGGGCTGAGAAGAGGTGTTGCTGTGGACTAAGGGTGGTACCCTTCCTGTTTGCTGATCCTAACTGTGGTAACCTATTCAGCCCCCCAACAAAGCCCCTTCATTGTGAGCACTGTGCGGTTATGGCAATGAATTCTTGAAGCCAGCACAGAAGTACAGCTCCATGGGAGGAAGGGTTGGTGTCAGCATACAGTACAGAAGGACAGAGGGTAAAGGCATATCTGACCCCTGACTTGCAGCAATAAGGAAGCCAGGCAAGCTCACATTACGGTCAACTACCCATGCCCCCCACCCCCCATGTGGTTTTCCACATGATATTCCAAGGAGAGGATGAGCCTGGAGTGGAAGACTGCAGACCTATAGGAGACTCCCCTGCTGGGCTCACTGGGGGGAAAAACCAAGTAAACACTTGAACGATGTGCACTTTTCTGTTCAAACATTGCACGTAAATTAATGTCTTTGCTAATTCTACTTCTAGATCCATTGTAACCACTTCTTTCCCAAAACCCCATGGAATACACACACGATCACTCCCTGGTGAGCCAAATCCCAGCATCCCACTGTCCCATCATCACCCCCACATCGTAGTCTCCCTGCACCTCAAACCAATGTAGCTAATGTGAATGCTTGGCCTTCCAGGTAAGGTCCACACAACAGAAACGCACTGTAAGGATGTAATAATTAAAAGAAGTCACAAGAGACCAACTCCCCTAAGAAAAACCACCTCTTTAGAGATGGACATTGAATCTACAAAGACGAAAAGGCACAACTATACAGACAGCAAACCTGGGGGAGCCTTCCAAGCACCAAAAGAGAACATGGGAAAGCTGTAGTGAGAGGTCAGGGTGGCACCAGCCAGCGTGTTGTAGCTGTGGATCAGATACATGAGAACCAAAGGGCATGTCTCATTTGCAGTCGGGCAAACTTTGGTGGCCAGCTTTGTATTGTAGGACAATTTCCATGATACAAATACTCCTGCCACTGTCACTGTCAAGCTACCAAAGTCAAGTCAGAATGGGATGCGAGACGGCTGGCTGTGGTGGCTGCCGCACAGTGGACTCTGAATCACGGCAAGGCCGTGCCTGCAAGCTGCGGAATAGAACTGAGCTCCTTTCCGAAGCACACACAACTTGGGGTGGCCAATCTAGGCGGTAGTGAGACAATTTGTGCCACTCAGGGCCCAGCAACCAGTACATCGTTTCCAACCATGCAGACGTCACAGGCGGCAGTCTCAAGAACACAGATACTCTGGGAGGCAACACTCAGGGAATTCAGCTTTCATGTTTACTTTAGGCTTTCAAAATAACATACTACAAGCTTGTATTGCTTTTGTTTAAAACTGTTTGAATTCATTTTTAAAAAGGTCTGACTGATGTTATACTCAAGTCAGTGTATGGAAAATTTAAATCCAGCACATGTTTGAAGCCATAAATAGTGGGATTTTCTATGGTAATATCTCTCCCGGTTTCTATTTCTCATCATTTACTAGCTTTTTAGCATTTCTGAGGGTAAGTAAAAATGTACTGCTGTACAAACTTAGTAATCTTTATTAAACAAAAAGAATCAAAATGCAAACCCACTTTTCCCCCCATAGCCTCAGCTTCCATCTACGCTCACACACTTCTGAAGCCAGTACTACCGCCTCTCTAACTCTTCCTGTAAAGAATTCTGTGCTTTTCAATTTATAATACATCAAGCATCCCCAAGCGGCTCCAATTGTATTCCTTTTCCATGCTCTCTTGCATTTGGGAACACAAGAAAACCTCCAGGGGTAATACCAGGAGGCGTGGTACGGCGTGGATGAAGGAAGGTTTCCTAATGAAATTCTCCTAGGGGAGTCCTTGCTAGCCTCCAAAAATGAACAAGTGTACAGTCATGATGAAACAAAAAGCAACTCCTTGGTACAACTTTCTTGGTTTTTGCTTACCAAAGCAGTTGTCTGAAAACTTCTTTATAATAAACCTCTGTGATTATCCTGTGTCATTTGAGAAATTTTATCAAGATGGCCCCTTTCCAAAAACCTTGACCCCATAAGACAGACTAGAAGTGCCCTGGTGGGTCTTCTATGTTGGAGCTCTTTATGGGAAGAGAAGGATTACTTTTTCTCCCAAGGAAGGGATAGTGGTTTCAAACTGTTGACCTCGTGCTTAGTATTCAAACACATAATCCACTATGCCACCCTTCTGAGTTGCCCTCTTTGCCCTGAATTCATTTTTGTTATTATTTTAAATTCATTTTTAGGGTTTCCTGATCTTCCTTAAAACCCTTGATTTATCTAAAAGCTGCTGTTTTATATGAGGTAGCACTCCTATGAACTTGGTCCAAAGTGTCAATGGTTTTCGAGGTCCACTTGAGTTTTGTTAAAAATTTGCTATTAGTCTAACCTCAGAACCATTTTCCCTCACAGCACAGAAAGTATCCTTTTCTTTTGAAGCAACTCAGACGAGACAAAGACAAGGAGAACTCACTGATCACTGAGACTGGAGTGTCTTACTGAGAGAACTCACCGCTCACTGAGACTGGTTTAAACATATTTTGTTTGCCATACACTTAAGCATGTATAAATTAAAATCCTAATAGCAAAACTTTTTAACTTACATTATTAAATACACTATTAAAAGGGAAATATTATTTTTTCCATGTAATTATTCCATGTGTTTTATGATACCAAGTCACTTCTTGACTCACAGAAACATTATATCTAGTTTCTAAGTCTTTATAGGAACAGACGGCTCATCTTGAAAAACCCACTGCCACTGAGTCAATTTCTGCTCAGAGAGACTAGATATAATGTTTTTTTGCAGAAGTAGAAAGAGCTTCATAGCAAAGTAAAAAAAATCAAAGCAGTTGATTTCTAGATTTTCTCACATCAAAATTTTCTTAACTATTTAATACAATGCTGAGTGGAATAAACTGTCCTTGTTTTTACTTTCTTTCCAAAGATTCTAAAATATTTATTTAAAACAGACCTGTAAGTAAAATTCAAAGGCAAATGACTAACAAGGAAATATTTTAGTAAAACTATAAAGCCCCACCCCAAGAGATTTGTTATTTATTAAATAAATAAATATAGACAGCCAAGAAACATAGAGAGTGTTAAGCCTCATTAGTACTAAAACTACTAAGTAAAAGATCCTACCAAACTGGCCAGACAATTTCTAGTGATAGCAAACACAGCCACTATGCCTCGGCAGCCGTGCTTCCCAGGCGGCTGCACAATCAATAATCTTGCTGGACTCATTTAAGAACACTAACAGGATATAGGGCAGACAGATGTTTTTCTTTTTTGACAAAAGTTTTACAAATTAAACTCATATTTCTCTTTACTCTAAAACTTAAAACAAATGGTGTAGAGTTGATCAACTTAAAGATTAATAAAAAACAATTTACATTCACGGTAAGTGACTTTGAGAGTCCTCTTTTCCCTCTCACATCTTATGAAATTACTTTCCACCCACCCCCACAAACCACACAAGAAAAACTGGTCAAGCCAGGAGCTGGGCGCCTCCTTACTAAGCCAAAGAATTCAGCTGGTTAGAAAAGAAGCAAGGAGAACATGCATTAATTCAGAGAGAGGGAAAAGCAACAGAAGGAAAGAAAAGATGGCTCACTGCAGTAGGAGGAGGTGAAAAGAGACCTTAACCCACCTCTGTGACCTTGGTCTCAAGGTGAGGACAACCAAGGCATGGCCCAAAGCCCAAATCTGTGCCCCAAAGAACACACGAAAGGAGATCCGTTTTTCTACGGATCCAACTGAGACTTTAGAAAGGCATCAATCTTGTTAAGCTTAATTTTTTTTACTTGTTTTATGACTTGAAACTTTCCAGTGATTTATAGAAAGGAGTCTTCAGAAGTCTTTGCTCTCACAATAGAAGACGAGAAACTTAAACATTTAAATAACCCCTCCATATAAACTCAGGATTACTTCGGAAAGGTAGAGGACAGATATCCTTGAACTCTCTTCCTCTCTCCCACTCTATAACTCCCCACCCACCCAATGCCTATATACGTTTCTGTATATACAAACCTTCTGAAGCTCCTGGCAGTTGGCTTTCCGACCCAGGCTGTGTGAACAGGAAGAATGAGGTGACTGTGCGGCTGCTCACTCACAAAGGGGAAGTACGCTGGCCACAGAGCTGCCTGCCACAGCTGGAGAGTTCCTTAAACGATGCACTGCTACCTTCTACCAGAGCATACTGGTGCGCGCGCGCGCGCGCGCGCGTGTGTGTGTGTGTGTGTGTTTAATCAAATAAGCCATTCAAATACAAAGAGACTTTAAAAATTCATTAAAATTCCCATTATTGTTTCATTCCATTTTGCCACAACATTTTGAAGTCCCCTTGTGGGACCCATCATGAGAGGTAAGCAAAGTGTGCAATGATGAAAACATATTTTCTTGCCAAATCATCTGTCTATAAATTTCTGGCCTGAATCCTTAAAATATCATCAAAGTAATATAGCCTCCCCGCCCCTGAAGGGGACAAATAACAGAAGTGTAGGTGAAGGGAGACAAGGGACAGTATAAGATATGAAATAATAATAACAATATAAAATTGATCAAGGATTCCTGAGAGTGGGAGGTTGGGGCTGCGGGAGAGAGGGCAAAAAATAGGAGCTTATACCAAGGGCTCAAGTAGAAAATGTTTTCCAAATGATGATGGTAACATAGGTAAAAATATGCTTGATACAATTGATGTATAGAATCTTATAAGAGTTGTAAGAGCCCCCAATAAGATGATTGTTTTAAAAATCATCAAAGTAAAATGAATGAGATAATGAAGGAAGAAACAGCAGACCATGTGTGTACAAGAAAACGAACTTCTAAAGAAGACATGTCATTTTCCATTTTTGGTTTTCACATGAGATTCACACAGCATAAAAATAACTATTTTAAAGTATTCAACGCAGTGGCATTTAGGACACTCATAATGTTTTGTATCAAGTTTTAGAATATTTTTATGACCCCAAAAGAAAACTCAAAATAGTTAATTTCCTATTTCCGTCACACTCTAGCCCAGGGAATCACCAATCTGCTTTTTGCTTCTATGGATTCAACAGTTCTGAGTATTTCATAGAAGTGAAATCGTATATCCGCCACAAGCGTTGTTCTCTCAGCATGGTGTTTCCAAGGTCCATCCATGTTGGAAGACACAAGGACTGCATTCCTTTTCATGACTGAATAGTATTCCATCCCCCTTTGCTTTTGATTGGCAACTTTTCAAACAGTTTTATTATCACTTCGTCCACATGTCATACAATTCAGTAGTTCAATCATATCAAGAAGTTGTACAATTGTTATCATATTAAATTCTAGCACATTTTCTGCTACCTTGTACACATTGTTATTCTTGTAACCATATTTCTTTCTAATTGTGGCAAAATTCACAAGAAAACATTCTCTGATTCCACAACTTCTACTTGTATAATTCTGTGCCATTGATTATACTCTTCATGTGCAACTGTTATTGATATCCTTTTCCAAATAACTCCACCATCCCTGACATAGACTCAATGGTCCCTAAGCAATATATCTTTCCCCTTCACCCATAGTATCCATTGGTCCAGTTTGGTTTCTTTTCATTTTTTAAGGTAGTTTTCTTGAAAATTTAAGCCCAACAGTCCATAGTTGGAAGGCAATGTTTTCACACTGTGCTTGTTATCTTTTCACAGTGCAAAATATGGTCCTCAAAACTGGGATCCCTTTCTCACACTTTTATAAATTGAAATTTGGGTAAAGAGAAACAGAATAACAAAACTAGGTCACCTGCATATGGTGGAAGATGAGTTAGTTCAAGGTTGGCTATGTTGATGTCAATTCCTCTGTAAATGCAGTGATCAAGTATATTTTAAAAAATTTAAATGTAGATAATCCTGCCCTCCCCACAGAAGTGGTACAAAGAAGGAATGGTTCGACCAAGGCGTAGTACAGGACCAACAAATCATACATCATTCCTCTGGCTCCTCAATGCGTCCTCCCCCCACCATGACCCAGTTCTACCTGACAAATCTGACTAGATTGGAAAACATACATTGTTACAGATCAGAGCTCTTGACACATGGAATTCAGGACAGATAAACCCCTATGGAGCAGGAGCAGGAGTAGCAATATCATGAGGACAGGGGGATGGCCAAGGAGGGGGAAGAGAAAGGGGAAACCTATTACAAGATTGGATATAACAGAAATGTAGGTAAAGAGAGACAACGTAAGATATAAAATAACAATATATAATTGATCAAAGATTCCTGAAGGTGTGAGGGGGAAAAAAGAGGAGCTATACCAAGGGCTCAAGGAGAAAATGTTTTCAAAATGATGGTGTACAAATATGCTTGATACAATTGATGTATGGAATGTTATAAGAGCTGTAAGAGTCCCCAATAAAATGATTTAAAAAATAATTTCAGAATCAAACGCTAGCATATTTTTGCTATTTTTCTCTTTTTTTCACCCCTAAAGATGGCCAAGAAGTGGAAAGTGCTCCCTGGCAGAGCATCTGATCCACTCCCATCTCTATTACCTCCACCACCCAGTCCTTTTATTTTTCTGATAACTTCCTTACCAATAAGTTGTGTGGACACAGAGAGGACCATACAGCTGGCCACACTGCGAGATGTGACATCCTGCACCAACCCACGGCCCTACACGGGACAGCACCTGAGACACAATGGGGGATGTGCAACTGAGCTGACCCCACCACACTGAGGCAAACACTGGAGGCATGCAATGGAGTAGTGGGGGAAGCAGAGCAAAGAGATCCCGAAGGAGTATAAAGGATGGACTTTGGAGCCAGGACGTGGCACCACACGTCTCGTCTGGAAAACACTCCTAAAGGCCAACAAACTGACCTTGAACTACTAGCAATTTTCTTTTATTTTTTGCTATCTTTTTGTTTTGTCTTTTTTTTTACCTTGTAAATTTTGTATGTTAGTGGCTTTTCTGATTATCAGCATGTCAGTGTTGCTGCTGTTGAAGCCATGTTCATATGTGCCACTTAGGCACTGTCAAAGTCATCTGCATTTGTATGCACATATTACTATATCAGCAGGTCCACCTAGACAAGATAGGCTGGACAAATAAAGAGAGAAGAAAATAACGGGACCAACGGTCCCAGAGGGACATGAGAGCGTGGGAGGTAGGGGAAGGGAGGTGTCACCCAACAAAGGGACATGGGAACAGCGAGTGGATCAAAACCAGAGGAGGGAGGGGAGGGGAGGACTGGTAGGGAGTGACCAAGGGCAAGGTAACTGAGAGGAATTACTGAAACTAGAATGAGGCTAAACATGGTAATGGGACGGGAGGAAAGCGAAAGGAAATAGAGGAAAGGAGTAGGAAGCAAAGTGCATACAGAGAAGCCTAAATACAGACATGTACATATGTAAATATATTTATGATTATGGGAGCAATAGACCTATGTGCATATATTTATAGGTTCAGTAGTAGGGTAGCAGATGGACATTGGGCCTCCTCACACATACTCCCCCAATACAATAGCACCTCGCCCTGCTAAACGGTCATTGCACGATACCCACCTTCCCGACATGATCACTGAAGACAGACGTGTGTGTAAGCAAATGTGGTGAAGAAAGCTGATGGTGCCCGGCTATCAAAAAGATATAGCAACTGGGGTCTTAAAGGCTTGAAGGCAAACAAGCGGCCATCTAGCTCAGAAGCAATAAAGCCCACAGAGAAGAAGCACATGGCCTAAGAGAATGTGTTGAATGGACCATGTAGCAGACACCAAGGAACAAAAACAATCATTGTGTGATCACCTTCCTCACATAAACGCTGAAAACGAAGGTGTGCATAAGCAACTGTGGTGAAGAAGGCTGATGGTGCCTGACTACTGAGAGATATAGCGTCTGGGGACTTAAAGGTTTGAAAGCAAACAAGCAGCTATCTAGGCCAAAAGCAACAAAGCCCACATGGAAGCAGCACACCAACATGGGTGATCGTGAAGGGCAGAGGAGACCAGGTCTCAAACAACAAAGGCGGGGGCTGGGGGGAATCACATCACCGTGAAAGAGGGGGAGTACATGATAGGGGCCCAATGCCCATCTGTAGACAGCTGGACATCCCTTCCAGAGGGGTAGCGGGGAGGAGATGAGTCACTCAGGGTTCAGTATAGCAACAATGAAACTCAAAACCTTCCTCTAGTTCCTGAACGCTTCCTCCCCTCCCAATTATCATGACCCCAATTCTACCTTGCGGACCTGGTTATACCAGAGGATGTACAGCGGTACAGTAGGAATCTGGAAACACAGGGAATCTAGGACAGACGAACCCCTCAACACCAGCGATAGGAGTGGCGACACCAGGAGTGAAGGGGGTGTAGAAAGGGAGAACTGATCTTGGAGATCTATGTGTAACCTCCTCTCTGGGAGATGGGCAATGGGAAGGTGGTTGAGGGGAGACGCTGGGCAGTATAAGATAAGATAAAATAATTATTTATAAACTATTAAGGGATCAGGGGGAAGGGGGGAACGGGGAGGGAGAGAGGGAGGGAGGGAGGGAGGGGGGGAGGGGAAACTGAGCTGATTCTAGGAACCCAAGTGGAAGGTGAATTTTGAGAATGACGAGTACAACGAATGTATAAGGGTGCTTTGCTCAATTGATGTATGTATGGATTGTGATAAGAGTTGCATGAGCCCCAATAAAAAGATTTATTAAGAAAAAAAAAGTTGTGTGGACACAATCACTTAACAGCTCTCCCTCCGCTCTGACGTGCATTCCCACTCGCCTTGTGCCCTTCAGGCCTGCCACTTTTTACAGGTCTAAAATAGAACCTTGAATCAACAAGCGAGATACCCAATTAATAAGTGGAAACAATGCTGATTCATCAGGACCCCAGTGCAGCAGAACTTCTGAAGAGTGGTCCTGATGTCTTCCCTATTGTAACGACTACTTCTAATTGCCAATATTAAAGTAGAAAGTATGCACACATACAATCAACTGCCGAAGTGTCTTCAAAGAGGTCACATCCCTACTGGGCATGTAATTAACATTTTCAGTTTAAACTTTAGGGGGAGGCAACTAGACTAATGATCCATAAGCTCAGTGTCATTGAGTCAATTCTGACACATAGCGAACCAATAGGGCAGGGTGGAAAACCTCTGTGAGTTTCTGAGACTATACCTATTGGAGTAGAAAGCCTTGTCTTTCTCCCTTGGAGTGGCTGGTTTTGAACTGCTGACCTTGCGGCTAGCAGCCCAGCATGTAACCACTAACTACACCACTAGGGTAACGATACTACAGCACTAACAGGAAAACAGCTGATGTAGCAAATCTGACTGCTGCCAGCAATTTACCCACTCATATGGCACCTTCCACCTCACGGATAGAGCCAGAAAACTGTAGCTCCCAGGGGAATTCATAGAAGGAGGTTTTTTGGGGGAAAATAAAATAAAAGATTTAGATAAATAATATGAAAGCCAGTTGTTGTTGTTTTTAACTGAGAAATGTCATTTCCCCAAAAATTCAGGAAGGCTTCACATTTTTTTTTTAGTTTTTATTTTATTGGGGCTCTTACAGCTGTTATCACAATCCATACATATATCTATTGTGTCAATTACATCTGTACATATCATCATCTTTTTCAAAACATTTTCTTTCTACTTGAGCCCTTGATATCAGCTCCTCAATTTTTCCCCGTCTCCCACTCTCTTCCCACCTTAATAATTTATAAATCATTTATGATTTATAAATTCTTTTTTTTTTCATGTCTTATACTGACTGCGGTTTCCTTTCACTCACTTTTCTGCTGTTTGTCCCCCTGGGAGGGGGACCATACATCACTTATTGTGATCAGTTGCTCCTTACTCCCCTCTCCCCTTTTCCCTTACCCTCTTAGTATTGCTGCTCCCCTTATTGGTCCTGAGGGGTTTTGGATCCCCTGTGTTGCGAGCGCTTATCTGTACCAGTACACATGTTCTGGTCTAACCAGATTGGTAAGATAGAATTGGGGTCATGGTAGTGGGTGGCAGTTGGGGAGGAAGCATTAAAGAAGTAGAGAAAAGTTGCATGTTCTGTCAGTGCTCTACTGCACCCGACTGGCTCACCTCTTTTTGTGGCCCTTCTGACAGGGGGTGTCCAATTGACTACTGATGGGCTTTGGGTCTCCACTCTGCCTCCTCCACCCCATTCCCATTGATATGATTTTTGTTTATTTGTTTGATTTGTTTTGGGTCTTTGATGCCTGATACCCGATCCCATTGACGACACCTCATGATCACACAGGCTGGTGTGCTTCTTCCATGTGAGCTTTGTTGCTTCTCAGCTAGATGGCCACTTTTTATCTTCAAGCCTTTAAGACCGGAGACATTGTATCTTTTGATAGCTGGGCATCAGCAGCTTTCTTCACCACATTTGCTTATGCATCCATTTTGTCTTCAGTGATCATGCCAGGGAAGGTGAACATCACAGAGTGCTGTGCTAGTAGAACAAATTGTTCTTGCATCGAGGGAGTACTTGAGTGGGGGCTCAATGTCCACCTACTGCCATAATACTTTATAAATAAATATATGTACATAGATCTATTCCCCTGTCACTATATATAAATGTATTTACATATATACATGCATGTATTTAGACCTCTATAAATGTCCTTTGCCTCCCAGTTCTTTCCTCTATTTCTGTTTACTTTCCTCCTGTCCCACTATCATGTTCGGCCTTCATTTGGGTTTTGGTAATTCCTCTTGACTACATTAACCTTGATTGCCAACACCCCCTCCTCCACCCAAGCATCCTATGCCCTCCTTGCCATAAGGTTTATATTACTTATTCTTCCCTTGTCCCTGGGTTTGTTGACATCCCACTCCGTTTCCCCCATCTTCCCCTCTTCCATGTCCCCTAGGAACCATCAGTCCCATTGTTCTCTCCCCCAGATTGCTCATCCTGCCTATCTTGTCCAAATAGACATGCATAGACAATAATACGTGCAAAAACAAAGCAAAGCAAAACATAACCAAAAAAGAAGACAAAAAAACAAATCCACAACAGCTAATACAACAATAAATAAATAAACAAATAAATAACCAACAGCCAAAACAGAAAAGCTATCGACCAGGTCTGTCTGTTGACCTTTATGAGTGTTTTCCAGTTGGGTTTGCTGGGGTGCCACACCCTGGCCCCCAAGTCCACCTTCGGCATTCCTCGAGGACTTCATTGCTTTGCTCCCCTTGCTGCTCTGCTGTACATCCTTAGTGTTCACCCCAGTTTGGTGGAGTTGGATTGGGCACATTTCCCACACTGTGTCCCAAGTGCTGTCCCCCTTAGCACTGTGTCAGTGGGGGACACATTGTACCTCTTTAATAAATGAAAAGCCATGAGTAGCTTATTATTTTGGTTGAACAAGTCCTGTGATAATTCTGCTATATGTTTACGGGACTGAACAAGGAAGAGCAGATATGGGAGTATCCAACGGGCTTCATAGTTTAAAAATTTTCAAACAGAAGACTTAAAAACTGGCATGGTTGACTTGCTGTAAAAGATGCCTATATTGACTGAAGCAAAACTTGTTACCTCGGCAACAAAGAAGCCAGAAAGAGTAGGCAGAGGAGACACTTGGAGCCCTGAATCTCGGAGGAAAGGGTAGCTGAGCGATCTGAACACACACATGGGGAAATGATGAGCAGAAGTCTAAATAAACCCCTGACGATTTTTGGCTTGTCAGAAGTCAACTGCTCATCTGTTGCACTGGGTAAGCTCCTCCCTGATAGCCAAAAGGGACAACGGAGATTTATTCCTACGCCAATGCCCAGCATAACTGCTCCCATCTGGCAGAGCCAATGAGAGAAAGTGAGCACCCTCTTGGTCCCCACAATCCCTAGGGAGCAGTGACTGAGACCCCCAGTCCATCCAGCAGCTAGCTGTGTCCTTCCTTCTGTGCATGCAGGCAGTGAGGGTCGCCTGACAAAGAGGCAGGCCAGGCAGGAAATTGCACCACATGGGAGGCATGGCAAAACCACAGTGGGACTGGAACCTTGGGCTCCCCACAGTTGGCTCCCCATGCCCCAAAATTCATATCCTCTGGATGATATGCATACATCTTTGAAAGAAAAGAAAAACCAGTCAACCAAAAATCTTTAAAAAAATTTTTTTGCTTTGTTTCTATGAAACTAGCTTTTGGGTCACAAAAGAATCAAAGCTAATATCAACTTCAGTTTTACTTTTCTTTTTTTTAAATTTCCACTCATGTGGGCTTTTTTCCCTTCAGTTTTACTTTTCATTCTTTTATAACACTCAGATCTGTATTCAGATCTGAGGGGTAAGGAAACTGGAAGATTTTAAAAGCTATAACCCTTCTATCTTTTAAAAATTTTAATTTTATTCATTTATATGAAGCCCCACCTGGCATATTACAGCACTGTGATATCTGTGACATATACAAAGAAAAACTTCCTACATGTAGTTGCACGGCCCATCTCATCAAAACAATGTAAACTCCCTCACGCATGTGGTGCACCACATTAAATTGGAATGGCGGAGAGAGTGGCATGCCCCCGGTGCAGAGATGACATGCCAACTCATGAGGCGGTCCGTATTGTCCACTGAAAAAACTCGGGAGTACATAGGAGTGATGGTTGAACACTCGGATGAGCCTAGTCCATGCAACTAACCTGAGTAGATGAATGTTGAAACGTCAAGTGTTTTGCTGCATGTATGTTTACACAATAAAAAGTAATCAATTAAAAACACACAAGTTAAAAGAATATCATTACCCTGCCAAGAAATCTAGTCACCTACAAGCAGATGAGCAGTGACGGGAGCAAAGCAGATGGGGTTTTCAATCCTGATGACACCAGGGTCCCCTCCTGCTCGGGGTTTTGTTCTCTTCACTGTATTCACGGCCCTGGCCCCACGGGGTAGCACACAGCATGCTGGCCTGTTAGAACGCTGAGGTTACTTCATCGTGCTTGCACCTGCCTGCTGTGAAGGCTTGTAAGTGTCATCACTGAACACTTTCCAATGGTCTCTGACAATGGCAAAGTGATGGAGGAAGGAAAGATGCCACATGGACCATGGAGATGTCACCGTGATACCTCGATTCCATCCCCAGCCGGGCTGAGAGCAGCAGTAACAATGCTCACCCTTCATATAATGTCCCAAAGGGTCCTCTCAGCATAATAGGAGACAGGTTGACTGCACTGTGTCAACAAAGAAAACAGGGGAGAAAGGGGCCACAACTGCTGTAGAACCACCCTTAGAGCCAAGACCTCCCATCAGGGTTCCCATGTTATCTCCCAACACTGCTCAGTATATCCATGGACCAACTACTATTGTCAATTCCCACACATAGTAACTACAGAAGAGAGTGGAGTAGGGATTTTGATACTGTATCTCATTAGGGAACGGACAGCCTCAGCTTTCTTCTGCAGAGCAGCTGGTGGGTTTGAACTACTGACCTTGTGGCTAGCAAGCCAACATTGAACTGCACTATTAGGCATCCTCAGGTTTTGGAGATGCCAGTAACCACCAGGGTGGGACTGGGGTTAGGGGGAGCTCACAGAACAAGAAGGGCCAGAGTGTTTCTTATGCAGCCTGGGAAGCAGCTGGCTATGAAAGTTCTACTTCGTGTTCCCATCTCCATGGGAGTTCGGCTAGAGGCAGGCACCATGGAAATATGTGCTTCCTTTCTTTGTCATTGGCAGGGCAGTGAATAAGTCAACACCACACAATCTAAGATGTAGACCATCTGCCAGAATATCCCCTAGAACCCCGAATGAACATGACATGGCTTAGGGCTGCAGCAGTGCCTGTACCTCAAAGTGTTCAAGGCCTCCTCTCATATGGCCAGAGGGATTGTGGGATTTCCCCAGGGCCCAGACACTGCTCTCCACCCAAGGTCTCCCGTGCCCCTTGCTACCAGGGTTCAGCTTGCTGTACAGGCAGCTGAAGCAGCAAGCCCTCTGGGGCCAGGACACAAACTCTTGGTTAGTAACAGCTAAGGAGACTCAGAGCAAGTCCAAGTCTCCACTGGGATTTTTTTTTTTTAGTTTCCTCCAACCATATACGATTACTGTCTTTCATCTTTCATCTTTAGGGATTCTTTAAAAATAGACAGCAAAATTACAAAGTTTGGCTAGCTCGACCACAAATTGTATTTGAGTTGGCAGAGAACTGAGGCTTCCTGGCTTTCTTGAACTTTACCCAAAAAAATCTACAATTATTTTGTGTTGCCAATTGCTATCTAAGAATTTTAAGTTCCTGGATATGTCACTATCAAATACCACAGGATCAGGTAACATTTAAAAATAAATAAATTATTTTATTGGGGGCTCTTACAGCTCTTATAACAATCCATACATAAGTTGTATGATCGGGTAGCATCTGGTTCTATTATACATTAGGTCACCATGTATTAGAGCAGAATCAACGATAATTAATCACCACAAGGACTATAAACTCCTAGCTACAGCACTATTTGAAGCATACACACTGTGTCCGTGGCCTTCTATTTGATTCATTGGCTTCTACACTCTGCAAGATGACCAATGAGAATGTCAACTGAGTCCCTGGTCTCAGAGTAAGTAACCTCTGGCAAATCTAGTCATCTTGAGACTCTGCTTAAATATACTAGAAATAAAGTCAATACAGACCCTATGAATAGTAACTGTGTGGTCACTCGGAATCGAACTGCACCACCTCTGCAAACGTACGAAATAAAAGCAGAGTCAACAGGCCGAGCTGTGATAGAGAGAAAACAGAAGCCATTGCTGGGCTAACTTGTTGCCTGAAGATGAGTTAAGTTTTGTCACTGCCACCAAGATACCTACTGCTCAACTGTTTACATGTTTAGGGCCAGAATTTCAATGCATTTCTAGGTTATAAATAAGCACCAGCAGCATGGAACTGCTGGTGAAATGGTCACAGACTCAACAGTACGGCTTACAAGGCTTCCCATCTAGCCCAGTGGTTCTCAACCTTCCTCTTTAATGCAGTTCCTCATGTGGTGGTGATCCCCAGTCATAAAATTATTTTCGTTGCTACTTCATCACTGTAATTTTGCTACTGTTATGAATCAGGCGACCCCTGTGAAAGGGGTCACAACCCACGGGGTGAGAACCGCTGCTCAAGCCTTTGCACTGCTTTCAAAGGTATGCACATTTCTTCTCCCTACTTCCAGACAGTCTGAACATGCTCTGTGAGGCTCCTCAACACCATTTGCACTATCCAGACTCCCTCCAAAATCCTAACACTGTCAAGTCCATTCCAATTCAAAGAGAGCCCTGTGTGTTACAGGACAGAACTGCGCTCCCTAAGGTTCTCCTGACTCCTGTCATCCTCACAAAGGCAGAGCGCCAGGCCTTCCTTCCACAATGCCGCTCCATAGGGTCACACTTCCAACCTGGGTTTGTGCCACACGGGGCCCTAAGAAGTCATCAAATGGACTGCAGATCCAAGAATTCTTACTGGAACATCTAAATGGGAACAACGACCCCAATCTGCATTTTACAAGCCTTTATGAAGCAGAGTTTGATCCTACTCTTTGGAGTCTACTCCCATCCATCAAACTCTGCACGGTAGTCAGTCGGGCTGAGTACCACAGAGCCTGCCTGGCCTGTGGAAAACCTAAGGCAGCAGTCATGCTCTACACTGTGATGACCGTCCCTTCCATCGTTTTCATGAGGTGAACAAATAGCAGGTCAGGGGTCTGCTTTTTCTGCAGTGACATTCCCCCAGCTTGCCCACACACACTAAGTGACACTTCCAGACGACTCAATGCTCATGAGACACGGGAACGTGGTCACACTAAGGAGGAGCAACTGAGTCACAGCCATCTGGTGCTGACCCTGGCAGTTATTTTCCAGGAAACAAAACTGAAATTAAAAGGCTAACTGGCATTTCCTCCTCTCTCATTTGGAGCCTGGGAAGGAGTCTCTTTTTCTCCTGGGGAGTAGCTGGACTTGTTTGGGAGTGGGGCAGGACAGAGCACAATGGGAGCAGAGTTGCCTCTAAGATACCTCCAGAAGTCAGTGGCACCGTCTTTCACAATTCATCGGAACTAAAATACACAGAAAACTCCAAACAATGCTCTAAAATGTCCTCTTAGCAAGAAAAGTCTGGCTGCCTGTCTGTCTCTCCCTCAAACTAATGAACCGTTGAATCCAACGGAAAAACAATCCCATGCCTGGTTTAGGACCGTATTTCAGAAGGAACCACACTCCTGCTTCTTACAGCACAAGAGACAAGGTCATCAACACAGTTTATTCCCCAAAAACTCGCCCCAGAAAAACTCATCTAGTCCTCCATACACACCTTGTATCACAGTGATAACTCTCTGCTGCCATCACAGCCTCTCTGGTGAGAGCACGGAACAAGCATGTGGACTCAAGAGCCCCATCTTCCCGTTCCTGTGCAGTCCCAGCCGCATCCCAGACACACGATGCTGAGTGCATCCTGGCTACCCTGAGAACCAGCTTGTCTCTGAATTTAACAGTGGCACCCACTCTTCCACCTTTGAGGCTGGAGCTGGCCTTGCCCTCAACAAACACTTTTCAAACTTGTTTCCTAGTATGACAATGAATTTGGCTACAGCAACAGAGTGATGGACCTTACAGTCCACATGGCCTCCAAGGAATAAGAGCCCCCATGGGCTACACACGCCAGGAATAGTACTACAGGAAGAGAGAGGCCGTCGGCTGCTGGGGAGTCTTTGTCCCAACTCAATCCCCAAAACACTGAGAATATCCCATCATTTCTAGTTTCCATCCAGACCCCTGAAGTAGAGGGACTTAAACAACTTAACCTTGTCATGTACCATCAATAAAGAATACTGTACCCAGCCAAAAAGACAGACAGATAGACAGACAGAAAGTATGTGATGACTAGAATTTTGGGAGAGCCCAAAATACAAGTCCTGAAATTATGCCAGCAAAAGGCACTAAAATGCCAAATATAAATGGGCAGTTTTCTATCTTTTAGGATTCTATTTGGTAAAAGACAGAGATTCTTACAGTCTGTAGAAAGATGAATAATTCCGCTTCCCTCATATGACACGTTGTCAGGAGGGACCAGTCCTGAGAAAGACATCATGCTTGGTAAACTGGAGGGGCAGCGAAAACGAGAAAGGCCCTTAATGAGCTAGATGGACACAGTGGCTGCAACAATGGTCTTGTGTGCAAGAGAGCCACTGTGAGGGTGACGGGGACCGTGTGGTGTTCCCTTCTGCTGAGCACATGACTGCTATGGGTTGGAATGGACTCAGTGGCACCTAACAACATGCACCTGTTTTCTCATCAGCAGAATAACTCGGTTAATATAAGGACTCCCATCACGAAGCCGTGTCCAATAGTTCCTTTGACTGAAGGTCATCCTGTTTGGAGCTTTCTGTAGGAAAGCTAGGCAACTACAGGAGGAAGCTGTGTCACACTGACTGTGCTGACCAGAATCTTCCAAAGGGTCATCTGGTCCCCTCAGGGGCCAGAGAGGGGTCTCAAGGCTCCTCACTCTCTGTCATGGTCTCACTTATGTAACGGCAACAAGCATATAAAGACTTTCTATAACAGTGTAGTCCTCATGAATACCAGCCTAATTAGGGCTGGCGTCCGGTCTCCATGGCCTTTCTGTATACAGATGGTAGCCCAAAATCTCCCCATCAGTCTTCTGTCAGGCACAGCAGTCTATGTACAATCAAAGCCACACATGAACATTTGCCCTGATGTGGAGTTCTGAGCATGCTTCTTACTCAGACTCCTTCCTTTACGTCTTTCTCCCACACCACACTGAAAAGAGAACTCTCAGCGGGGAAGGTATTAATTAACATCTTAGGGATCCAGCTCAGGCCCTGGGAGTGCAGAGTGGACACTTAAGGCCAGGAAAGGTTCCCGGCAGGCTGACCTAAGTTCTTCTCAGACAAACAGAATTGCAGCCAGTCCCTTGCCTATCCAGGGCATCCACGTTAGCCATGCCTTGCCAATACAGCTCCGCCATCCCTAACTACACACTCACCCAGTCCCCCCGACAGAACTGGTCCAGACAAGCACCTCAGGTTACACATGGACAGAACTGGTCCAGACAAGCACCTTAGGGCAGAATGCCAAAAAAGAAATTGTGCCACTTCTTGAAGGAAAACAAAAAGCATCTCCCTATGTTCCCAGTGGTCACGTTTGAGACGCCTTCTCCACTGCTGCCATGGTCCTTGTCTGCCGCTGCGCCAGTGGGCACTTCCTGGCCTCCAGTGCGATATCCCAACACCTAGTCCTGTGCCCTCCAGACATGTCGCTGCTGCAGGTACCCATGCCCACTGCGTGCCACTGTAACAAGGACACTGCAGGCAAACGCCACTGAGCATGAATTTGCTGAAAGCCAAAGGCAACGACCAGAGGGTGGCTGGCTTCACACAAGGTCACTACGGTCAGCACTGAGCACAGAGTGTATGCCTAGCCATAGGGAGCAGGTAGAATACTGACTAAATTGTATTATTCACCTGACAAATCCTTTATCACATGCATAGTCCTAAATGCTACACAAACACATACTCACTGTATCCTCAAAACCACCCTGAGGCCAGGCATCTTTGATTTTAGACAGGAAAAACCTGAGCAGAAGTCATCTGGAGAGACTAGAGAGAAGTTATCTGGCTCCGGGTCATCCCATAGCAGTGCTTGGATTCAGGCAGTCTGGCCTGGGGCAGGCTCTCCGCTCCCCATCACTGTGGAGTCACGCCTCATCTGAAACCAAACCTATCTTCCCATTCTGGCTCTTGAAACTGCAAGGATCCCAACACAAATGACCGACCTACCTCTGGTCTTGGGGTGATAGATATTCACTGCAAGTGAAATGCCAAGCTGAGAGCAGAAAATAATATTCTGGGCATGGATTGGTAGCCAGAAGAGGAATCTCGTTAGCAGCCATTAGCTGCACACAGGGATGGCTTGGATCGTATCGGCTCTCCATCTACCCTACCACTCTCCACCTGCCTAGACAACCTTCTTCCACGAACACGGAAGGCTCTGGGTGACATTCTCCAAAACTCAGTGAGTCTATGTACTCAGGGAGAGGGACATGGAGAAGACAACATGGAATCCTTGGGATGAAGAGAGGTACACTCACAATCTCATCCCCTAATCACAAGGCCACAGCCTCAGATGCTATTAACCAAACAGCATCTGAGAGCGTGGCCTTCTTACAGCTCCTTTCCCCAAAGACCCTCGTCCCCCAGAGGGTGATGCTCAGAGCCCAACGCAGCCCAGGCCCGGAACATCAACCCCTCAAACACGGTCCCGTTCCTTCCCTAAGCCAAGAAACATTTCTTTTAGCTACATAACATCCCTGTAAAAGGCAGAGCGTACGACATCTGGGGAAGCAGAACTTCCCATACACCAGCAAGAGAGGGACAGATGGGAAGAAGAGGGACTCAAGCTCATCAGATAAGCGCAACACCACAGCTGACATCTGCCTCCCCTTCCTGGTGTCCTCACTTGCAGCCTTTCATCAACTTTATGAACCAGGAACTACTATCACAATCCCTTTTTCGTAGATGATGCAATCAAAGTTTGGAGACTTGCTAGACACATGCCAGTGTTGAACAGTGGTACCAGAGTCCAAATCTCGGTATCTCATCCGGGCACCTGTCCCCCATTCACCACCCACCCTCTCCTTAGATCTGAGGGCTAAATAGCCCCCACTCCTTATGTAAGAGAATATTATCTAGATGAGGACAAATCAAATTATTAAATGCATATAATAGACTTAAAATGAGCACATTTTAATTAATATTCTTTACTTAAAACTTTCTCCAAATTGCTTCAAGATAATAGTGATATGGACACTTTATAAGAAAGAGATGACTGGGCCTGGACCCACATCAGCTGCATCAGAATTCCGGGTTATTGAATAAGCAACTTGTATACTTGGCATCTGGTTATCTTGGAAGTTTGGGACATATGCTTTTCAAATTAAGTGCATATTGCTAATTAGGTCAATGCACACCATAAAGTTTCTATTGCAAGCTTTTAAGCACATAAAGGAAATTAAACAAAGCACAAGATGAAGTGCATGAAGTGAATTGAGAGTGAATAAGTCTACTTTCAGAAGACCAAAGGACCAGGTTTCTGTGCATGTCAAGCTACTTTATTTTGAAAAGTCAAAAATCGATTAATACACATATCACACAACTCAATACTTCAATTATATTAAGGATTGTACAATAATCACCAGTCAATTTTACAATGTTTTCTTCTTTCTCATACTCATTGTTACTAGCTCCCCATTTCCTTCCAGCCTTTCTTGCCAAATCCTAAGGAATCATTAATCCAGTTACTGTTTCTATAGATTTATCTATCCTGAGTTTTATACACAGAAAACCCAAACCAAACAAACAAAACTAACAATAACAAAGTAAAACGGAGAAAAACCTCAATGGAAAAGAAAGCAGAAAATATGAAAAACCAGAACAAATTTAAAATGGGTCAGAAGGGAGATCCAATGGTGAGGTGTTGAAATTTAATGTAGTTGCATGAGCAATAACTCATTTTCCAATGCGCTCTGCATGACGGCAAGACTATTCACATCCCTGATCTATACTGAGAAGGAATTCGCCAGAGGCTTCATCCACATGTATTTCTACTTCACTTTTTTTGAAAAACTGAAACGACTTTAAAATGGGTCAAACGAAAGATCAAGTGATGAAAGACTACATTTAAAATAACTACGTCTGGCATACAGACTTTACCAAGCTCTCCTCTGTCTGACAGCAAGGCTATGCGCTTTCCTGGACTGTGGTCAGGTGGGATTCACCAGAGGCTTAATCCATGTGGGGACACAGCAAATGACATTCGGGCTTCCACTGTCATCCATAGCCTACTGCAAACCAGGTGTTCACAACTTACGCTCTAATACCATTCCCTCCTTCACATTTAGAGTTTACCTTTTACAATTTGGGGATCATACAGGGAATGATCTTTGGGAAGAAGCTGGTGTGCTTCTTCCATGTGGACTGAGTTGACACCCCAACTATAGGGTTGCTTGTTTGAAGACAAGCCTTTAAGACCCCAGACACTATTCTCTCTCTCTCTCTCTCTCTCTCTCTCTCTCTCTCTCTCTCTCTCTCTCTCTCTCTCTCTCTCTCTCTCTCTCTCTCAGCAGTTTAATTGGCACTCCTTCCACATTTCAGACAGTCGAAAAGGTCAACCATGAGTTAGTTAGTTTATTGTGCCAACCTGGCCGAGGATGGAGGGATAAATGGCTCGGTGAGTCTCGCCTTTCTAGTTCTCAGGTCTCTTGCTTTCTGATGGTCGCACCAGGGTGCAGCTGCCTTAGCAGTTCCCTGCTTCAGCTGGCAAGACTGACTTCCTGCAAGACATCCCCAAGGAGAAGCCACATGGACCTACCCCGATGCAGCCCTGGGTGCTGGAGCAGCCGTGTGGAGACCCCTGCCAGCACTGAGATGCTTACACATTCACTGTCTCGACTTTCCTCCTGTAGTCGGCATCATTGTCTCTGTTTTGTGAGATGGAGGAGGACTTTGTGGATCGGTGTTGGACATATGGGTTAATGTTGGACTTGTGGGCTTGGGCAGCACTGGGTTGGGATGTTTTCTTGATGCTCACTTAATCTTTATATAAAACTCTTTCTTATAATGAGTTTCTGTGGATTTGTTTCTCTAAAGTACCCAGACTAACACAAACCATATCAAGAAGAGTTTACAATCTTTACCACAACCAATTTTAGAACATTTTCTTGTTCCACATACTCATTGTTATTCATGTAATTTTTCCATTTTTGAAAAAATATACACAATAAAGCATTCACCAATTCAACAATTTCTACATGTATAATTCAGCGTCACTGATCATACTTTTTGTGTTGTACAGTCATTGTTGTTATCCCTCTCCAAATTCTTCCACCTCCATTACAATGACCTCAATGCCCTCTAAGCAAAATCTCTTCCTCCTTCCGTCGGACAGGGCAAGATATGACAAAATAATAATTTATAAATTATCAAGGCTTCATGAGGGAGAGGGGAGTGGGGAGGGAGGAGGAAAAATGAGGACCTGATGCCAGGGGCTTAAGTGGAGAGCAAATGTTTTGAGAATGATGAGGGCAATGAATGTAGAAATGTGCTTTGCACAATTGATGTATGTATGGATTGTGCTGAGATGTATGAGCCCCTAATAAAATGATTTTAAAAAACTTTTTAAAAAGAATGGGTCAAAAGGGGGGTGAAATCCCCTTCCTCCTTCACCCATAATAACCATAGGTGAAGTTTGATTTCTCTTCTTTCTTATTTTTTTAAATAGTTTTGTTAATACAATATAGATCATACACTTCCATAGCTTCTAAAAAGAGTTGTAGATACATCCCTACCATCTGCTCTAATGCTCCCTCCCCATACCTACATCCACTGGTCTCTCCCAATTCTCCTCGCTCCCTCTCTCCCCGCCTTCCCTATAAACAGTGCATCAGTTATTGTCTCTATGCACCTGCTCCATCTGTGCTTTCTAAACTGGGACACCTAACAGAAACAACAAAAACCAAAATCAAAAGGAAAACAGAAAGAAGAAAATAATAATAATAATATAAAGAATAAGAAAGAACAATCCACCAACAATATTTAAAAAGCGAGAAGAAACTTCTTTCTTGGAACAATCAAGAAATATTTGGGCATAGAGCAAATTCAAGTTGGGTCAAGAGAGAGGTCAATTGACCTAGTTTCATATTATATTATGGTTTAATTTACCATAATCAAGTTTACAATAATTTCTGTTGATAGTAAAGCTGTTTGAGTCCCTCATCTGTCACTAGAAGGGATCTGCCAGAGTTCCAATCCAACCAGACACTGCAGATGGATTTTGTCCACCATAAGCTTTTACAAATTGGGTGCTCACAATTTAAGCTCTTGATACTTTTCACATTATTATATTTGGAGTTTGTTATTATCATCTTTGGATCACACAGGCTGGTGTGCTTCTTCCATGTGGACTTAGTTGATGGCTCACTTAGATGGCTGCTTGTTTAAATACATGCCTTATGACTCCAGCCACTTTGCCAATTGACAGCCGGGCACCATCTGTTTTCTTTACCACACTTGCAGCAGCACCCTTATCTTTTTTAAAAATCATTTTATTGGGGGCTCGTACAACTCTTATCACAATCCATACATCCATCCATTGTGTCAAGCACATTTGTACATTTGTTGCCATCATCATTCTCAAAACATTTGCTTTCTACTTGAGCCCTTTTGATCAGTTCATTTTTACCCAATGAATCCTTGATAACTTGTAAATTATTACTATTTTGTCATATCTTGCACTTTCTGGTGTATCCCTTCACCCACTTTTCTGTTGTTCATCCCCCAGGGAGGAGGTTATATGTAGATCCTTGTAATTGGTTCCCCCTTTCTACCCCACCTTCCCAGCACCCTTATCTTCAGTGATCTCTTCATGAAGCTGAGTATTGAGCAGGGCCAAGTTATAAGAACTAGCTGTTCATGGATGAGGGCTAGCATTATGTGGGAACCCACAGAATCCACCCGCTTTTCCCCGGGTAATGAATGCCTCTGGTTTAATTTGGAGGTCATAACATGACAAAAGTAATAAACAAGACTAGAATCAACAAGATTAACAAACAAATAAAACATAAGAAACAAACAAAAAACCACTGTCAATCATCACTTCAGGGTATAAGGCGATTGCATTAATAACATCAATAGTTTATCCAATGGCAACGAACTTAAGGCACTGTTGATATGGAGAGTGCATGTGTTGATATGGAGAGTGCATGTGTTGATATGGAGAGTGCATGCGAGCGCAGTCCAACTGCAGGCTGCAATCCATGAGCTGTCGCTCTGTAGGACTGACTTCTTAATTGACTGAACTCCGTTTACATCGAGCAGGAGAATGGTGCTTGGGGAAAATCTCAGGGCAGACCCTGGCCTCTCAGACCAAAGCCTGCCATATTAACGCAGAGGGCACATCGAGGCACTAAATATCTATTTTCGATGCTGTTCTTTCTGAAAGCTGACCGCCCTCTAGTTTCTTGCTACATTTTGCTATAGCATCATGTCTTCAGTGATCTCTTTGTGAGGGCAAATGTCAAGCACGACCATGTCATAAGAACTAATTATTTTAGATTGGGCTAAAATTAAGTGCTAGCTCCAAATCAACTCAAATATGTACAGTTTAATCACTCAAGTATGGACAGTCTCTGGTTCATCTTAGAGACAATACTGTCATTTTATATTAGAGAACATTAGTAGTCATCCCTCTGGAGAATAAGGTGATTTTATCGATAGTTTCATTAATTTAGCCAATGGTATTTAAAACACTGTTGAGAACACGTCATTGTACAAGTATAGGCCTGCTACAAACCACATTACATAAATTATTGACTTGCACAGATTAAACTGTGCAATAGTGACTGGACAATATTTACACAAACAATGGGGTTTAGTGATAGGGCACAACTTTAATCACATTCATTCAGTCCAGCAGAACCATACCTACCAGACTAATATATGTCATAATAAAGCAAGGATATATTAAAATAGTACGGGTATGGTCGTGCTGGGCTACCATTCATTGGGCCTTACAGTTGATGAACTTGTCACTATAAAACTTCAACCAATAGTTTAAAAAATCAATGTTTTAACTCATATGTGGGCAGACAGAAGCACTGACAAGATGATTGTGCGATGGAAATTGTTCCACAACTGACTGACTGCGATAGTCCCAAACTTGCGATAAAAATACTCTCAGGACTAACCTAGGCTACAGACAATGTCAGGAACATCTCAGTCCTTGGGAAGAGTGCTACTTAGAGGTCAGGATACAGATCACAAAGCTTTACAAGCTCAGGAATTTTCAAACAATACACTCTTCAATTTTCAGACCCAAAAGAGAAGGTGCCGGCCCCAGCTAACCCGCTGCCCTGAACCCAGTCTCCCCACAAGACTCCCAGAGGCCAGCTTTGTTTCATACCAGAATCTAGACTGCTGGCACTGGGCATCCACATGCTTGTGCTGAGGGGGATGGACACTGCTGTTCACCAGGGTTTGATGAGCCTCATTTTCCAGCAAAGCCTGTCCCTGTGGGTGGAAGGCAGCCCGAATGGAAAGGTTCCGACTGGTAAAAGGCACAGACAGCAATGAAGCCAGGTAGGTACACATGACAGCTTCTCAGGCGAATGGGAAGGTAGGTCAAAAGGCCTTGCTTAACGGCAAGTCCCCATGGGAATGTTCTTGTGTTTCTGGAAGAAGCCTGAGAGCTACAGTGTGCATGTTTGATGAAGACCCCCACGGTGCTTCTGCAGAATCATCATCTAAGTGTCCAATAATCAAGCATTGCTTAAATACGGAATTTGCTCTCAGTTTAAATATTTCTCACTTGCTTCATGATAGAAATTTTCTCTCTGGATTATTTTAGTATCGATTTTAGTATTCCTGGTGATCTTTTCTTTCTTCCTCTTTATTTTGATTTATTTATATATTCTGTTTTTTTATTGTTTCTGATGTTTCCCAGTATATGAAACACAGAAAGACTGCATGTATAAAATGAGTGTGGAAGGGGAGAGGTGCACTGGAATTGATTGTGATGATGCATATACACTTTTAAAAAGCGACTTAACTATGAAAGCGTATGATATGTGTGTTTTATATCAATAAAACTATTGGAATAAAAAAAGAACTGATTAAATAAATAAGGCAACAGGTTATGCGATCAGTACAAACCATGCAAGCCAATTTTTATCAACAAATACAAATGAACATACTCTATTATTAAACAGAAAGGAGCCACAATAAACAGCACTTCAGAGCAAACATGGGAAGATTTCCTCAACAACTAAGGGGAAGGTTCTGCTAGGAGGGAGAGCCTATACCTTCTGGTGGTGAGAAAATCAAGTTAAAAGCTAGATAGACCCAAGTTCCTTAAAACGGGAGAGCAGCAACGTCTACTTAAAGATCCCCTTTAGCATTGGCCAGCAGCACACATCACGTCTGTGACCCCTGCTGCTCCCCAGCATAGCTGACTTTTCCCAGACCCACAGGCAGCCCAGCCAGGCAAACATCCTCCTTCCATCACTGGCCGCTGCGAGTTCAGCATTGTGAGAGCAGCTTGGGGCAGAGACTGTAAGTATTCCATCGACACTTTTGCCATTTCCCCCCTTCCGACTTCTTTCTTGCTTTGTTTTCTGTGGCCCACCCCCATCCCACTGGTTCCACCTCCCCCACAAGGCACACATAAACACATAATAACCCTACTAAAGGAACAGGAAGACCCACTCATGAGGCAGTTTTACTTTCTACTTTATTTCATTTTCGGGAATTTTGTTCTATTATATTTTTATTATTTTTTTCTAATTCTCTTCCTCTTCCAGTATGACTCTGCCACCCTGAGAATATGTATTTCTCCCACCCCCATCCAGGCAAAAACAGGCAGGTCTGCCAACTCCAGCATAGCCGTCCAATCAAGGGCTTTATTATTTTCTTCCACCCTCTGAATGCACAAGCCCATCCACGTTCACACCTCCTTAACGACAGGATTTCAGCACTCACACCCAAGCCACACCTGTCTTTTCTCTTTTGTCCCTCTTCTTCTCTGCATATCCACCCATGACCTCTTTCTATACTCTTTTTCCTCATGAGATATTCATTTTCATTACTCCTCTTAAAACATATTTTCCCATTATTTTTACAAATCTGTTGATCCACCCAGATAGCCATTTATTATTACTATCACTACTTTCATTTAATTCTCTCGTTTCTTCCCTAACTTTCCTCCCTTACCGATCTCTACTCCCTTTTCTCTGTCTCACCACTCTTTGTTTCCCAGCTCCTATTAGACCTCGCCTACATCACTAGACAGAGCCAACTACCTCTACATAACCTGGCAGCTCCACAGCAATAGCAGCTGTACCACGATGCCGAGGAAACAGCAATCAACCAGAGTAAACCACAAAAAAAAAAAATCAAGAAAAAAAACACACAATTTTTTTTTTAAATAACCCAAATACAATGGAGTAGTCTGGAAAAGAGGCCTTGGAACTCTCAGAAACAGAAATCAAAAGAACAAGGCTTATGTCCTTAAAAATGATGTGAGGAACATTCATGAGGACAATGGAATATATTGAAAAACTAACATCCTTAAATCAAAAGGAATCCTAGAAGATAAACAATGTTGTAGCAAACTTAGGCAACATATTGAAAGACCTGAGGAATAGAATGGAAGAAAAGGAACACTGAATTAGTGAACTCAAAGACAATCACTCTGACAAGAATCAATAAGAAAAACAGTCGACAAAAAACACTAAGGAATCAGAAGAATGTCTGAAAGAGATGTACACCATCAAGGGAAGCAATCTACATCCCAGAACAGCTCGGCAATACCTTTGCTGGGCACAGACTCCAAATAAGAGAAAGAACATGAATAGATGTATGCTTTCCTGTATTCACTGCAGCATAATTCACAATAACAAGAAGCTTCTTGCATCCCAAGAAAACAGCTTCTTGAATCCCTAAGAATCAATATCTCTGAAAAACAGCCATGAGACCATGAAACCCCTCAGGACACGGATGGGCCTGGGAACCATGATGCTGAGTGAAGGTATTCAGTCACAAAAGACAAATACCGTGTGTATCCACTACTATAAGGCTAAGCACCCGGATGAAAGCAGACGTCTGCTGTAAAGCAAAGTAACCCTCTCATCCGATCCCCCAAGCATGCGGTAGCCTGCACGCACCCTCTGCCACTCCCCTTACAGGTACATCTTAAAACAAATTTAGACAGAGGAGACCTCACCTCCACTGGGGCCATTTTCTCAAAACGGGGACCATTGTGCTAAAGTCACTCCAAAGCAACAGACACCTTCAGGACCAGGGGTGTGAGGGGTGATACTGGAAGGGTGGAGGGAGAGTGGGTTGGAAAGAGGGAACTGATTACAAGGATGTACATGTGACCTCCTCCCTGGGGGACGGACAACAGAAAAGTGGTGAAGGGAGACATCGGACAGGGAAAGATATGACAAAATAATAATTTATAAATTATCCCCTCACTGACCCATGGCGCTACAGGGGACAGCACCAGAGACACAGTGTGGGAATTGCGCCTGACCTGATCCCACCACACCGAGGCAAAGCACTGGGGGAGTGCAGCGGAACAGCAAGGGAATGGAGTGGCAAGGTCCCCAGGGAATGCTGAAAGTGGACTTTGGGGCCAGGGCGTGGTGCCCCAACAGACTGGACTGGAAAACACTCCTAAGGGCCAAAAAAACGATCCTTGAACTAAAAAAAAAAAAAAAGAATAAATTATCAAGGGCTCACGAGGGAGGGGGGAGTGGGAAGGGAGATGGAAAAAAAGAGGACCTGATGCCAAAAGCTTAGGTGGAGAACAAATGTTTTGAAAATGATAAGGGCAATGAATGCACAGATGTACTTTACACAATTGATGTATGTATGGATTGTGATAAGAGTTGTATGCACCCCTAATAAAATGATTTAAAAAAAGAGTGATAAGCAAACCTTCCTGGAAATTCATTAAAATGGGGAAAGGAGGGCATGGTTGTCCTAGAAGAGGTGATTACATTACCGCTGGTGAGTAAACTGGTGGAACAACCTCCCATGGGCAAAAGAGAAAAAAACCAACATGCTTAAGAGTGCTAAAATACATATATAGAACACAAGGGGGAGACTATGCCCGGCACTACATTCCTAACTGGACACTTTTAACTTGGTTTCTATATAGCCATTAGTGACCCAGGGACTATTATGAATCTTGCCTTTTGCCTTCTGAGGCACATAACGGCCCTTCATAGACCACACCAGAAGGATTCTACATGAAACTTAACCTGTAGCACATTGAAGGAAGTGCCATACTTTAAGGCTGAAATGGTCTAGTGTGAGAAATGGATGACTGCCATCCCAAGGTTATGGAGTTGGCGATCATTGGACTTTGGTTCGGATCTCTTGCTTTGAAGGTACCCAGGTCTACCTGGTATTGAAGGTAGCCCAGGTCTACCATATATTTACTATTTTAATGCCCACCTTGCTTTTTCATAATACATATTATTAGCCTGGGAGGCATGGTTCAGCCTTTGTGAATGATTGTTATTAAAAGTTTTATCCTATCACTGTGGTAGTCATCTAATCTGGTGTCAATTTAAGGATTAAGAGTGTAGGGGCGGGGTCTAGGCTGTCAATCTGGAGATAGCCAATGAGACTGCTGTGAGGGCATGGCCTTCTCTTGAGGATTCTGGGAAATCTGGTGCTTCCTCCGTGGAGGTGAGATACACTTATCTCTCTCAGTTCACTCTCTTGGAGACTCTCTACTGACAAGGCTGACTTCCTGCGAGGCATCCCTGAGGAGATGCCACATGGAGATGCAGCCCTGGGAACTGGAATGGCCACGTGGAGACCTCTGTCAGCGCCGAGATGCATCTACCACCACTGACTTTGCAACCACTGGCCTGTGGTTGTTCTGCATTTGGCATCGTTGCATGTGTTTCATGAGTCTGAAGAGGACTTTATGGATTGGTGTCAGACATATGGGCTAATAATGGACTTATGACTTTGGACTGGACTGGGTTGGGATGTTTTCTCAGTGTTCTTGTACACAAACCTCTCCCTTATACACACGTGTGTCTGTGGATTTGTTCCTCTAGTCTATCAAGGCCAACACAGTTTGCTTCCTGTATTTGTTGTATAAGAAATCCAGGCGAGGTAGACTGCAGAGACAGCACCTGGACTGATCACTGCTAGGGGCACGGCAAGAAACGAGGGGGAAATGGTAGCTAACAGTAAGCAGGAGAGAAAAGATTCCGAACTTGATGGTGTTGATGACTGTAGAAATCTCCTTAATACGGTGGAAAGATTAAATTGTATAATATAAGAAACATATGCCAGTAAAACTCTTTTAATTGGGGCAGGGAATATATGGATGTGCTTTATACAATTGATGTATGTATATGTATGGATTGTGATAAGAGTTGTATGAGCCCCTAATAAAATGTAAAAAAAGAAAAGAGGGAAAAAAAAGAAAATGATTAGGGCAAAGAATGTACAGATGTGCTTTATACAATTGATAATATGTATATGTATGGACTGTGATAAGAGTTGTATGAGCCCCTAATAAAATGTTAAAAAAAACTCTTTTAAAAACAGAATTATAAATGTGATACGCGAACTAAACATATTTCACATCACTATATTAGTAGGGCTTAATTGGGTTAAGTGTGCTGTATTACTTATCTGGTAGGCTAATTCATCTTTTCTCATCACTTTCTTTTATTGAGTAACTAATGAGTAAAACTTCTTCCACATTCAGTGATGTGAGTGTAAATAAATATGACTTATAAGATCAAAAATTAAAATAAAATTAGTCAAAGTTTATGAATTATTAAATGTAACTTGGACTAAAATCCTTTATTTCATACATTTATGTTTAAAATCCATTCTTATTAGATTTGCCCATGGCAGGCAGTTAATAAGGTTGCTCCAGTCCTGATGCCAAGTTCTTCATACAATCTAGATTCTTTGACTATTTACTTAGCATACAGGTTGACTATTCCCTAGTTCCATTCGCACAGGTTCCACATGAGCATGCAGAGTGCTGGGCTTCCTCTTCTTCTCTTAGTTCGTTATGGTCCACACAGTCAAATGCCTGTGCATAGTCAATAAAACACAAATTTTAATTTTCTGGTGTTCTCTGCTTCCAGCCAAGATCAACCTTGATAAGAGCAGAACAGGGCGTCTGCCTGCCAAGGGAACAATGGGCCTGGAGGCCATGCCTGGAGACTCATAATCACTATTCTGACAAAGAAAAACAGCCTGAATTATGCTTATGAAGGAAATATACCGGGGACCAAGGAGTGGACTAGTCTGAAAGCAAACGGTCATCTACAGAGCTATCACCCTCATCCCTTTGACTTTTCCAATAAAACCAAAGAAGCGCTCCCGAGCCTGGGCTCTTTTTCAACTCAAGGGGGGACCAGCTTCACTCTTGAAGTGTATCTAATCTATGCTTAAGTAAATGTTTGCTTAGCTCTCTGTTACTGTGTGTGTGTGTGTGTGTGTGTGTGTGTGTGTCTTTCCTCTGTCGCCATGACAAGAAGACAACCCAATGCTGGCACCAGAACTTAACACATCTGGCATCAGCAATGATAAACTTTATTCCACATCCTCTTCTGAATCTGACCTGAATCTCTGGCAGCTCCTGGTCAATATATGGCTACAATTGTTGCAGGATGATCTGCAGTGAAGTTTCACTTGCATGTGATATTAAGATAGTTCTCTGCGCATCCTGTTGGGTTCCCTTTCTTTGGCATGGGTACAAACACAAATCTCTTCCAGGCAGTTGGCCACATTTGTTCGCTCTCTTCCAAAGTTCTTGGCACACACCAGTGAGTGCTTCCAGGGCTTCCTCTGAGTCCTCATTTCAATTGGTAATCTATCAATTCCTGAAGCCTTGTTTTCGGCTCGGGCCATTAGTCCAGCGTGGATTTCTTCCTCAGTGCCACTCACTTTCTATCATGTGCCACCAAATGAAATGGTTGAATGTTAACTCGTTCTTTTTGGTACAGCGGCTCCATGTATTCTTCCCATCTTCTCTTGATGTTTCTGGCACCATTCGATATTTTGCCCAGAGAATCTTACACCATTGCAACCCAAGGCTAGAATGTTTTCTTTGGTTCTCTCCGTTCAGATATGCTGAGCGTGTTTTTCCTTTTTGGTTTCGAACTTCAGGACTTTTGCACATTTCATGTTAATATTTTACTTTCTCTTCTCGGGCTATCCTTTGGAATTTTCTGTCCAGCTTTTTTTAAAGATCATTTTATTGGGGACTCTTACAACTCTTGTTACAATCCATACATCAATTGTATCCAACATATCAGTACATATATTCCATTGTTCTTTTCTAGACATTTACTTTCCATTGAGCCCTTGGGATCAGCTCCTCATTTTTCCACCTCACCCCCAACCCTCGTGGCCCCTTGACAGATTATAGATTGTTAATTATTTTCAAATTCTGTTCAGCTTTTGCTTCATCATTTCTTCCATTTGGCTTAGCTAATCTATGACTAAGAGTAAGCTTCAGAATCTCTTCTGATATCCACTTTTTGATCTTTTCTTTCCAAGAGCCCTGGTGGCATAGTGGGTTACATGTTGGGCTGCTAACCAAAAGGTCAGCTGTTCAAAACCACCAGTCATTCTGCAAGAGAAAGGCAATAGTCTCTACCCCAATAAGGATTTATAGTCTCAGAATCCCACAGAGACAAATCTATTCCCTTCTATAGGATTGTCGTGAGTCGGAATTGACTCACTGGCAGTGAGTTTGGTTTTTGCTATTCAATTAGAAGGGGTCAAAGCTTGGAGAATGGAGAAAATGGCATCATCCTTTTGGACAATTCCATTGAAGGACGAACACTGAATTCATACACTCCACAGGCCATAAACAAACAACTTCGGAGTTCTAAACCTAAGATCATGGAACAAGATCGTATCAGTAACAGCAAGATCCTTGAACTTTGTATGCTGAGCTTTATAATTTCACTCACCCTATTTCTACAACATATTTTCAAAACCTGTGAATTTATAACATTTCCCGGGTAATGCAAGCTATTGAAGTTATTGCCTTTTATTTATTATTATTACCTTTGAAATAGCTTTTTAAATTATCAATTAGGATTTATTGCATGCTAAACATTACTTTATTATAGTTCTCTTTACATTTTTATTTTATTATACTACGTTTAGATTGTTTTCTTTCAATAGGAAGATACCCTTGGGATTCTTTTTATTACTTCTACTAATTATGATTAAGGCTTAAAAGCAAAATGTCTTGGTTAAACAAGCTCCATCCGTGGCTGGCGTTGGTAAATTGACAAACTGATAGCTCTGTTACTTTTGCCCCCAATCAAAAGGCTCTAGACTCTGAAGGGCCTCTTGTTGCCACAATTTCAGATTGCATGTTTATGCCTACTGCCGTTATAGACTCTGAATGTCCTTATCTAAAAGGCCATATATACAAGACGATGTCACTTGCTCTCTGTTTTCTTCATCTCATCTATTTTGAAACTCAAACTTGATGTACTTCATAGTCATGGGAAACCCATTCATTCATTGATAATTCTAGCTATCTAGACGCAGTAATGGACTGTGCTGCAAATGATCAAATCTTTCCCATATGTGAGTAGTTTAAAGACTGCAAAGAATATGGTGCATTGTCCATGTGCAATAATTCATTACTTGAAAAATGGTTTGCAAGAAAAGTGACTTGAAGAAGTAAACCAAACCAGTCCTTTTCATAATGAAAAAAGTGGGAAGGGTATGATGTATGACCCAGAGAGAGATATATTGTTATGTGGAGGAATAGCTTACATGAGGGAAAACTCTAGTGTTGAGTCACACACATTGACTATAACACATTTAAATGGGTGGGTCGGATGCACTCTAGACACTTTCTGTATTCCCTTAAGCACATGTTCTTACAATGACAGCACACATTGCTCTGATAATGCTGAAGCTCATATCTGAAATAAAGCGACAATTAAATAATAAAAACAATCCCATATTACAGGCAGATCTGAAGTTGAATGCTCCCATCTCTAATAATTTGTACCTTGGCTTGGTATTTCCCATTCTTATTAACTGCAAAGGGCTGGGGACTGCATCTGACCGACTGTGGCTACACAAGGGTGAGGGAGAATCCAATTCCACTCAAGTCTAAAGTCAACAGCTACAAAGTCTATGCACACTAAAGTACTTAGAAACCAAATTTCAATGGATTAATTTTTAAGTGGCATGTGAGTCACATCGTGCAATCCAGTAGTTCAGTCATACTCAGGAGAGTTGTATGATTAGCACCACAACTTTGGGACATTTTCTTCTGGCTCATACTCAATTACGTCAGCTTCCCATGTCCCCCTGGAAATTATTAATCCTGTTACTCACTCTATAGATTTACCGATCCTAGATTCCATGTACAGAAAAAAGACACACACAAACAAAATCAAGAAATAAATAATCTGACAACAATCACAAAATAAAACAGAGAAGAGCCTCATTTGAAAAGAAAGCATAAAATATTAAAAACTAGAACAAATATAAAATGGTTCAAAAGGGCAATCGAATGAACAGGTACTACATGTCAACCGAACAGTGTCTGCCATACTTTATACTGCTGTCTCAGAGTTCCACTGAAAATATCTGGCCTCCTTAATATCAGGTTGTTCCTCTTAGTAGGACCTCACTCTACGCATCCTTCTAAGGTCCTCTGGGATGGTGTCCAGCTGTGCTGTCAGATCAGCCCTTGTGGGCTTACACGTTTCTGAAGAGCAGCTATCCAAAAACAGCCCTTGCAGAAAACAAGTGACTTCTTTGTGGGCAACACGAGACCTGCTCACCAACAGATGAGACTTCCCGAATTTGTCTTCTTCAGAGAAACACATAGCGAGGTTTATGCTCATAAGGGAGAAGAGTAAGAGCATCCAAAATTCATAACGGAGGCATCACATCAATAGGGAAGTAATAGGTTCTTGTTAAAAGTCAGACTCTGATTTTTAGCATAGGTTCTGCTTCAAAACTACAGTCTGTCATTTCTTTAAGTTTCCACTGTGCTTTGCTGAAACTAATAGATAAGTGACATAAAATTTTTTAAAAAGGTAAGTGACATCTAGGGGGGGAAAGTGGGAATTTTAACCGCCCTCAACAAACAGTGATGGGGCCAACATGCATTCATAGTAAACACAAGGTCAGGATGTAAAATCACTTAGGAAGACAATGTCAAGCATACAAGTGATTAATTTCTTAGGGAAAATGTGTGCTTAATTAACCAAACCCGCCAGGATATAGACCACCTGAGAATATATGAACTGTTTGCTCCTGGAACCAAACAAAATTAAGAATAGCTGACTACAATTTCACCATTAAGAATAATGAAACCCATACATACATAAATTGAGTAAAACACATTTGTACATTCATTGTATGAGCCCTCAATAAAATGATAAGAAAAAAAGAATACGCCAAAGCAGCTGGCTCATTCCACTCTAACCAAATAGCCGACTCTCACATTTCAAAGGACTTTATACACAATTATTAGTCCCCTACGTTTCCTTTGTATAAAAGCTTCTAGTTAGATAGAGATAGTAAAACACTGCTGAGAGCATGCTCAACTGTGTTTTCCTAATTCATGAACTGGTGATTATAATTTTTCAGCAAAACTCTTGGTTTTACTGTAAGCAGACTCTGTGGCTTGTGCTCTACAACAGACCCACAAATAGACTATGCAGATCTGTGGATGTGGTCGGAGTTCTAAACGACACTGCTTAAACCACTAAACTGACTCAAGATTTCCAGAGTTCGTGTGGAGAAGGTCATGGGTTCATGGCTGTTGATTCGGGTAAATGCATTTGAACTTAATTATAGGATCTAGTGGTCTAAAAGATTAATTTACATTTATGTGAAAGGATATGCTTGATGTTTTATTATTTTTTAATCTTTAAAAAAATCATTTTATTGGGGGCTCGTACAACTCTTATCACACTCCATCCACACATCCATTGTGGCAAGCACATTGGGACATTTGCTGCCATCATCATTCTCAAAACATTTGCTTTCTACTGGAGCCCTTGGTATCAGCTCCTCATTTTCCCTTTCCCTTCACACCTCCCCCCACTCATGAACCCTTGATAATTTATAAATTGTGTTTAGTTTGTCATGTCTTACAGTGTCTGACGTCTCCCTTCACTCATTTTTCTGCTGTCAATCCCCTAGGGAGGGGGTTATATGTAGATCCTTGTGATCAGTTCCCCCTTTCTACTCCACCTTCCCCTCCTGATATCACTACTCTCGTAATTGGTCCTGAGGGGTTTATCTGTCCTGGAGTCCCTGTGTTTCCAGTTCTTATCTGTACCAGTGTACATCCTCTGGTCTAGCCAGATTTGTAAGGAAGAATTGGAATTAGGATAGTGGTGGGGAGGAAGCTTTAAAGAACTAGAGGAAAGTTGTGTTTCATCGGTGCTATACTGCACTCTGACTGGCTCCTTTCCTCCCCGAGACCCTACTCTAAAGGGATGTCCAGTGCCTACAGATGGGCTTTGGGTCTCCACTCTGCACTCCCTCTCATTCACAATGATATGATATTTTGTTCTTTGATGCCTGATAACTGATCCCTTTGACATATTGTGATCACACAGGTTGGCGTGTTTCTTCCATGTGGGCTTTGTTGCTTCTCAGCTAGATGGCTGCTTGTTTATCTTCAAGCCTTTAAGACCCCAGATGCTATATCTTTTGATAGCCAGGCACCATCAGCTTTCTTCACCACATTTGCTTATGCACCCACTTTGTCTTCAGCGTTCATGTCAGGAAGGTGAGCATCATGAAATGTCAAGTTATTAGATCAAAATGTTCTTGCCTGGGGGAGCACTTGAATAAAGGCCCAATGTCTATCTGCTACCTTAATTCTTAACATATAAATATGAGTACATAGATCTATTCTCCTCTCCTTATATATAAATATATTTACATATGTACATACCTATACTTAAACCACTAAAAATGCCCTTTGCTTCCTAGTTCCTTCCTCTATTTCCTTTTACTTTCCTCTTGTCCCACTATCATGTTCAGCCTTCATCTGGGTTTCAGTAATTTCTCTTGGTTATACTGCCTTTGATCAAACCCTACCAGGCCTCCTACACCCTCCTTGCCATACATTTTACAATGTTTGATGTTTTAAATGTTGTTTTCCTGATGTAAGAATCCATTTTCTCTCTTCTCCTAAACTATCTAGAACAACATACTATGGTTATGCAAACAAAAGTGAATCATCATTTATATTTCCATAATTCATTCAGGGCTGGGAAGCTCTCAATGAGTATTCTTATTTTTCTGACAATATAGTTATGTTACATATCCATTACTTATCTGTCAGTTTGTTCTATTATGGTGGCTAGTGTCACTGGTATTTCAAATGCCAGTTGGGTCACTCAAAGCACACAAGTTTCAGCAAAGCTTCCAGACTATGCAGAACTCGGCAGCCCGCGTGGAGGAAGTAGTGGCTAATTGTCAGGTACTAAAGGAATTGGAAGAACACTGTTGGAGACAGAGCCAGAGGATGGGCCCCTGGTGAGGAGCTGCCTTCTTATAGTCGACCATAGTGACATGAATGGAGTACTGCCTGGGGGAATGGAGCCTTTGGGTCTTCATTTGCTGACGGGGCACGACTCAAGGTAAAAAGAAACAGCTGCAAAACACTACTAATCATAACTTGGAATGTACAAAATGTTAATCTAGGAAAATTGGAAGCCATAAAAATGAAAGGGAACACACAAAAATCTCTATCATAGGCATTACTGAGCTGAAATGCACTGGTATTGGCCATTTTGAATCAGAAAATCATATGGTTTACTCTGCTGGGAGCAGCATAGTCAAGAGGAATGGAGTGACATTCATTGTCAGATAGGATAATATCTACCTGCCTTCAAGGAAATCCAGTCAATACAAATATTATTCAAATTTATGCACCAATCACCAAAGCTAGTTATGAAGAAATTGAAGAATTCTACCAATGTCTTCAGTCAGAAATTGATCAAACATGTAATCAAGATGCATTAATCATTGGTGACTGGAATGTAAAAGTTAGAAATGAAGAGGAAGAAATAGTATTTGGGAAATATTGTCTTAGAAATAGAAACGAAGTTGGAGATCACATAATTCATATTTGTACCCATTCCAAAGAAAAGGGATCCAACAGAATGTTCAAGTTATAGAACAATATAATTAATAGCATATGTAAATGTTGCTGAAGATCATTCAACAACAGTTGCAGCAGTACAGATTTAGGACAGGACAGGGAACAAGGGACACATTGCTGAGGAATACCAGAAAGATGTTTACTTGTGTTTTATTGACTATACAAAGGTATTCAACTCTGTGGATCATAATAAACTGTGAATAACATTGAGAAGAATTGGAATTCCAAAACACTTCATTTTGCTCCTGTGGAACTTTTACATGGATGAAGAGGGAGTTGTGCAAACAGAACAAGAGAGTGCTGCATGGTTTAAAATTAGGAAAGGTGTGCATCAGGGTTGTATCCTCTCACCATACTTAATCAGTCTGCATGCTGAGCAAATCATCAGAAGTTGGATTATATGAAGAAGAATGTGGCATCAGTATTGGAGGAACGTTTTTTAAAAACCTGCAATATGCAGATGACACAACTTTGCTGGCTCAAAGTGAGGAGGACTTGAGGCACTTGGTGAAAATCAAGGATTGCAGCCTTAAGTGTGTATTACAAGTCAATGTAAGGAAGACTAAAACCTCACTGTATTACAAGTCAATGTAAGGAAGACTAAAATCCTCACAACAGGACCAATAGGTAACATCATGATAAATAGTGAAAAGAATGAAATTGTCATGGATTTTTGTCTTATTTGGATCCACAATCAATGCTCAAGGAAGCAGCAGACAAGAACTTAAAAGATGTATTGCAAAAAAGAAAGAAAGAAGTGTATTGGATAAATCTGTTGCACAAGATCTCTTTAGAATATTGAAAAGCAAGGGTGTTACTTTGAGGACTAAGGTGCACTCACCCAAGCTATGGTGTTTTCCATTGCATCATATACACGTGAAAGTAAGAGAGTAAATAAGGAAGACTGAAGAATTGAGGTGCTTGAACTGTGGGGCTGGAGAAGAATATTGAAAGTACCATGGACTGGATAAAGGACAAACAAATCTGTCTTAGAAGAAGTACAGTCAGAGAGCTCCTTGGAGGCAAGGATGTGGAACTTCTTCTCATGTACTTTGAATAGGTTGTCAGGAGAAACCAGTCTCCGGAGAAGAACATCATTCTTGGTAGAGGGGCATAGAAAAAGAGGAAGGCCCTCAACATGATGGACTGAAACAGTGGCTGCAACAATGGGTTTCAGAATAGGTCCAATTGTGAAGGAGCAGGAATGGGGAGACCCTGGAATGTTTGGGTCTGTTGTGCATAAGGTTGCTATGGGGGTTGCTATGGGAGATAACCTACTCCATGGCTCCTACCAACAACATAGGTATATGTATGCATAAATTCATTAGAAATGTGTCCCTATATTTAACAAGAACACTGTGAGAGATGGTTTGCTTGATATAGATCTTGCATCTGACTCAGCAACTTCCAGCTCTCTGGACTTGATCCAACTGGAATAAAAATCATGCCCCCATTGACTAGAAGAGATCCGTATTTCTAACAACTCCGAAAGAATGCAGAAATTATCAAACAACGTCATTAATATCACAAGCAAGTAAAAATATGGCCGAAGATTATCCAATGACGGTTGTAACAGTCCATTGACAGGGAGCTGCCAGAAACTCAGGCCAGATTCAGAAGAGGACATGGAACAAGGAATAGCACTGCTGATGTCAGATTAGTCTTGGCTGAAAGCAGAGCACACCAGAAAGATGTTTATTGTGTTTGACTGACTCTGTAAAGGCATTTGTGTAGGTCATAATAAATTAGGAATAGCATTGTGGAGAATGGGAGTTCCAGAATACTTAACTGTGCTTCGGTGGCACCTGTACATTTTCTAACCCAACAAGGGAATACTGTGTGGTTTAAATCAGGACAGTTGTGCACCAAGATTTTATCTTTATCCTCTTATTATACTTACTCCATTTCTATACTGAGAAAATAATCAGAGAATCTGGACTATATGAAGATAACCCAGCATCAGAATTGGACCAAGGCTTATTAATAACTTTTGATATACAGATAATACAACCTTGCTTGTTAAAAGTGAGGAGGACTAGAAGTATATATTGATGAAGATCAAGGATTAAAGCTTACAGTATAGGTTACAACTTAATATAAAGAAAACAAAAACCTTCACAACAAGATCAATAGGCAACATCATGATAAATAGAAAAAGACTGAAGTTGTCAAGGATTTCACCTTGTTTGAATCCACAGTCAATTCTTATGGAAGCAGCAGTCAAGAATTAAACAACGCATCGCATTGGGTAAATCTGTTGTACAAGACTTTAAAATACTTAAGAGCAAAGATGTCAGTTTGAGTGGTGAGGCATGCCTGACACAATCTGTGGTATTTTCAGTCACCTCATATGCATGTGAAAGCTCATAACTGAATAAGGAAGAATGAAGAAGAATGGCTGCAACTGACTTACGGTACTGGCCAAGAATATTGAGAGTACTGTGGGCTGCCAAAAGAACAAACAAAACTGGCTGGGAAGTACACCCAGAATGGTCCTTAGAAGCAAGGGTGGCAAAACTTCATCTTACTTATTTTGGACACGTGATCAGGATAGACCAGTCCCAGAAAAGGGCGCCATCAGGTATAGGAGCAGTGAAAAGGAGGAAGAAGCTGCAACACTGGGCTCAAACATAACAATTTTGAGGATGATGCAAGGTAGGGAAAAGTTTCATTCAGCTGGACATAGGGTTGCTATGGGTTGGAACTGACTCGATGCTACTTAAGAACAATATAAGCATGTAGTACAACCACTCCAACTTAAATTTTGTTAAGTTTATTTTTAGCAACACTATATTCATGATAGTGCTGCAGTTCTTTCTGTCATACATAAGCACTGACTCAGTGCAATTAAAACAATGGCAAAAATCAGCAGCCTTTCTTATTGCTTTTGGCCCTCAGCCCTGCTCCCCACGGACAATGCTCTTCCCAGGGAACAGCTGCATAAGCCCACCGTTCACACATGAGTCACCCTAGATCGACTGCTCCATTGGTTCTGGCTTCACAGAACCTGACCCCTGGGTTGTTAGGTCCCATACTAAAGTTCCATCAGAAAAGCAAAACACACCCATCTCTTTCATGAAAACTGGCAAGGAAAAATCCTTTGTTTGACAGTGATTTACCATTTACTAAAAGAATGTTACCATCAACAGAATTACCTTAAGCCCCCCCAATTTTTTTAAAAAAAGAATTACCTTAAGCCCCATAGGGATGATTTATGACATACTAAAAAGTGTATTACAAGAAAATGACAATGATATCTCTAAATGTTAAGCAGGAGCCATGATTTTACTAATGGGTTTTGAGTGCTCACTTGATCATAGCCCTAATATAAAAACAATGTGTTCCTATAACATATCCCTGCTTAGTACTTGCACTCATGAGATCACTACAGACATGAGTACCATAACAAAGTGTAGTGAAGAAATCAGATAGTGCCTGGCAATCATGAAAAACAGGATCTGGGGTCTTAAAGGCTTGTCTCAAAACAAGCAACCATCTAAGTGAGTGCATGTGGAAGAAGCAGACCAGGCTATGTGATCCAAGGATTATAAACAATAGAATCCAAACCAGAGGAGGGAATGGTACCAGGGCCTAAGTTCTAAACACCTGTTTGCAGAAAGCTATGGATGATAGTGGTAGCCCGAAATGCATTTGTAGGAACCCTACAGGAGTGCCATGAGTAAGTCTGCACTGAATCCCCAGTGTACACAGATAGTCCTAATATCAAACAAAGCGCGTCATAAAGTGAACTTTAGCAACTCTCCTTAGCCTAGAATGCAACACCTTCTTATGGGATGTCCCTCTGCACCCAATGGAAATTTATTCTAAATTTTTATATTCTCTCTCTCTCTCTTTTATCAAGCACATAGCCTTTATTTTATATACTATTTCCAAATAGAACATTTGTTAAAGTTAGCAATGAACACAACTTACACGTGACAACAAAGGTGAATGGCTCAAGTCCCCTGTGCATTCATTTTGTGGCTGAGCACCTTGTGTGGCTGACTTGAGTGACAGAAGGCGATACAAACAAGGAATCGGTGTTCTGTGACCAGTAGTGGCTGCTAAATGCGCACCTGAAATGTGTCGAATTGCAACTGAAGTTTCCTCAAACCAAGATGCGTGGGAACCAGTGGTCGAAACCACATGGTATTGATATAATGGCAGATCCTCAGACCAATGGAAAAGAACTGAAAACCCAGAAATAAAATCATCAATGTATCTTTGATAAGAGCCCTAAAAATATCCAATGGGAAGCAGATGCTCTCTTCAATAAGTGGTGCTGGAAAAAGTGGATATTTGCCTGCAGAAAAATGAAGCAAGACCCTTATCTCACTCCATGCACAAGAATAAACTCAAGGTGGATCACAGACCCCGAGGTAAAATCCCAAACTCTTAGGACTATCAATGAGGAAATCTGGACAAACCTGAGAACTTTGGCTCAGGGAAATACATAGGCTATCAGAAATAGGGAAGGACACAAATACAGATGAGTCACAAATGGACAAGTGGTATATACTGAAAATAAAAGACCTGTGTACATCGAAAGAATTCACCACATGAGCAGTAAAAGAGCCCATGGACTGGGAAAACATCTTTAGCAATGACACATCAGACAAAGGCTTTATTACTAAAATCTACAATAGTCTGCTAGCTTCCAAAAAGAAAAAATAAAACTAATTGCCCACTGAGGAGGTGGGCAAAGGATCTGAACAGAAGTTTCACAGGGGCAGAAATCTGAATGGCTAATAAACATATAAGAAAATGTTCCCACTCATTAGTCATAAGAGAAATACAAATTAAAACGAGATACCATCTAATACCCTCAAAGATAGCCCAATTCAAAAAATCAGAAAGCAACAAGTGTTGGAGGGGCTGTTGTGAGATAGGAACGCTCATCCACTGCTGGTGGATATGTAGGTATGTACAGCCACTATGGAAATCGATTTGGCAGTATCTATAAAACAGATGGAAACTGAGCTACCATACGACCCAGCAATCCCCCTACTGGACATATACCCAGAAGAGGCAAGAAACAAACCACGGCCAGTCATCTGTGCTCCTATGTTCATTGCAGCACAGTTCACAACTGCAAGGAGATGTAAACACATGAAGCACATTGCCACATGGGAAGGACTGGAGGAAATTATGCTAAGCTAAGTAAGCCAAGCACAAAAGGACAAGTACAACATGTGCCTGCTGAAGTAAGCTTTAAAAAAAATGCAAAAGGTGCATAGGGGAAAAGCTACTATATACAAACAATCCTGGGCAGAGGTTCAGGTAGTATGGAAGAGGCCAGGCCACATCCAAGGACACATATGGTAGCCAACTAAAAAGGAGGGTAGGGCGGGAAGACATGGGTAGTGGGGCAACAGGGCACTAATCCACACAAGGGGAGGGTATTGTTTATATTTCCACCAGACATGGTGCCACAGGATGTGAATGCAACATCCTGGCATGAATCAGGGAACCAATAGAGAGATCTGAGGGGCAGGGTCCAATCCCAACTAAGAGGACAGCACTGACGCTGCAGCTCAGGGACAGGAACATCTCTGATCAGAGCACACGGAGCAAATTAAGGAGGAGGAAGAGAGAGTGGAGCACATCCTGGCTCACCAAGTCTTGAGGATGATATCACTGCTCAGAGCAGCCAATGAACAGAGAGGACCATATGGCCGGCCCCACTACAAGACACAACATCCCTCACTGACCCATAGCCCTATGGGGGACAACACTGGAGACAAAGTGTGGGAATTGTGCCCGATTTGACCCCACCACACGGAGGCCAAACAATAAGGGTATGCATCAGAACAGAAAAGGGAACAGAGCAATGAAGTCCCATGGGAACACCAAAAATAGACTTTGGGACCAGGGTATGGCACCCCATCAAACTCAACCAGAAAACACTCCTAAAGGTCAACAAACAGACCTTGAACTATTTACAGGCTTTTCTCTTTTTTGTCATTGGTTTTTTGTTGTTGTGTTGTATTGTTTTCCTTTGTTGCTTTGTTTTGCTCTGTCTTGTTTTTTGTGCATATTTTATATCTGCAGGCCTATCTAGATAAGATAAGCAGGATAAACAATCTGGGGGACAAAACAATGGGGCTGATGGGTTCCAGAGGGACATGTGAGAGGGGGAAGGCGGAGTGGGGGTGTGTGTGGTGGGAAGGAAGTGGGTGTTAACAACCCCAGGGACAAAGGACCAACAAGTGATCCAAAATTGATGGTGAGGAGGGTGTAAGAGGCCTGGTAGGGCTTGGTCAAGGGCAATGTAACCAAGAGAAATTACTGAAGCCCAAATGAAGTCTGAACATGATAGTGGGACAAGAGAAAAGTAAAAGGAAATAGAGGAAGGAACTAGGAGGCAAAGGGCATTTGTAGAGGTCTAAATACAGGCATGTACATATGTAAATATATTTATATATGACAATGGGGAATTAGATCTATGTGCATATATTTATAGGTTTAGTATTAAGGTAGCAGATGGACATTGGGCCTCTACTCAAGTACTCCCTCAATGCAAGAACACTTTGTTCTATTAAACTGGCATTCCATGAAGCTCACCTTCCTGACATGAATGCTTAAGACAAAGTGGGTGCATAAGCAAATGTGGTGAAGAAAGCAGATGCTGATGGTGCCTGGCTAGCAAAAATACAGTGTATGGGGTCTTAAAAGCTTGAAGATAAACAAGCAACCATCTAGCTGAGAAGCAACAACGCCAACATGGAAGAAGCACACCAGCCTGTGTGATCACGAGGTGTTGGTAAGCATCAGGTATCAGGCATCAAAGAACAAAAAAATCACATCATTGTGAATAAGGGGGAGTGCAGAGTGGAGACCCAAAGCCCATCTGTGGACAACTGGACATCCCCTTACAGAAGGGTCTCGGGGAGGAGATGAGCCAGTCAGGGTACAGGATAGCATTGATGAAACATATAACTCTCCTCTAGTTTTTTTTTTTTTACATTTTATTAGGGGCTCATACAACTCTTATCACAATCCACACATATACATACATCAATTGTATAAAGCACATCCGTACATTCTTTGCCCTAATCATTTTCAAAGCATTTGCTCTCCACTTAAGCCCTTTGCATCAGGTCCTCTTTTTTTTTCCCTCCTCCTCTGATTTTTTAATGCTTCCTCCCCCACACTATCATGATCCCAATTTTATCTTACAAATCTGGCTAGACCAGAGGATGTACACTGGTACAGATAAGAACTGGAAACACAGGGAATCCAGGACAGATAAACCCCTCAGGACCAATAATGAGAGTAGTGATACCAGGAGGGTTAAGGAGTGGGGTAGAAAGGGGTAACTGATTACAAGGATTTACATATAACCCCCTCCCTAGGGGATGGACAACAGAAAAGTGGGTGAAGGGAGACATCGGACAGTGTAAGACATGACAAAGTAATAATAATTTATAAATTACCAGGCGTTCATGAGGGAGGGAGGATTGGGGAGGAGGAGGTAAAAATGAGGAGCTGATACCAAGAGTTCCAGTAGAAAGCAAATGTTTTGCGAATGATGATGGCAACAAATGTCCCAATGTGCTTGACACAATGGATGGATGTATGAATTGTGATAAGCCTTGTATGAGCCCTCAATAAAATGATTTTAAAAAGAAAAAAACAGATGCATGGGAACAATGACATACACACATGCAGAGCAACACGGGCTGAGAGAATGGGGAGTCCCAGGGGGCTGTGACTGTAGCACACTGATCAAGAGCCCTAAGAGGGTGAGCAGATGCCTGCCCTTCAAAGATGAGGGTGGCATAGGAAGAGATGACACCAGGCTGGCCCGTGGTTCCATATGTCACATCTGGGGTGCAGGTAAGCTTCTCCCTCTGCCCCAAGCTCATCTGAGGCATGCCCTCTTCAAAGTCCTTGATGACTTCATGCTAGCCAATTCTGAACTTGAAAGGTTAGTTTCTGTCTCTGGGTGATTCAAACGTCTTTCCACTTTGGAGCATTTCCCTTCATTCCATTCCCCACACTGGACCTGGCTGAATTTCTATAAACAAATCTGAGAAAACATTCTAAGATCTTTTCATTTTCTCATGAACCTTTTTTTTTTAAAACGGAACAAAGCTTTAATAGGCAAAGCACACTTTCATCCCAAAGCCCCATGCTTTGAGAAAGATGACCTCTCTGCTTTCGTTTAGGGTGAAGTCTTTGTTTTATACGGTCAGGTCATTGATGCTGGATCCATATTGGTTGTTTACGCTTGTGTTGTATGTTTATCTGTGTGGAGAAACGGAGACAATAGCTGGATTAAGGATTGCGTGAGAGCACAGAAAGGGAGGGTGGGGGAAATGGAGAGTCACCATGCATGGGCACAGAAAGGAAGAACAGGTTTCAAAGTTGGTTTGGCAAGGACTGTACAACCCTTCTTGGAATGACTCACCTATTGAATTGTACGGTATGCTAATTAGAGCTTAATAAACTTTAAAAAAGCAAAAGCTGGTGGGGCTGTAGACACAAAGCTTCTAGGGTTCTACCTGTACCTTTCCTTGCCCCAACCTTGCCTGTGTGTGACTCCACTGAGCATCTGGGAGTTGGGCTGGATGCTCCCACTATGAGGTCACGGCTCCTCACACAGGTTGTAAGCCAGGAATCCACTCGGCACACTGGGTGCCACGACACCCCCTCTGCTTCAGAACAGAGGGCAAGAACGCAAACTGACTACAACAGTCACAATAAACTAATATGACTAGCTTTACCAGTCACAATCCATTGGAATAAGCCAAGAAAACACAGCTTAATACTTGTGCTGATATTTATGTGTGCACATTGAATCAGTTGATCCCCCCAAAAAAGAACAGAAACATCCAACCCCAACAAACCACATTCCTCATCTCAGAGTCTATAATCCTGCTCAAATTCCAGACAGATGGCCTTCTCACTGGAGGTCATCTGTGTGTGCTGCTGCCTTTAAAGTACCAGTTCATGAAAACGTTGGGGTAAATCCAATTTCACTGAGATATGATCTTCAGATCCGACAGAGGATGAGGTTGTTAGGGTTCAAGTCACTTCCTGGGAGGGAAGGAACCACCAACCTCCTCCAGCCATGGAAAACATGCCCACCTACCTGAGACCGGTACCAAAATAAAACAAGAGCTCTGTTCCTGCAGTACCAAGGTGGGTTTTACCTGGGAGCCCTGCGCTGAGTTCATTCCCACTGTGCTCGCTTTGGAGGCTGCACTAGCTTCAGGGGCTGCACTCACCAGGCTAGTGGGGTGCTCCCTGACTCCAAGGTTTCCCCTGTGCATCCCTGGCTTCAGGGAGTAGAAGTGCTCTGGGCTCCTGCTGGCTGCATCTGCCTTAACACTGAATCACTCTTAATGGCTCATTGTCCGCTCCAGGCTAGGCTCAGGGCAAGAAATGAAGGGGACAGCTGCTCTGCCACCCTCTCATACCACAACAAGGCCCCATGCCACCCTCTCATACCACAACAAGGCTCCGTGCCACCCTCTCATACCATAACAAGGCTCTGTTCAGGAGTCTGGGACAAAGCTCCACAGAGAACTTGCTCCCCAGGTCCCAGCATGCAGGTCATAAGACAAGTTTGTTCCCATTATTTGCCCTTTAAATAGCAGGGCTATTTGGTGATGTGGGTCCAATGACTTTCCTGTTTGGACTAATTCTGCCCCCCCCACCCCAATCACCCCCCCGCCAGGATCATGAAGAAGGGAGGAGCGCCACAGGAAAAGTGGCTGCTGAGTCTAATGCTGCCCAATACATACTACTTGCAGCTCACCCTGACAGCAAGCCGGCCTGGCCCACATCCCAGCTTTCATCAGGGGGATGTCAATTAGACTGATAGTGACCACATACTGACAGTGACCCTACAAGGCAACAGAATCACCACTTTGGGATTCTGAGACCTTATATCTTTACTGAAGCAGGCCATCATATTTTCCTACTGGGGAGAAATCAACCTACCTAATGCCATGACCCTTTAATACAGTTTCTCATGTTGTGGTGACCCCCCCCCCCATAAAGCTATTTTCATTGCTACTTCATAACTGTAATTTTGTTACTGTTATGAATCGGGTGACCCCTGTGAAAGGATCATTCGACCCCCAAAGGGGTTGCAACCCACAGGTCGAGAAGCGCTGTTAGTGGCTCAATGTGCTAGGGAGTGAGAAGCCTTAGGTATACTGCAGGGTGGTGGACTGGTCACCAGAACTGCTAAGCCCAAGTCAACTGAAACAGGCAAATCAATGCTCAATGGCAGAAATGAGAATGAATGAGGAGGCAATCCATGCCAACTACTGACACTCTTCTGGGCATATAATCTAGCTTGACTGTCTTTTCTCAAACTCAACAAAAGTGAAAACTAAATCTGGAAACCAATAGGTCTCTTCTAGCACCACCCTGGGTTCTGTCTCCCTGTAACCTCACACGAGTGTCCCCAACATCCGGAAATGCCACACATGGTGTCTGCATGATGAGTGCTACCTTAAATGGTACGAGCTGTGCATTGACTACTTTCATGGTTCTGTACAATTTTCCACCTGTACAGCAGAACTTTGGATCCCCAGACTCCCTAAGTCAGCACATTAGATTTGATTGTTAGCCACAGCATGTGATCATCTACATTTGGCCTACAATAGTCAAACAAGATAAGCAAACAGAGTGTAGAGTTGGCCCATCCGTCCCAAGTTCTACAAGTCTCTAAAACTACACATGGGAGGTTCTAAACTCCTTCTGCATACCTCCACCCCAACACTGCTCACCCTAAGGACAATCCTTACCTAAGAGCCTGCCTCGCACTCCCAAAGGCTGAGGGTTACAGGAGGCACTTACTTTAGCTGTAGTGATTCCATGTTTCAGGAGGGAATTACACACTTGGGACATAGCCAGTGTTCGATGACTGCACAATAGTACATGCTGACACTGCAGGTGCTGTAGGCATAGTCATTGGACAGGCAGTCAGTTGGGATGGAGTTGTAGGTCAGCTCCACCAAGTACTGTACAGAAAACCCAACAGAATAAGCTAGGAAGCAGAGGCCTTTTGGCCTCTAATGTAAGGCAGGTAATTCCATAGGAGCAGCAGCATGGGGAAAGGGTATTATGACTTGCCATGACACATAGCTTGGGGCAAAGTCAGAAATGAAATTTGGATCAGAATTCTTTATAATAGGAAACCAAAGTTCCACTTGAGCCTGTTTCACAAGACCAGCTGTCTTGTGAAAAATATACAGTAGCAAATGTTCAACTACCTAGCAAAAAGATTCTTGTACCTTCTACCTAGATTGCTTCAAAATATCAACAGGGCAGAGAGATCAATCTCAGAAATGTAGTCACAACTGTGAAGAGAGAAATGCAGGCGGCAGAGGGCAGATTCAACCATTTGGCAGCCTTCATTCCAGTGACTTGACTTTTGAGCTTACCTCTCTCTTCCAGAGGCCTGGGTGATGACATTAACAGGTTTTAAGGTTAGAGACAGAAAAGAGAAGGAGAGGCACAGCTGACAGGACTTGTATCTTTGTGTCCACTTGCATGCATGCGTTGGTCCAGATTGTGAACAATTTTGCAGTACAAAAATACAAATGTCTCACTCCAATACATTTTCTTGGAGGAGACTAGGTAACTGAATGGCCCATGCTCTATTGGGCCAGGCCCTGCTTCCTTATGGGGGTCAAGAAACATCGCTGGTCCTGGGTGGGGTTGCTCACTGGCAGGGCACAGGGCACCTAAGTGTGTTGGGCCCTGCTTCCTGGTGGGGCTTGGAAACAGCACTACAGGCTATCTGAGAGCGGGTGACGGAGTGGAGCACTGGACCCCATGTGAGTGGGTCTGTCTCCTCCTCCCTTTACCTTGCTTGCTACCTCAGTCTCGGGATACGGAGGCTTCAGTTTACTTATGTAGCTTCCAGGTTGTTCTTTGCAATGACTGGCGTTCCTTCTTGCTGAAGGAAGCATGTTATAGTGTATTTTTGTCGTTGTGTCTAAGGTATGTTTCTTGTAAGCATCACATTATTGAGTATCCAGTCTGGTGCTCTCCGTCTCTTGATTGGTGCTTTTACTCTATTAAAATGCAGTGTTGTTATTGATATGTAGGGGTTTGTTGCTGCAGTTTTGTGTGTGTGTGTGTGTGTGTCTCATATTGATCTCTTTGTTCTTCACAAATTTCTGTGCTGAGTTACATTTGTTATTGGATTTTCTTCTCATATTTTCCATAGCTGTTATTTTATACTTTACTAACTTTTGTGATTTTCCACCTCTCTATTTTGATGGGTTTTCCCACTTTCGTTTAGATTGCCCTGTTATTTATTATTTTATTCCCATATCTTAAAGAGTCTGTTCTCTCTTATGACCCACTTGTCTTTCTTGCCATTTGGATGTTGTGTATCTGCAGTTTTCCCTTTACTTCCTCGGTATTTGTCTTCACTGTAGATTGATATCTCTTATTCTCAATTTTCAGTCTTGCTATTTTAATTTTGAATACTATTTTAAGTAGGTTGATTTCTTGGTGGTGATGTCAGTTCAGATTTATGTCTGCTGTTGTTGATTCTCTATCCAATTTTTGTTTAACAATTTTTTTGGCTTTTATTTAGCTTCAATTCAAATAGTTATTACTTGGATTTCACAACTTTGGCTCATCTTTGATATTGCTCTCCTATATCAAGGAGCATTGATTTGTTTTTGTTTGTTGAATTCTATTAGAAATTTGTTGAGAATTTTTGCATCTATGTTCCTGAGGGATATTGGTGTCTGTATTTTGGGATCTTTGCCTGGTTTTAATATCAGGGTCATGCTCGCCTCACAGAATGAGTTTAGGAGTTTGCTGGTCCTTCCTATATTCCGGAATAGTCTGTGCAGAATTGGTGACAGCTCTTCCCTGAATACTTGGTAGAATTGCCCTGTAAAGTCATCTTGCCAAGGGCTTTTCTTGATGACCTTCTCTATTTCTTCTTTTGTTATGTACATCTGTCTGTGTTAATTTGGGTAGAAGATGTATTTCTAGCATTTGCCCATTTCTTCTAGATTATCAAACTTGGAGTACAGTCTTTCACAGTACAGTCTTATTATTCTTTCTATTTCATTTGGATATGTTGTGATGTCACCCTTCTCATCTCTACATATTTGAAACTTTTCTTCTTCCTTTGTTGTTTGTTGATTTTGTTGGTTCTTTCAAAAAACCAACTTTTTGTCTTGATTTCCCCCCCATTGTTTTTCTGTTTTCCAGTTCACTTCTCTCACCTCTAATCTTCATAATTTCTTTTCTTCTGTTGTTAAGGGAATTAAGTTGTTTCCCTCAATCTAGCTGGAGAGTGTTTGTCTTTAATCTGTTTTTTGTTTTTAAACAAAATCCTTTAATTTCTCCTTGTCTGGAAATACTCATATCTCCCTCATATTTGAGCAATAATCTTGCTGGACATAAGGTTCTTGCACAGCAGTTTTATTTCTTTATATCATTCCATTGTCTTTTTGCTTGCATAATTTCTATGCTCAGCATAGTTTCTGCTGAGAAATCTCAGTGAATTCTTACTGGTTTTCCTTTGTAGATGTCTGCTCTTTTTAAAAAAACAGTTTTTTGGCATATACATCACATATCATACTATGTAATCATTCAAACATATTAAGAAGAGTTGTACAATCTCACCACAATCAATTTTAGAGCATCATCTATAGTCTTCTGAAAACTGCAGGCTCACAATTTATGCTCTGATACCACTCCCTCCTTCAAATTTGAATTTTATTATTAACAAAACTTAGATCACACACGGAGCTCTGGTGACACAGTGGTTACATGTTAGGCTGCTAACCTCAAAGTCACCAGTTCAAAACCACCACTGATTCATCAGAGAAAGATGAGCTTTCTTCTCCCATAAAAAATCACAGTCTCACAAAAAAATCATGTCATTGTGTGCTCACTTTCCTGATGAAATCGCTGAAGACAAATGGTTGCATAAGCAAATGTGGAAAAGAAAGCTGATGGTGCCCAGCTATCAAAAGATATAGTGTCTGGGGTCTTAAAGGATTGAAGGTAAACAAGTGGCCATCTAGCTCATAAGCAACAAAGCCCACATGGAAGAATCACACCAGCCTGTGTGATCATGAGGTGTCAAAGGGATCAGAGATCAGGCATCAAAGAACAAAAATATCAATTCATTGTGAATGAGGGGGAGTGCAGATTGGGGATCCAAAGCCCATCTGTAGACAACTGGACATCCCTTTACAGAAGGGTCTCGGTGAGGAGATAAGCCAGTCAGGGTGCAGGGTAGCAACAATGAAACATACAACTTTCCTCTAGTTCTTAAATGCTTTCCCCCCACCCTACCCCACCCCCGCCAATACCATGATCCCAATTCTACCTTACAAATTCGGCTAGACCAGAAAGGAACTGGAAACATAGGGAATCCGAGACAGATGATCCCTTCAGAACCCGTGGTGAGAGTGGTGATACTGGGAGGATGGAGGGAAGGTGGGGTAGAAAGGGGGAACCGATTACAAGGATCTACATATAACCTCCTCCCTGGAAGACGGACAACAGAAAAGTGGGTGAAAGGAGACATCAGACAGTGTAAAATATGACAAAATAATAATTTATAAATTATCGAGGGTTCATGAGGGAGGGGATGGAGAGGAGAGAGGGGGCGAAATGAGCTGATACCAAGGGCTCAAGTAGAAAGAAAAAGTTTTGAGAATAATGATGGCAACAAATGTACAAATGTGCTTGGCATAATGGATGGATGGATGGATTGTGATGAGAGTTGTACGACCCAATAAAATAATTTTTAAAAACTTACCATCTCAGAAACTCACAGGGACAGTTCTACCCTGTCCTACAGTGTCACTATGAGTCAGCATCAACTGGATGGCAGTGAGTTTGGTCTTCTAGTTTGATGGATCACAAATGCTAGTATGCTTGTTCCAAGTGGACTTAGTTGACACCTCACCTAGACAGCTGCTTGTTTATAGAGAGCCTTTAATTGAGGCCCCAGCTGCTACTCTTTCTGATAGCCGGGCACCATCGAGTTTCTTTGCCATGCTTTGCTACAGCACTCCTATCTTCAGTGATCCCTTCATGAAGGCAGAGGCCCTTTTTCTTTTCTTTCTTTTTTTTTCTGACCCTACATATTTTGGAGCATGATGCTATCCCCATAACATGCCCCAAATACTAAGGCACCTGACGAAAAATAAAATAAGATTCGTAGCAACCTTCCACAGATTGTGGTCATCCACCCTTCTTTGATTTCATCCACCAAGTCAGGCAATTTCCATGCAAACTGTAGGACAAGGAAAAAACAACAACACTATTTTCCTTCAGTTGCATTATGATTACTTACAACCAGATTAAAACACAGGACAACCCTAAAGTCTCATTCGTGAGCCTCCTGTCAAATTGCTTGTCAATTCCACTCAGTACACCTACCGCCTGCGGTCTTCCTGTTCATCAGCCCCTGCAACTACATGAGTCATCAGACGCCTCCGCCTCACCATCTGACCCCAGACTTAAACCAGACTGGACATACCCACTTCTACAACTATGCGAGCCATTTTCTTGATAAAAATATATTCATCGGAACCCTGCTGGGGTAGTGGTTAGGCATTGGGCTGTGATCCACATGGTCAGCAGTTCTAAACCACCAGCAGCTCTTTGGGAGAAAGATTGGGCTTTCGACTACCATAAACAGTTACAGTCTCAGAGAGTCACAGAGGGATCGCTATGGTCAGTATTTACTCCATAGCAGTGAATATACACATACTCAGTAAGCATCACTGGTTTGGCTTCTCTGGAAATCCAGCCTAACAAAAACATCTCTGGTGTATGCCAGGAGGCATGAGCTCCTGTCAGGAAAGCAAAGTCTTTTCTGAAGAGAGGACAACAGAATCATCCCAGAAGAACCTAAGCTGTTCTTTAGGCCTAAATATGGGGCCAGCAGAGAAAAGTGAACCAATTAAGCAATCGGTCAGGAGAGTTGGGAGTGCAGCCCATTCAGGCAATGGAGCATGTTTGTTGGCCTTTAGGAGTGTTTTCAAGTCCAATCTGTTGGGGCACCAAGTCCTGACCCCAAAGTCTACCTTTGGCATTCCCTGGGGGCCTTGTTGCTCCAATCCCTTGCTGTTCTGTTGCACCCCCTTAGTGTTTTGCCTCGGTGTTGTGGGATCAGATCTGGCACAATTCCCACACTGTGTCTCCTATGTTGTCCCCTGTAGGGCTACAGTCAGTGAGGACGTTGTGTCTCATAGTGGGGCCGGCCATGTGGTCCTCTCTGTGCTCTGAGCAGGAACATAGTCCTCAAGGCCTGGTGGGCCAGGATGTGCTCCACTCTCCTTGTCCCCCTTCATCTGCTCCCATGTGCTCTGATCAGACATGTCCCTCTCCCAGAGCTGCAGATTCGCCACTGTCCACTTCTTACAAGGTATCTTAGGACTTCAAAAATGAGGGTTCTGTGAACACAGTGAAAGCCATACTGCCTTTCCTGACCCCGAGTTGGAATCCACGCAGCATTGATCCCACCACATTCCATTCTTTGAAGGTGCCAGGGAGGGAACGCAGACCCCACATCTCCATGAGAGGAATGCAGTTGTCTCCTAGAGTGGCTGTCACAGCAGACCAAGCAGAGGAGAGTGGGAAGGGGGCGTGGATTATAAGGACAGACGTTTACTGTCTCACAATTTTGGACGTGAGAAGTCCAAGTCAGCCATATTAGTTTCTCCTCAGGTTTTGAGAAAGAATCTATTCTAGTGTCTCTCCCAGATTCTGGAGCTTGGCATGGTTGGTCTCTCTCTTCTGATTCCCTATCTACATATATTTTCTTTTATGGGTTACAATTCATATATAATCTCATGCTAAATTAACTCATAACCTTTTCCAAGACCTTATCTCCAAAGATTACAGTCACACATACAGGGGGTTGGAACTTCAGTGTATCTTTTGGGAGGATGCACATAGTAAATTGACCAATAGTAAATTTCAAAGACTTGCATCCATATTTTTCAAACTGCCATACTTTCTCTCCCCATTCAGCCACCTAGCTGTTTTCCTACTTGTTCTCAAGTTCCAATTCAGTGTTCTTGACTTCCACACCCCCATCCCATCCTTGTCAGATGGCCCCACCTTCAAGTTCCATCCGCAGTGGTCCCCCTATATATTCATGTTCTCTCCCTTCCCCACCAAACCAGAAAACCGAACTCCCTGCCATAGAGTCGATGATGACTCATGACAACATGACAGGACAGGGTAATGGATTTCCAAGACCAATTCTTTATGCGAGTAGAAAACCCTACCCTTCTTCCATGAAACATACAGTGGTTTTGAACTGCTGACCTTGTGGATCGCAGGCCAACACATAACTACTATGCCACCAAGGCCTTATCTGGGGAGCCAGGGAACTTCCAGCAACTCACTGGATGAGTGAGCAGCAGCATGTTTAGATGACAAACATATTATATCAGCAGACTGCGGAGCCAGCAGAAAAAGACCCGAGGGTGCCCCGTGAGAGGAGGACCAGCAAGCAGCAGGACCTGGAGGAGTGACCGCAGGGCTGGTATGGAGCAGGGCCATCAACTCAGGCCCACTTCCTATAAGGGGAGCTTCAAGTTTGGGGAGGGGAGCAAGGGCTAGAGAGCAGGGGTTGCTAAAGGATAAAGGTTTACCTGTTTGATTTCCCTAAATTACATGGGTCATTGTCACAAGTGGGGATAAGCGGTCTGCCTCTGCAGTAGAATCATACAAAATATGGGGTATCAACTCATGAACAGAGAGGGCTACAGGGCCGGCCCCAAACAGAGGCAAACTGACCCCTCCCTAGAAGTCTGTGCTACAGAGGACAGCACTAAACCTACAGGTTGGGGAGAGGGGCCAGCCTGTCACGCCCATACCAAAGCCAAACCAAGAAGGAAAAACAGAGAGTGAGGGACTAGACCCCAAACTGGCACACCAAACCCTGAGGGCGACGTCCCTGCATGAGCTGCCAAGGCACAGAGAGGACTGTCGGCCAACCACAGCTCAAGACATGATGTCCCCTCGCTGGAGCAGGCCACGACAGAGGACAGTCCTGGGGACATGGCGGGGAGCGAGTCCAGTCTGAGGCTAGGAAGGGCAGTTCCCGGAATTCCCCCAGCACCAGTGGGAAGATCGTCATAACGGCCAGCAGACAGACCTGAAATTGTGTATGCCTTTTCACAATTTGGGGGGCTGTTTCCCCCCTTTTTTATTCAGTCTTTTGTTTTGTCTCCATTATTGTGTATTGCCTACCAATATAAGATAGGCTTGGAAAACAAGCCCAAAGAGAAAGCAACAGTACTGATGGTTCTGGAAGGACTTGGTGGGAGGAGGAAGCGGGTGGGGGGGGGGGTGGCGAAGGGAGCAGTGAGCAAACAACGCCATAGGCAGAGGAAGAACCCGGGAATTAAAACCAACAATGAGGATCCTGGGGGTGTTGGAGCAACAGCAATCTAGCTGAGAGGAATTATTAAGAGGCAGAAGAAGGGTGAGTATAATGGTGGGACAGGAAGAAGGTAAAAGGAAACAGGAAAGATCTAGGAAGTAAAGCTATGGATAGAGGTATAAACGTAGGTGTGTGCATGTTAATATATTAATTCATAAAAATGGAGGTATTTACGCATCACTAAAGAGCAGTGATGAACGTATGAGGCACATAGCGGCATGGGAAGAACTGGAGGAAATCATGCTAAGCGAAGTAAGTCAGGCACAAAAGGACAAGTACAACATGAGTCCGCTGAGGTAAGAATTTAAAAAAAATTATTTTTTTAAAAAAAGCAAAAGTGGCACAGGGAAAAAAGCTACTGTATACAAAGATTTTAGGGGTGAAGACGGGGTAGTATGGAAGAGACCAGACCAAAACCAGGGATGTACATGGTAGACAATGGTGGAGGAGGTGGGGAAAGGAAAACAAAAGGATGAATACAAGGAAGAAAAGGGTAGTGGGGTCATAGGGCATTAATCCACCCAAGGGGAGGGTATTGTTTATATCTCCACAGGGAAAGTGGGACCAGACTTCAACCCAGTGTCGCAAGGTGTGAACGCAATATCCCGGTGTGGAGGAGGGAACCGGTGGAGAGGTCTGGGAGGCTGGCCCCAGCACCATAAATTAAGTGGATTCCTGCCCCTCCCCCGAAAAGAATTTTTTCCAAAGGACGACATTGACTCTGCAGCTCTGGGAGATGGACATATTTGATCAGAGCACACGGGAGCAGATGAAGGGGCAGGAGGAGAGAGTGGAGCACAGCCTGGCCCACCAGGCCGTGATGATAATGTTCCTGAGTAGAGCAGCCAGTCCACAGAGAGAACAACATGGCTGGCCCCACTATGAGATATGATGCCCCTCAGTGACTAAGGGCGATACAGGGGACAGCACCGGAGACACAGTGTGGGAATTGCACCTCAACTGATCCCACCACACCGAGGCAAATCACTGGGGGAGTGCAGCGGAACAGCAAGGGAATGGAGTGGCAAGGTCCCCAGGGAATGCTGAAAGTGGACTTCGGGGCCAGGGCGTGGTGCCCCAACAGACTGGACTGGAAAACGCTCCTAAGGGCCAGCAAACGATCCCTGAACTAACTACAAGCTTTTCTCTTGTGAACTGTTTTATTCTGTTCTTTGTCAGTGGTTTGTTTTTGTTGTTTTGTTGTCTGGTTGTATACTGTTGCTTTGTTTTCCTCTGTCTAGTTTTCGTGCATGTTAGTGACTCCACAGGTCTGTCTGAATAGGACAGGCTGGATGAACTATCTGGAGGAAAAACAACGGGACCAACAGTTTTGGGGGGACTTGGGGTGGGGGGGTAGGGGGGTAAGGAAGTGGTGTTAACAAACCCAGGGACAAGGGAAAAACATGGGACCCCAAATGGTAGAGAAGTGGGAGTGGCAGGCCTGGTGGGAAATGATCAAGGGTAAGGTTGCTTAGAGAAGAGGTATACTCTAGCCCAGGTGGCGATGAAGCATGGTAGTAGGGCAGGAGGAAAGTCAAGGGAGATGGAGGAAAGAGCTAGGAGTCAAAGGGCATTCATGGAGGTCTAGACAAAGACATGTACATGCAAATATATATAGGAGGATGGGGAAATAGATCTATGTGTCTATATTTATAGGTCAAGTATTAAGGTGGCGGAAGGACCTTGGGCCTCTACTCAAACACTCCCTCAATGCATGAATACCTTCTTTTATTAAATTGGAACTCTATGATGCTCACTCTCCCGACACAACGGCTGGAGCCAAAGTGTGTGAACAAGTAAATGTGGTGAAGAAAGCTGATGGTGCCCGGCTATCAAAAGAGATAGTGACTGGGGTCTTAAAGGCTTGAAGATAAACAAGCGGCCATCTAGCTCAGAAGCAACAAAGTCCACATGGAAGAACACACCAGCCTGAGTGAGCGAGTGGTCCCAAAGGGATCAGTTACCAGGCATCAAAGAACAAAAAATCATATCATTGACTGCACACCTCCATGATAGGATCGCTGAAGACAAATGGGTGCATAAGCAAATGTGGTGAAGAAAGCTGATGGTGCCCGGCTATCAAAAGAGATAGTGTCTGGGGTCTTAAAGGCTTGAAGGTGAACAAGCGGCCATCTCGCTCAGAAGCAAATAAGCCCACATGGAAGAAGTACACCGGCCAGTGCGATCACGAGGTGCCCAAGGGACCAGGTATAAGGCATCATGCAAAAAAAAAAAAAGATATAAGTGTGTGTATGTATGTGTATATATGTGTATATGTATATATGTATGTATATATATGTATATATATATCATATTAAATGAAGGGGGAAGTGCAGAGTGGAGACCCAAGGCCCAAGTGTCGACCAATGGAGATCCCCTCATAGAGGGGTTTAGGAGAGGAGATGGGTTAATTAGGGTGTGAGGTAGTATCGATGAAGAACACAGCTTTCCCCCAGATCCTGGATGCTTCCTCCCCCCAACTACCATGATCCGAATTCTACCTTGCAGGGCTGGATAGGACAGAGGCTGTACACTGGTACATATGAGGGTTCGAGGTACAGGGAATCCAGGGTGGATGATACCTTCAGGACCAAGGGTGTGAGGGACGATGTTGGGAGAGTGGAGGGTGAGTGGGTTGGAAAGGGGGAACTGATTACAAGGATCCACATGTGACCTCTTCCCTGGGAGAGGGACAGCAGAGAAGGGGGGAAGGGAGACTCCGGATAGGGCAAGATATGACAAAACAACGATGTATAAATTACCAAGGGCATATGAGGGAGGGGGGAATGGGGAGGGAGGAGGGGAAAAAAAAGAGGACCTGATGCAAGGGACTTAAGTGGAGAGCAAATGCCTTGAGAATGATTGGGGCAGGGAATGTATGGATGTGCTTTATACAATTGATGTATGTATATGTATGGATTGTGGTAAGAGTTGTATGAGTCCCTAATAAAATGTAAAAGAAGAAAAGAGAAAAAAATGATTAGGGCAAAGACTGTACAGATGTGCTTTATACAATTGATGTATGTATATATATGAACTGTGAAAAGAATTGTATGAGCCCCAATAAATTGTTAAAATTAAAAAAAAAAAAAAGGAATTATAGTCTCAAAAATCCGCCTGGGCAATTCTTGAGGAATGTTGCATGTATATTGAGACTGTAGTTTTGTAATTGTTTTAAATAAACTGAATTTTCAATGAAAAAAAAAATGGAGGTATTGCAATTGATGTATGTATATGTATGGATTGTGATAAGAGTTGTATGAGCCCCTAATAAAATGCAAAAAAATGGAGGTATTGGCCTATGTACATATATTTATATGGCAATACATTGAGGAAGTGGACAGACTTTGGGCCTCTGCTCAAGCCCTGCCTGAACACAAGAACACTTTGTTCTAACAACCTGGCACTCTATGATGCTCACACTCCTGACATGATCGCTGAAGACAAATGGGTGTATAAGCAAATGCAGTGAAGAAAGCTGATGATGCCCGGCTATCAAAAGATATAATGCCTGGGGTCTTAAAGGCTTGAAGTTAAACAAGCGGTCACCTAGCAGAGAAGTAGCAAGTCCACACTGAAGAAACATGCCAGCTTTGCGATCATGAGGTGCTGATGGGATCACGTAACAGGTATCAAAAGACCACAACCAAACCATACTGTTGAGAACAAGGGGGTAAGCACAGAGACCCACAGCCCATTTGTAGACAAGAGGACATCCCCTCATAGAAGGGTCACAAGGACGGGATGAATCAATCAGTCAACCATGGTAAAGCACAGATGAAACACACAATATTCCTCTGGTTCTTTGGGGCTTCCTCACCCCCCTCTATCATGACCCCAGTCCTGCCTTTCATTTCTGGTTATACCATATCATGACACATGGAATCCAGATCAGATAAATCCCTCAGGAATAGAAACGGGAATAGTGATACCAGGAGGTAGGAGGAAGGTGGGGGGAGGAAGGGAAAGAATGGGAAACTGAGGGCAATGATCAAAACGTAACACCCCCGGTCCTGAGGGGGACAAACAACAGAAATGTGGATGAAGGGAGACAGCAGTTGGTGTAAGATATGAAAATAATAATAATTTATAATTTAGCAAGGGACCACAAGGGAAAGGGAGAGGGAGAGGAAAAAAAGAGGAGCTGATACCAAGGGCTCAAATAGAAAATAAATGTTTAGAAAATGATGATGGCAACATGTATACATATGCTTGATAGAGCTGTAGGATCCCTGAATAAAATTATCTTAAAAAATATATATGGGTATTTCAGTGTCCAGAAGGAAGAATCCAAGACTAGCAACATGGTTTTGTGTTGTTCACATAGCCTCATTCACAATGACACTGAATGAGAAACAAGCAGGCTGCATGGTGGTCCATACATGGTGACAACTGCACAGAGTGGAAGACTAGAAAGCAATACAGGCCAGACATTATGTGTGCCACAAGGCAAATCTTCCAGACAGGACTCAAGCACACAGATCCAGGCTTTCAGGAGCCAAGCAGCAGAATGGCTTTTTCACAATCTGCCAAACCATCACAGTCAGCCTCTGCTTGGCTTGTCTAGAGAGCAGTCCGTGGGGAGCAGTGACCAGAAGAGGACTGGGTCTGAGGGCTGATGTTGGGTTAGAGCTATTATTTAGGGTGTGTGGGATCACAGCAAATGTCACTCTGAGGATGTACAGATATCATTGTGTTTTTAATGTGCATCTCACTGTGGAAGGAAGCAGCAGCTGGAACAGCAGGAGAAGAGAAAGACAAGGGGAGGTGAGAAGGACACGGCTCTTCCAGCTTAGCTCTGACTTGCCCCTGCATTTCCAACACAAAAAGGAAGTAGAAAACAGGATCACTGTCAAGGTAATCACCTGCACCTACAGGAACAGGGCCAGGTGGGACCCAGGGATGAGACCCAGCCCACATGCCCCCGGCAAGGGCAGAACTCAGAACACCATGTTATCCTGCTACATTGTAGCCATCTGGTCACAAACAAGCTTTGAAGCCATTTTCCTGGTACTTGCACAAAGCAAGGAGGGGCTAGCAGGAGAGTCACGCATGCATGACCTCCGTGGCTAGAGGAAATTGAGGAGGCCAGTTTCAGATCATGCTTCCCTCCTTTATGTGCACCTGTCATTTGGCTTGTGACAACCAGGCACTCTGAAATACTGAATGCAAAGGAAAACATGGGTGACTTTTGAGAACCCTTTCACAAGAACTGGGGGCTCTGGGCTCCCGGAGAAGCACTCACACTGTCCTCGTGCCACACACTGAAAGGTCCCAGCCGTGAAGAAAAGCACTCTGTAGAAATCCGTTTACATAACAGTAGTTACAATATTCTGTCTGGTACTATAGAAAGAAGCAGTCCCCCTGCCCCCACCCCCTGCCCCCACCCTCCTATTGGCTAATGATGACAACAGCAAGGACTGGGTCAGGACGCATGTGAATGGTGAATGGGGTTGTGTTCAGCACAAGGGTTTCTTCATCTTTGTGACTACACTATTATGGTTGTTGTTAGGTGCTGTCAGGTCAATTCCAACTTATTCCAACTGTAAATGAAAAGTAGAAATGCCCCGTAGGGTTTTTTCTTGGCTGTAATATTTAGAGACACAGATTGTCAGTTCTTTTTCTTTCCTGTCATGAAGCCTGTGGGTGAGTGTGAGCCAGAAACCGCTGATTAGCAGCGGAGTGCCCAACTATTTGTGTCACCAGGGCTCCTGGCACCAGGGCGCCAGAAAATGCTTAAAATAGTTTTGACACGAAGCATTTCAGCAGAAGTCTTGACATCGCAATAAACGTGGTGTAGAGGAATAGACGTGATTATGCATTATCTGCCTCTCAGTTGAAAGAGCAGTGGGAAGAGCTGCGTTTTCTGCTGGCATTCATTCTCAAAGGGAGCTGTTTGTATGAAGCCATCTCTCCCCTCTGCTAAAGCAAATGTGTGGCAGTGGCATCACCTTTCGGGTAAAATACACTATTTTAGCTCAGGCCAAGAGGAGTTTCATTGAAATAAATGGGAATCGTTCGCTCTCTAATGGTTTCTTTTCCGAGGTATTCAGAATCTACTTTCGGAATATTCTCTTTTGGAAGCTGGATCCTTGCACACCCAGAGTTTGCAGCATCGGTGACAATCACGGCATGCTCTGAATGCCCTCTCGTGAAGAATGAGGACTGTGGGTCCCGTGAGGGAAGATCTTATTTATAAAACACAGAAGAGCGCAACCATTTACCAAGGAAGGGCTGAGCGAGCTCGTGGCTTCACAGTATTGCATGCTCTAAAACCCAAGCACTGTTGCTCCAACACGCCCTAGGTCCCTTTTCAAATACATGTAGGAGATCCAATTCCACCAGCCCAGGAGTCCTGAGTTGACCCAGTTTCCCTGGTCATGAGGATGCAGTTAGAGTGGATGTCACACCTTCGGCCTTAAGACACCTAGTGGCCTTTCAATCACTGTACTCAAAGTTACTCCTTCCTCAAAGCAGTCCCAAACCTAAAGACCAACCACCCTTAGGGGGAAAAAAACAAGTGAAATCATCCCCCCTTAAAAGCCAGCTAGGAAACTAATACGGCAATATGAATGTTAAACATCTTTACCCAATGTAAAAATGCTAAGTGTTCCTATAGTCACCAATATAAGGCCCACCAGATGTCAACAGGAGTGGGGTGAGTCTGGAGTGTGTGTGAGTGGGAATGAAGACAATATTTTTCAATCTGGAAAAGCAATGTTATTGGAGCTTCAGGTTCTTCCCTTCCCAAAATATTTACTTTGAATGGGGTTTTCATACAGAAAAATTCATTACAACTTTCCTGGAAGAGGAAAGGGAAGGTGGGGGGAGAAATGGGGAATGGATCACAACGATCTACATATAACCCCCTCCCAGGGGGACGGACAACAGAAAAGTGGGTCAAGGGAGACATGGGTCAGTGTAAACCATGAAATAATAATGTATAAATTATCAAGGATTCATGAGGGAGGGAGGGTGGGGGACGGAGGGGGAAAAAAAAGAGGAGCTGATACCAAGGGCTCAAGTAGAAAGCAAATGTTTTGAAAATGATGATGGCAACAAATGTACAAATGTGCTTGACAGAGGATGTATGTATGGATTGTGATAAGAGTTGTACGAGCCCCCAATAAAATGATTTAAAAAAAAAAAAAGAATCTCCTGGGCACGAGAGAGAAATCACCACACTGGCAACCAGCTCTCTGACGCTTATCTCTGCCTACCAGCGAGAAAACAGGGTTTTAAATATTCCTGAGGAAGAGGAAATTCTGCAGGGAGCGGCAAGGCTTTCTGGGAAATGTAGTCCTATGATATTGCAGGTCCAACTCTCCCCCTTCACTCCCATGCCCTACCACAGCATTTTATATATATATATATATATATATATGTATGTATATATATGTAATACATATATGAAGGCATTTTTTTCAGTAAAATTGTCGTTGATGGTGTTTGGGTATGTGTGCACGCTGCCTCACAATATCAAATGTGTTTCTAACTGCAAGTCACCATCAGAGTGTGGAAGCAGCTACACGTAAGACACCTGCACAGCCAGGTGTTAGGAATCAAAAGGAAGTTTTAACATCCTAATAAAAATGTTCTCAGCAATAACATATATGCATGAAAACCTCATGGAAGCTTCCTTTTAAATGCAATACTGACCGCCACAAGTATCCTAGTTCAAACTTTGCCAAGAAGGGATATTATTCGTGTCCTCCTATTTAAATTCTTCAAGTCCCACAGAGTTGATCCACGGACAAAGGGTCGGGCCTAATTGAAGTCAGTAACCACAGGTGACAGGCTGACTCAGGATTTCTGAGGGATTCCCATAGGCCAGGCTCAGGCCCTTCCCGAGCAGACTGGCCCTGGGGGGAACGAGAACACAGGAGAAAAGGCTGTTTCGTTCACAGAGCCTAAGCAGCCTCCCCTCCCTCTTCGGCGGGGCACACAGCTACTCCGACTCTGCCCTACCAGCTGGCCTGGCCACCGCAGGCTAGGAATGCACCTGCTAACTTCTGCTGCCATTTTATGTTTGCTGTGCAGAAGAACAAATAGTAACACACCCACCTGCTTTTTAGACAAGGCATACACAACCTATCTTTAAAAGTACGTCAATCCTCTCCAGACAGACTTTGAGTGTGTGTGTGGTCTTCCATCAGATTGTTTAGTTTCAGTTTTTAGTTTTGTAGTTTCCCTTTGGGGTTTCCATAACCAGTATTATGATAGAAAATTGGAGAACTGCACACAAACACCAAGGGAAAAAACAAAAGGAACACTTGATAAACACTCTGGACAGAGACTAGCTTGATCTAGGCCAACTATACTGATTTGGTTCTAACCCTGCGCCGTCCTCACAATGTTGCAGCCACAGCGGCCGCCCGTCTGCTAAGGACCTTCCTCTTTCACTGCCCCTCCACGCTACCGAGCACGGTCTCCTTCTCGTTACACCACCCAACCACCAGCCACTCCTGGGGATGACATTTTCTGCTCCCATAGGATGCAGTCTCCCCACCCCAAAGGGGAAGCTCTCCTCTGCCCATAGAATACCGGGGAGTCACAATCATCTGGATGGCAGTGAATCTGAGCTCTAACCATTCATCTCTTGGTGGCAGTCCAGGTGTTACCTCTCTTTACTACTTCATCATCACAGAAAAATACCCTTTCCCATAAATGCTTCTTTACACACACGATTCCTTCAGATACATTTATAGACGTTGAATTATAATCATCAAAGGATACACGTATCTATACAATCTTTGAAAAGGCACTGACCAAATACCATATTGAAGTTCCTACATTAAATGTTGTATGTGGATGCCCGGGACCCCTGTGTGTCACAGGGAGTTACAAGTTGGACTGCTGACCACATGATCGGCAGTTCAAATCCATTCACCCCTCCTCAAGAAAACAGTGAGGCAATCTGCGCAGCCTCAGAAACCCCATGCAACAGTTCTATTCGATCCTGCAGGGTGGCAATGAGTCCAAGTCAACCCCATGGCAGTGGGCATGGGAGTTCAAATCTTGGCTTAGCCACTTCTCAGCTGAATAACCCCAAGAATAAATTAATGATTCTCTCAATTTTCTTTCTTTCTTTTGTTATAAATTATTTTATTGGGGGCTCTTATAGCTCATATAACAATCCATACATCAATTGTATCAAGTACATTTGTACTTTTGTTGCCTTCACCATTTTTAAAACTTTTTTTTTAACTTGAGCCCTTGCTATCAGTTCCTCTTTTTTCTTTTTCTGTTTTTTAAAATCATTCATTGGGGACTCATACAGCTCTTATCACAATACATACATACATCCACTGTGTCAAGCACATTTGTACATTTGTTGCCATCATCATTTTCAAAGCATTTTCTTTCTACTTGAGCCCTTGGTATCAGCTCCTCATTTTTCCCCCTCCTTTCCCACCCTCCCTACCTCACAAACCCTTGATAATTTATAAATTATTATTTTTTAATGATTTACACTGACCGATGTCTCTCAATTTTCAATGTCCTCACTTGTGGGGCGGGGGGGGGGGGAAACATATGTTAAAAACTATGCAAAAAAATCCTAAACAAAATTCTGGCCAATAGAATCCAACATCGTATCAAAAAATCATACACCATGACCAAGGGGTTTCTGTCCAGGGATTCAGGGATGGTTCAACATTCGAAAAACTATCAATGTAACCCACCACATAAACAAGGTGAAGAACAAAAACCTTACAATCATACCAATAGACACAGAAAAGGTATTTGACAATATCTGACACCCATTTTTGATAACAACTCTCAACAAAGTAGGAACAGAAGAGAAATTCCTTAAAAAAATAAAAGCCACATAAGCAGAACTATGCCAAACTTACAGTGCTGCTTCCAGAATTAAAAGAGGATGGTATATGAGCATTTGGTAGGTGCTTTATGAGATCACCATAAATATTGCCATAGCATAACTGCCTCCCCTAAATGCCTGCCTTCCCAATTCATCAGACAGACAGGTAATTCTCACTGCTATCCAGCCAACAGTGACATCTTGTGGGTTTCCAAGACTGTAACTGTTTATGGGAGTAGAAAGCCCAGTCTTTCTCCCACAGAGCTGCTGGTGGTTTGAACTGCTGACCATGTGGATCACGGCCCAAAGTGTAACCACTATACCACCAGGGCTCCTAAGAGAGGTGATAATCACTCCTTACTCGCCAATCTGCCCACATTTGACTGTCTTACCCACCTGCACAATTATTCTGGAAAAAGAAGCCAGATGTAAAGGTTAAGATCTATGGAATCAGAAATGAAACTTTATTTGCAAAGTCCCCTGTGTGCAAAAAAATTCTTAACACTACTCAAAACCTCCCAACCCAAATAAAGAAAACTAGACTAATGTTGGTGTGTCTTCAAGGTTTTTAGGTGGGTATTTCTTCCTTTTAGATAACCAATTTTTTTACAGTTAAAATCTGAGTTACGTAAAAGGCGATTCATGGTGAAAAACCTAATAAGCAGATTAGCCATGCTGCCGCTTAGGACCTGCTGCATAAATGGGTGAGCAAACTTGTCTTCTCGACCACTGATCTGCATGGTTTGTTGTTATCCTAACCCACTCTTTACATGTAGGTCCAACCTGCTCAGTATCGGAGTTTGTTTTTATCCTAATCCATTCTTCACATGTAGGTCCAACCTGCTCAGTATTGGGTTACTCCAGCTCAGCTAACACCAGGAAAAACAACTGTTGTCATCAGAATGTTAACCCAATTATACATTGTTTACTTTATTGTAAATACTGGTGAACCGTGGTCAATAAATAGTTTTATATTCCTTTAAAAAAAGAAATAGAAAACTTGAACAGTCCTATATTAAGAAATTAAATACACAATTAACCTATTAACATGTATGATAAGAAATTAGTCTATGACTCATATAGTATGAAATAGCAGTACAACATATAGTACAAATAAATAGAGTAAAAATATATTGTTCAAATAAACTGCAAAATATAGTTATGGTGAGGAGGCAAGCCACAACACTTTAGCCAAGAAAATAACACCCTACACTTAGCCTCGGTATCTTCACAACAACCACCCACTCCAGAAGGACTGTCACATTTTCCCTTCTCTAGATTCTGCACAGCCAGGAGGGCTACCTTTCTAACCTGGCACACGTACTTTCTGAGGCTTTGCTTCAGTTTTTGTCCTGCTGTGTGAGCCTTGCTCCCTTGGTTCTACACTCATCATCATTCACTGACATGCCTGGATCCTCATCAAATGCTAAACCGTCTGCAGGCAGGGCCCTCTGCAAAGAGTCCTTATCTGTGGACCCATGGCTGAGCAGAGGCACCAGCACACAGGCTGTGTGCCCAAGAGCCTGCGGAGGAAGACAAGCTGACATGCAGTATATCACCAAAGACCTCTTCGCTTCATTATCTTGTTCTGCTAAATCCTTCCCTTCAGAATACAAACCTTAACAATAAACCTTCTTTCAGCTCATTAACCAAAAGCTACTCCCCCACTTTTCTACTACCCTTGATAACAATATCCATGAAAATTTTATACTCCTTTGCTTTGAGACGTTCTCTCCTTTCCTGCTCTTATAAACTCACTCCTATCCTCTGTCCCCACTGCTCCCTCTAAACTGTGCTGCTCAAGGACCTGAATGGCCTCTGTGTTGCTAAGCCCCATGGTCACTGCTCAGGCTTCAATATACTCAGGTCAGTCTTAGTCCCCCAAAGCTTAGTCAGTACTTCACTTCTCGAACCCCTCCAAACTCCTTGGCTTATCTTTCACCTAGCTGACTATTCCTTCATGGTCTTTTGTCCTGACTCAGCCCTCTTCTATACCAATGTTCTTGGTCTCAAGCACCTCACAGTTTTATATTATCACCTCTATGCTAACAACTCCCAAATTTATATTACCAGTCCAGATCACTCTTCCAAACTCCAAGCTCATTCATCCAACCATCTCCCTATGAATGAAAAATGGAACTGTCATATACTCCTGTATACTTGGAAGTTATAGTTTTGGAAATTCCCCATACAACTCCCCCAACCCCCAACTGCAAGGATTGTCAGGCACAGACTACCTAAGGCTAACAATTTTATTGCTTAGCTTACTTAAATTTCCTTAGCTTTAAAACTGTCTTTCATATCACTAAGAGTAAGATGTCAACTTCTATTTTTCCTTGGCCTACAAAACATACATTGAGATGGTCAATAACTATTGATTCATTGACTGCTTCATTTAAGTTAAACCATCTGTTATTGACTTGTAGAGAAGATAAATTTCTACAATCAAATTACATTTCCAACATTATCAGAAATTGCATTATTTAACAATAACACAGTGGGTAAGCTGTTAAGCAAAAGGTCTGAGATTTACACCCATCAACCACTCTGCGGCAGAAAAACATAGCAGTCAGCTTCCATAAAGATTTTCAGCTTCGGAAATCCTATTGGCCAATTCTACTGTCCTATAAGGTCACTATGAATTGCAATCAACTCAATAGGAATAGGTTTGCATTTTTGGTTTAATGGAAATACCCTTTGAAAATTAGTTTTATAATTATAAAATATTCATATGTAAATTGAACAAACCACACTAAACGATAGAAAGGTGAAAGCCTTTCTCCTTCCCATTTCCCTTGCACAACACACACACACTCCCACTATGGACTGTTAACTTTTGCTCCTGGCTGTGGGCCAGTGGCGCAAGCAGTATGTTCAGGGGCTGTTTGCTTGTGCCACAAGAAGTATCTTCAAGAGCTCAGTAATTATCTGCTAGATGATATACATGCTTCTATATATTTTTCTATGTGTAAACATGGACTCACTCAGAAATGCAGGATCATTCCATACATTTTATCCTAAGGGATGATGTCTTCACTTACTATATCAGTATGTCTCTTAAAGTAAATCTTTGAACTATATCATAAACTGAAGGATCCTAAGATATGTTTCAGAGAGGATTTATTAAATTATCATGTTTTTACACCTGCTCCTCCCTCACCAACTGTCTTGTTATATAACATTAATCATTTATGAGCATAGCAAATCTACTATCTACGTGTTCAAATCTACTTCACACTGAGGTGTGAAGTGAGAGTAGCATTGGCTATAAAGTTATGTGTCAACTTAGTTCTCAGTGACTTGTTAATTATATAATGATATAATTTGGCAGTTACATAACAAAGAAATCTGCCGGTTATGGAATGATGTAGTCATCCTCCATTTTCAGTATTAAAAGTTTTGCATAACAACTTGGTCTTTGGAACCTAACCATGTAAGTAAGGAGAGAGTATATTATGAGAAATTTTGACAGTACAAAGAAGTGAACATAATACAATAAAAACTCACCATGGAGCCTAACTCAGCCCCAATAACTATCCACCTGGGGGCAATTTTACCCCATTGACACCCCTGTCTACCTCCCCACCCCATACTAATGTGAAGTAGAGCTCAAATATTTTATCAATTCATCGGCAAATAACTCAGGGTCTGTCCATAAATTAGTTTTAACATTACCACAATATGTCTTTTTTAACTACAATGTGTTTTTTAAGTAAAAAAGTTACCATTCACACAACAAATGTCTAATTGCCTCGTAACATAAATTTTCAAGGAACGAATCCTGGAGAGAACGCTGAGCTGTAAGCTCTGTATCAAGCTTTGTCCCAACCCCCTGACCCCCGTGCCGTTCCAGAGGGACAGTTGAAGCCTTCCGAGATAGCTAGCGCTGCATATGTTTAGGGCAAGTACAGACCCAGGTCACTGGAGGTCCGCAAAGGTATGTTACAGAGGGTCTTGGAGGTGTGGGCAATTATCTCCCTGTTGACCTGGCCAGAAAGGAGGTGGTGCCCTTGGGCTGGAGCAGAGGTCACTGCTAGTCATAAATGCTTGAGGGACAGCAACAGAGTCCAACACTAATGGGCGAATTTAAATAGGAAGGATCAGTAGAAACAAGCAAGTCAATGTGCTTATATAGATGACCACCTTACTGGCTTACCTAAAACACCTCCTCAGGTTCTAAATGACCTAATTACTCACAGCTATTTCCTCCTAATAGATCTCTCTGACCATCCCCAAGGTTCCCTCTCCTCAACAGCAGGAAGGTTAGAAGGGGCCCAAGTTCCAAGTAAACTTCTCCCCACCTGTTGCAGAGCATCTTGGCCTGGCTGCCTGGTATTCTTGGAGGGAGGGAAGGAAATGCCCTGAGGCCTGAGTGTCTCCAGGTAGCACAGGTGAAGCTGCAAAGATTGGTGGGACTATGTACCTGCCAAGGTTAGGGCAGACAAGGGCCTGGTCCCAACCATGTCTCTGCCACTTTTGCTCAGTCATTTTCTATCGTATCTCCTACTCTCTCTCTAAGACTAGAGCCATTGAATGGGATATGATTCAACCTCCTATTGGGACCTGCCAAGAAGGCAGTCTCCTCTCTTCCAATGTCCAACAGTCAGCTTGGCTCTAAAGGGCCTATGGTAAATTTACTTCTGCCATGCCCATAACCACCCTGCCAGTCTTGGGCAGATATCAGGTCACTGTCCTCCCGAGAGAGTCTGGTGCCCACAAGATTCAAAGACACTTCACTGTCGTCCTGCCTTTCCAAGAGTTCTTGCAACCGGGCAAATTCTTAACATGAGGAGAAATGGTATGGTACTGTAAATTAAAGAAGAACCAGGAAGCAATCTCACACCCAGCGTAACTAGCCAGGGATGCCAACAGCAGGGACATTCGAGTGGGGGTGGCCCTGTGTCCCAACTACCAATCAAGGCTCTGGCATCTTGGGCCTATCATTCAGTACAACAGAGACAAGAGGAGCCCTCACCCGCCCTCCCTGAACCAGAAATAGGATCCAGAGGAAAAGCCTAAAGCCAGTCCACACCCATCCCCTACGGGCAGCTCAGTACAGTAAAAGCTAGCTCACTCCAGAAGCAGCAAGACAGAAACCCATTTGTCTTTGCAATGCATTATCGATTCAAAGGCTTATAGTCAGCCATCAACCTGAACTCCCCAAGCACTGGCCCAGCGGAAGACCAAGCTACGTGAGCAGTGCCTCAGATCATCCACTGAGTGGATGAAGTTCAACCCACAGGGAGGGAATCAAACGTGGTCCTCAGGCCCCTGGACAGCAAATTGTGCAGACCACCTCACCCAGCACATGGCACCAGAGAGCCACCCACTTAGTGGCGCACCCTCAGGTCTCTCATACTGTTTTCAATAGACCATGTCTGCAAGAGTTGACAGGTGGATGTGCTTCCTCTTGGGGCCAGGGACTTGTGTTCAAGTCTTTGTTTTACTTGCTGGTGTAGAACACACAGTTACACTGGGTCTGGCCTTCTTGTACACTGGCCCCACCCACAGCTCTGTGTGTGTGTGTGTGTGTGTGTGTGTGTGTGTGTGTGTGTGTGTGTGTGTGATATCATGGTTGGTGCCTGGGCACTGAGCACTTAGCAAGAGGCTCCACTTTTCCAATTGGATGATTTGTAACCCAGAAAGTGCAATCACATCATCCAGCGCACTGACAAATGGGGCATTATCCTTTCTACCAGAAACCAGGACCTAGCTGAGGCTGCCCATCTCTGAGATACAGCCCTAGGCCAATGCGAGAAGGAAAGTCTCCAAATGTCGCTGCATCCCCTAAAAAGGGCACTTCAGTCTAGCGGGGCCCAGTGGCTACAAACAGTTAAAACAGGAGGAAGATACTCAGCTTGGCCCAGGGTCTCTGCACAGACCAGACTGAGCCTGAGGTTTCAGTACAATGTGGAAGTTTTCAAAAACTTAAAAAAACAAAAAACCTAAAATGAAGTAACGTCATGTGGCAATATCTTACAAAACAGGGCCCAGGCCACTGAAAACAAGCCTCTTTATAAATGAAGTAATGAGCTGCCCATGGACAGGACCATTTACACACCCACCTCTCAAAATACCAAATAAAGAATATAAAAAAGAACGACACGATCTCGAATATAATTTATATGTTATTATATACATATGTATATATGTATATAATTTTTTTCTGGCCAACTCAGTCGATTCAACTGCCAGCAACAGGTGCAACCCTGAACTAAGCTTGCAATTCTCCTTTGCTTTTCTCGAATACGGCTAAATACCCCCCAAAAAAACAGTATCTGCACAACCCACTGCAATGGCAGCAACCCAGAGCCCAAGGCTGTCCAGAGACCTGCCTTCACCTGTCAGAGGACGGGACTCCAGCTCCCGTGTGCCAGCGTCCTCCACCCAAAACTGCAGCCCGCAGGGTGTCGGGCGTCCCAGGGGAGCTGCGGGCCGGCCAGACGTCGGAGGGCCTTGCCACCCGGACGCGCCGCCCACTCTGGGGCTTGGGAGGGCGCCTGCTCCGCCGCCGGAGCTGGGCGAGGGGCCACCTGTGCCAGGTCCGCGGGGGCGCCGGATCGGGCCAGCGCCGGTGCGGGGAGCCGGGGCGTGCACTCGCCCTTGCGCACCTGCCCACCCCCCGCAGCCCGCTAGGCCGGGCCTGCACGCTTACCTGCGAGCAGGCCGCGTCCAGCTCCGGCCGCCGCCTCGGCGCCCACGCGCAGCAAGCTCGGCGCCAGGAATGGCGGCGACAGCGGCGCAAACGCGGAGCGAGCGCGGCCGCGGTGGCCGAGGCGGGGATGCTGAGGCACGGCGCTGGCCGGCGGCAGGATCACGCAGATTGGAGGGCCGAGAGGAGCGGCCAGGCCCCGCCCTCCGCCCCTCCCTCCCTCTCTCTCCAGCCTCTTTGCTGCTGCCTCTCTTCCCACTTCCCGCTCCCTTCCCCCACCCCTCCACCCCTCGCCTCTGCTCCCTCCCTCTCTCCCCACCTCCAACTTCACCTCCCTTCTCCTTTCCTCTCCCTTGCGCCCCAGACTGCTCCTTGCTAGGGCTAGAAGCCTCCCTCTGCCCACAGCCTCTTCAAGGGCCAGGTATGGCTTCTGGGAGCCTTAATTGTCCCCACCTTTTCTAAGCTACCCCACCCTCCACCCGCACCATTGTCTCCTGAACTTTGAGAACCCCGGGCCAACTGGACTGGGGACCTGACCTGCAATTTGAACACAGGACACAGGACACCGGTTTTAGGCTAGAATCCAGCAACATGTAGAAGTGTAAGAAATGAAAGGTAGGAAGATTAGGGATCGAAGGGCTTGTCCCCACCGAATGCCTACACTAAGCAAAAATCAGATGTCCATGCCGTAATAAAGGGGTTTAAAAGAAGTCAGGTACACATGAGACACCTATGGGGGCATGCTCAGACCAAAATCACCTAGGAGCAAGTGTAGGTCAATCTGGGCATCCACCCTAGACCCCAGCAACATTGCGTTACACAGGCGCCGGAATACAGCCACTAAGATCAACCAATGCCCTCAACCATGTACCACCACCCCCTCAATGGGGACAGGAGGGGATAAAAAGGACAGACAGGCTAGGGCGAATCTCTCGCATGTGCAGTGCACACACACACATGTGCACCCTCTCATGGCTCTCTCTCCTTCCTTTTGGGTTCTGGGACTCCTCATTTAGTTTGGCAACTTCCATTTTCTGGACATTTTTCCATGCGGTTTTTGTGCTCCAAAGGGGCCCTTTTCCATTGCGAACTTTCCCATGCGCCCCCTCCCCCCCAGCCATGCGGCCTTATACACACTTTCCAGAGGTAGTGTGTACTGTGTACTATCTAAGACCGCATTATCTGAAACGTCCCTTTCCCTCATAAAAGTTACTTGGACTTACAAAAGTGCCTCTGCCATGTGAATTCTTTCAGCGTTGAGAAGCAAGAACCAGGGAAAACCATTCCACAAACCTAACATTTTTCCAGGGAAAACCCTCCCAAAAATCTAATGGAAAGAGCTTTATATCAAGAAGTAATTATAAACATCCCAGCCCAGTCTAACTCAAGTCCTTAAGTCCCTCTTCAGGCTTACACAGTCACATGCAATTCCTGCATGTGTTAGTCTGGGTAGACTAGAGAAACAAATTCATAAACATGCATATGTATATAAGGAGAGGTTTATATACAAAGGGAATTGAACATTGAGAAAACATCCCAACCCAGTCCAGTCCAAGGCCATAAGTCTGATATTAGCCCATATGGCTGATACCAACCTATAAAGTCCTCTTCAGACTCACACAACACATGCAATGAAGCCAAATGCAGGACCATCACAAGCCATTGGGTAGAAAGTCTTTGGGTCCAGTAGCATTGTAAGCATCTCAGTGCTGGCAGGGGTCAAGGTACCAGATTTCCCAGAATTCTCAGAAGGCCATGCCCACAAAGAAGTCTCATTGATTGTCTCCAGATTGACAGCCTAGACTCCACCCCTACACTCTTAATCCTTAAATTGACACCAGATTAGGTGACCACCACAGACCACCTCTTGTCAGTTTAACACTTTCTCATAACTCTTTAGCCATATATAATTTTCAAACAATAATAAAATCACATCTGTACCTAAGAGGATAAAACTAAAAAGCATACAATCCACTGTATGCCACCCTCATTTAAACATAACATTCTATAAGTGAACAAAACAAAAAATCTCCTATGCCTAACAATTGCAGTTAAGTAACAAATACACCTTAATTCTATAATCCTATGAATATATATATATTCCCCCACCTATGAAAGTTTGTAAGCCAACCACTTCATGCCTTTATTCCCCCATTTTGCGTATCCAATTTTTCTATACTGCCCACTTACATCAACCCAGTGTACTGAGGAGACAACCATGTTCTTTGATGAGAAGAACCTTCATTCCAGTCGGAACCTTGTGAGTCCACATCCATAAGCAAAGTCAAATCAGGACAGGACAGCCATAAAGTTTGCAGCAATGTGCACAAACTCACAGGCTCAAAAAAAATCTTATTTGCATCTTATCAAGTTCTGGTCCATTCAATGTGGGCTGCCTGGCTGAACCACACTAGGGTCCCATTGTTCCCATCTTTCAACCATGGGCCCCTGCACAAATTCTCGACAACCCCAAGCCCTTGGGGCTAGGTCATGCCGTGGGCTCAGGGTCCGCACAACTCTTTAAACTTCAGACCAGGCTACCTGCTCTGATCTCCTCTAGTCCAAGTGAACCAGGTCTACAGGTGTCAGGAGCCAGACTCAACCTGCCTCTCTAGTGCTGCATTTCGCTCACTTGCACTCAAGTGGATTCAGGTGGCCACATAGCAAGCCGTTCATGCTGCCCGCAGGCTCCCTTTAAAATTCAGTGTTTGAGAGGAGAGTTCCTTCTGGGCTCTACATTTTTCCAGCTTCAGGCACCAACCTCTGGTTCAATTCAAAAAGGCCAAATGGCTCCTTTGTCCTGCAGTCTGCCAACAGCTCTCTCAGCAAGCCTTTTCAAATACAAATGTCCTGAGCACTCAAGGCACTAGGTGGGGCCTACTTTTTCTAAGCATTCTTTGCAGGCATTTCCTATATATACCAATTTACCAGAATCAACTTAATGGATGAAGGCTTAGGACTCTATTTTCTTCCTAATCATCATTTCTAGCATACAGTATATCAATAGCAATAAGTAGAAGAAATTAGTATGAATTAGTAAAGCCAGATCCTAAACTCAGTTCTTAAAAGTCAAATTCGCAAACCACTAAAAGCATGCAGTAGAGCAACCTTGGGAGCAGAGCAGGGAGCCCCTGAGGGAGTACAAAGGACAGACTCTGGGTCCAGAGCATGGTGCCCCATTGGACCTGACTGAAGGACACGCCTAGAGATCAAAAATCAGACCTTGATCTATTATAGGTTTTTCTTCTTTTTAAAATTTTGTTTTCTTTTGATTAGTTTATTCTTCCGTGGGCAATTGGCTTGCTTTTTTGTTGTCATAGCTGTTCTCACTCATCGCCTATCTGGCTCTGGCTTGCTTGTTGGTGCATATTATGATCTCTGCAGATCCATCTAGATAACATAGGCTGGATGGATAGTCTGGAGGAGAAAACAACGGGACCAATGGTTGGGGGGGGGGGTGACACGGGAGATGGGGAGGTGGGGTAAGGAGGTGGTGCTGACCAACCCAGGGACAGGGGAGCAACAAATGATCCAAAATCAGTGGCAAGGAGGGTGTGAGAAGCCTGGTAGGGATTCAGCAAGGGCAATGTAACTGAGAGAAGCTACTGAAACCTAAATGAAGACTGAGCATGATAGTGGGACAAGAAGAAAGTAAAAGGATAGAGGAAAGAACTAGGTGACTAAGGGTATTTATAGAGGTCTAAAGACTGGAATGTACAGATGTAAATATATTTATATGAGTGTGGGGAAATAGATCTACATGCATACATTTATAGGTTTAGTATTAAGCCAGCAGATGGACATTGGGCCTCCACTCAAGGGCTTACTCAATGCAAGAACACGTTGTTCTATTAAATTGGCATTCCAGGATGCACACCTTCCCAACACGATTGCTGAAGAAAAATGTGTGCATGAGCAGGTGTGGTGAAGAAAGCTGATGGTGCCTGGCAATCAAAAGATATAGCGTCTGGGGTATTAAAGACTTGAAGATAGAGAAGTGGCCATCTGACTGAGAAGCATCAAAGCCCACATGGAAGAAGCACACCAGCCTGTCTCACTACAAGGTGTAGAAGGGACCAGTTATCAGACATCAAAGAACTAAAAATCATATCAGTGGGTGCCCACCTTCTGATATGATCACTGAAGACAAACAGTTGCCCACAGATGGGCTTTGGGTCCCCAATCTGCACTCCCACTCATTCACAATGATTTGTTTGTTTGTTTTTTCCTTGATGCAAGTTACCTGATCCCTTCAATACCTCGTGATCACACAGGCTGGTGTGCTTCTTCCATGTGGGCTTTGTTGCTTCTGAGCTAGATGGCCACTAGTTTACCTTCAAGCCTTTAGGACCCCAGACACTATATCCTTTAATAGCCAGACATCATCTGCTTTCTCCACCACATTTGCCCATGCACCCATCTGTCCTCAGCAATTGTATCGGGAAGGTAAGGTGAGCACACAATAATATATACTGGTGACTATTAAAGTGAAGTAGAAGGAATGTCTTTCCCAAACTCTCTTTCAGTTATAGGAGTCTATGATCTCTTGTCCTCCACCTTATTTGGATTAAAACTTAACTGGAATAAATTATTGTAGATGTTGTTGTTATTGTTCAGTGCCATTGAACAAAGCACTGCCTGGTCCTGCACCACCCTCACAGCGATTTATTGCAGCCTCTGTGGTAATCCATCTTCTTGAGGATCTTCCTCTCTTTCACTGCCCCTCCACTTTACCAGGCATGGTGGCCTTTTCCAGGGACTGGTCTCTTGTTTTAAAAGTTTTTATTTATTCATTGTTAATTATTTTATGCATAATTGAAAATACGATGACTTCAGTCAGGTGCATCTCAGTCCTCAAAAATGACAGCACTTTTTTTTAACACTTTAAAAGAAGAATTTTGCTGTAAATTTGCCCAATGAAGTATGTTGTTTGATTTCTTTTCTTTTAAAATGTAGATGTCAGACAGTGTAAGATATGACAAAATAATAATTTATAAATTATCTATGGTTCATGAGGGAGTGGGAGTGGGGAGGGAGGGAGAAAAATGAGGAGCTGATGCCAAGGGCTTAAGTGGAGAGCAAATGTTTTGAGAATGATGAGGGCAACGTATGTACAAATGTGCTATACACAATTGAAGTATGCATGTATGGATTGTTATGAGAGTTGTATGAGCCCCCACTAAAATGATTTTTTTAAATGTAGTCTGTATTATTTTCACAAATCAAACACATGAAATAGATTTTATTATAAACACTTAGGCAATGTTACTTTTGAGATAATGCAGTCTGAGAGATCACACCCTAATTTACTCCTAGTAGGAAAGATAAAGGAGTTACTGTGAATCATTCAGACAAACTTACCAGTAGTTCTTGTGATTTCCACGATATTGGATTCTGATTAAGCCTGCATCCCATTCAGTGTTTCCATTCCTGATTCTGGATGCCAACTACAGGTCCTGCGGAGGGCTTTGTCCCGCAGTTCTGGGGTTCAAGCTTCATGCTTCCACGGTCAGAGCACAGCCCTGTTTCCTGCCTCCTCCAAAGCTGAGCCGCCTTTTGAGCAGCACTTCTTCACAGCTGGCCTAGGATTTCTTTCTTTTTTTATCTTAAAAAGAGTAATACGGTTTATTATTTTTATATTTAAAAATCTACTGATAGCAGTAAACTTCTCTTCACAGAACACTCTCATCGTCTGATTATGCCATATATAATATATAAAATACTTTTATTGGGGTCTGTTACATCTCTTATTACCATCCATATGTTCATCCAGTGTGTCAAGCACATTTGCACATATGCTGCCATCATCACTTTCAAAGCATTCTCTTCCCACTTGAGCCCCTGGTATCAGCTCCCCATTTCTTCCCCCTCCCTCGCCTGCCCTTCCTCACAAACCCTTGATAAGTTATAGATTATTATTTTCATATCTTACATCGTCCTCCATCACCCCTCGTCCACTTTTCCATTGTTTGTCCCCCTGGGAGAGGGTTATAGGTTGATCTTTGTGATTGATTTCTCTTTTCTCTTCCCACTCTCCCCTAATCCTCCTGGTATCTCTACTCTCCTTGTGGGCCCTGAGGGGTTTATCTCTCCTAGATTCCCTATATTGGGAGCTCTTATCTGTAGCAGTGTGCATGCTCTGGTCTGATCCGATTTGTAAGGTAGAACTGAGGTCATGATAGTGGGGGGAAGGAAGCACCAAAGAACTAGAGGAAAGTTGTGTGTTTCATCAGTGCTATACTGCACCCTGACTGGCTCATCTTTTCCCTGTGACTCTTCTCTGAGGGGATGTCCAATTGTCTACAGATGGGCACTGGGTCTCCACTCCATGCCCTCCCCCTGTCATTCATATTAGGTATGATTTTGTTCTGGGTCTTAGGTGCCTGATACCTGATACCATCGATATCTCATGATCACAGTGGCTGGTGTGCTTCTTCTATGTGCGCTTTGTTGTTTCTCAGTAAGACGACTGCTTGTTTATGTTCAAGCCTTTAAGACCCCAGATGCTATATCTTTTGACGGACACCATCAGCTTTCTTCACCACGCAGCCATTTTGCCTTCAGTGGCCATGTCGGGAAGGTGAGCATCACAGAATGCTGGATTATTAGAACAAAGTGTTCTTGTGTTGAGGGAGTACTTGAGTCAAGGTCCAATGTGCATCTGCAACCTTAATTCTTAACATGTAGATATGAGTACATAGTTCTAGTGCCCTCTTGTTTATATATATTTATATATGTACATGCCTGTATTTAGACCTCTATAAATGCCCTTTGCCTCCTAGTTCTTTCCTCTATTTACTTTTACTTTCCTTCCACCATCATGTTCGGCCTTCATTCGGATTTAGTAATTCCTCACTGCTACATTGCCCTCGATTAAACCCCACTAGGCATCCTCCACCCTCCTCTCCATTGATATTAGTTCACTTGGTCTTCCCTTGTCCCTGGTTGGTCCCCCATCACCCCTATTTCCTTCCTCACACTTCTCCTGTATTCCCCTGGAACCATCGGTCCTTTTCTTTTCATCTCTGAATTATTTATCCCCCTTATCTTATCTAGATAGACATGCAGATACATTAATAAGCGCAAAAACCAGCAAAGCCAAACAAAACAACAAAGGAAGTCAAGACCAACAAAACAATAACCAAAAAGCCACTGACAAAAACAGAAAAGCCTATAAATAATTCAAGGTCTGTTTGTTGGCTTTTACAAGTGTTTCCAGTCGAGTCTGATGGGGTGCCACACTCTATCTCCAAGTCTATTTTTGGTATTCCCCAGGGATTTCATTACTTTGTTCCCCTTGCTGCTCTGTTGCGTGCCCTCAGTGTTTCGCCCCAGCCTGATGGGGTCAGATTGGGCACACTTCTCGCACTGTCTCCAGTGTTGTCCCCCGCAGCATTACGGTTTCGTGAAGGACGTCGTGTCTCGTGGTGGGGCCAGCCTTATGGTCCTCTCTGCGTTGTCTGCTCCAAACAGGAATACCGTCCTTGGGGCTTGGTGGGCCAGGATGTTTTCCCCTCCCTCTCCATCCCTTTTCATTTCTCCTGTGTGCTCTAATCATACACACCCCTCTCCCCAAGCTGTAGCCCCAGTGTTGTCCTCTGAAGTGCATTCTTCTGATGGGAGTGGGGTGGGGTGTCCACTTAGTTGGAATTGGGGTTGCCTCGCAGACCTCTCTATTGGTTCCCTGGTACATGGCGGTATGTTGTATTCATGTCTTGGCACACTGGGTTGAAGCCTGATCTCTCTCTCCCTCTCCTGTGAAGACATAAACAATACCCTTCCTTTGGTGGGTTAGTGCCCTGTTCCCCACCTACCCATGTTTTTTTCTCTCTTTCTTTCCCCTCCTATTTAGTTGTCTGCCATGTGTATCTCTGGATTGCGTTTGGCCCCTGCCATAGTAGCTAGACCTCACCCCAGGGATGTATGTATACAGTAGCTTTTCCCAAATGCCCCATTTTTTTAAAGCTTACCTCAGTGGAGTCATGTAATACTTGTCCTTTTGTGCTTGGCTTACTTAACTTAGCATGATTTCCTCCAGTTCTTCCCATGCGGCAATGTGCTTCATGCATTCATCGCTGTTTCTTAGGGATGTGTAATACTCCATTTTATGTATGTACCACTCCAACACCTTGCAATTGCAAAGTATGCTGTGATGAACATTGGAGCACAGATGTCTGGTCTTGGTTTGTTTCTTGTCTCTTCTGAGTATATGCCCAGTAGCGGGATTGCTGAGTCATATGGTAGCTCAATTTTCATCTGTTTGAGAATTCAACAAATCGATTTCCATAGTGGCTGTGCATACCTACAGGTCCACCAGCAGTGGATGAGAGTTCCTGTCTCCCCACAGCCCCTCCGACACTACTTTCTGAATTTTTTGAATTGGGATATCTTTGAGGGTGTTAGGTGGTATCTCATTATTGTTTTAACTTTCATTTCTCTTATGGCTAGTGATTGGGAACATTTTCTCATGTTTATTGGCCATTCGGATTTCTGTCCTGGTGAAACTTCTGTTCAGGTCCTTTGCCCACTTCCTCAGTGGACAGTTAGTTTTTTTCTTATTGTATGCTTGCAAAGTATTGTAGATTTTAGTAATAAGGCCTTTGTCTGATGTGTCATTGCTAAAGATGTTTTCCCAGTCTGTGAGCTCTCTTATTACTCTCTTGGTGAATTCTTTCGATGTACACAGGTGTTTTATCTTCAGTATATCCCACTTGTCAATTTGTGACTCCTCTGTGTTTGTGTCCTTCCCTATTTCTGATTGGCTATGTATTCCCTGTGCCAAAGTTCTCAGGTTGGTCCCACTTCCCTCATTAATGGCCCTAAGAGTTTGGGGCTTTACCTCAAGGTCTGTGATCCAGCCTGAGTTTATTCTTGTGCATGGAGTAAGGTAAAAGTCTTGTTTCACTTTTCTGCAGGTAGATATCCATTTTCTCCAGCACCACTTATTGAAGAGGACATCTGCTTCCTATTTGATATTTTTTGGTCCTTATAAAATATCAGTTGTCTGTATGCTGATGTTTTTATTTCTGGATTTTCAGCTCTTTTTCCATTGGTCTGAATAGCTGTTGTTATAGGACAGGTCTCTCTTGATAAAATGTCCCAAGTTGGTTATGTGTTATGGATTAAATTGTGTCCCCCTCCTGCCTCCAATCCCCCCCCCCACACACACACAGTTTGGATAGCAATGAGTCTCCATCAGCTCCATGCCAGTGAGTTAGTTGAGTCAAAGTATGTGTTGAATTCTTAGCCTCAATACTTTTGCAAGTGATTGTGTTTGCAAACAGGGGTTTACTTTTGTTATTTTAATGAGGTCATGTCAGTGTAAAGTGGATCCTAAACCTACTCACTCTACTTATAAAAGTTATATAGTCACAGAAGCACACCCACACAGAGATGTTGTGTGAGGATCACCTAGAAGCCTAGGAGTGCTAAGGAACCAAGAACCCCCGGGTGACTGGCATGAAGTAATCAACATAATTTAGACCCTGATTTGAACTATTAACACCCAGAACTGTGAGCAAACAGATTTCTGCTCTTCAAAGCCATGCACTTGTAGTATTCATGTTACAAGCACCCCATCTGCCCAAGAGTAGATACAAACTTAGTGTCAGTAAATGCAGTTACTAAGAAATCCAGGTTATAAACCATCTAGAATAGCATGCCCTTTCTTTGGAGGTATCTAAAGAAGATAGTTGTTGCACTGGGAAATTTCAGCCCTAAACCATCGAACCCCAATGTTTGCACAGCTTTCCAGGGAATAAGAATTAACCCCTCTATTCCATATTACAGAAAGCACAGGTTTGAAATCTGAGAGAGACTGCAGCGGTCACTCTGTAGGGCTCGTACGGCTGCAGGATCCCTCTGGCCCATTTCTGACGTGACCATAAACCCTGTCTCGATGTGCGCAGTCAGAGAGCTGCCATGGATTTGCTCAGAGGCGTAATCTGGGTTTAGCCCTCATTCAAAGGAGCCCTTGTGGTGTAGTGGTGCATTCAGGTGCTAACTGAAAAGTTGACCATTTAGTTGGTTAAAAAACAAACTCACTGCCATTGAGCCTCATAATGACCCTGTAGGACAGAACTGCCTTGGTGGGTTTCTGCCCCCTCTAAACAAAGTAAAAGCCTCCGCTTTCTCCTGAGGAGACGCTGACAGTTTTGAACTGCTGACCTTGAGATTAGCAGACCAGCATATAACCCCCTGTGCCACCAGGGCTCCCCTCTTTAGTTAGAAAGGGCAGACTGAGAACCAAATGAAACCCATTGTCATTTACTTGATTTCAACTCATAGGGACCCTATAAGGACAGAGGAGCACTGCCCCATGGGATTTCCAAGGCTGTAAATCCGTAAGAAAGCAGATATCCCCAATTTTCTCTTGCAGAGTAGATGATGGATTTGAACTGTCAACCTTTCAGTTAGCAGCTGAATGCACCACAAGGGCTCCTTTGAATGGGGTCTAAACCAAGAGTATGCTTCTGTGAACACATCTATGGCAGCTCTCTGACTGCCCGCATGGAGACAGGGGATGCGGTCACGTCAGAAATGGGCCAGAGGGATCCTGCAGCAGTACGAGCCCTACAGAGTGACCACTGCAGTCTCTCAGCGTTCAAACCTGTGCTTTCTGTAATATGGTAGGCTTTCCACTCCTTCCTAAATCTCTTTGCAGAGAAGCATGTGCTCAAACAAACAAACAAACAAAACAAAACAACCACCACTGCCACTGAGTCCAACCATAGACAAAGTAGAGCAAAGTAGACAACCATAGACAAAGTAGAGCAAAGTAGACAACCATAGACAAAGTAGAACTGCCTTTGGCGAAGCTGATGGGGTTCAAACAGCTGACCTTGTGCTTAGTAGCCCATTGCATAACTAGACTCCTTAAACGTGTGGGCCTGGGCAAAGAGGAGATGTGACCTTCAACAATCATTACTAACCTGCTCCTCAATTTATTTCCTTGTTGGAAAAAATAATAAAATGAATGGTGTCTCCCCTCACCCCCTGCCATCAAATGGCATGGGGATCAGATCTGACCTCCTCTGGCCTCCCATTGCCAAGAGGCAGGTGTCAGACATGCCTCCCTGCTCCGTTCTTCTTTACGTATTCTGATGCCAACTGCCCCTCCTGTACTTTTGCACTAGGTTTGATAATTCATTGCAATGGCTACCCAGAACTCCACAGAATCTACTCACAATTATGGAAGCTGTGAAATCGAAACAAGCAAACTCACTGCAATCAAGTTGAACCCTATTCATAGTGACCCTATAGAACAGGGTAGAACTGCCCCTGTGAGTTTCCAAGACCTTTACTCTTCACAGGAATAGAAAGACCCATCTCGCTCCCGTGGAGATGTTGGTGTTTTGAAACGCTGACCTTGCAGGTAGCGGCTCCATCCTTCACCACCATGCCACCAAGACTAACCCAAAGTCACTGCCATCCAGTCGATGCCAGCTCGTAGCAGCCCTAGGGCGGGTAGAGCTGCCCGGTGACTTTCTGAGACTATAACTGTTACAGGATCCGCAAGGCCTGTCCTTCTCCCCCTGAGCATCTGGCAGTTGACCTTTCAGATGGTCGCCCAACCAGGGAAGATAATTGCTGTTTATGACACCAAGCCTTTCTGACCCACAGTAACCCCATGGCAACTGACTGATCCCGTGCCGCCCTCACAACGGTTCTTATGTTTGAGTCCACTGAGGCAGTCACTGTGTCAACCCACCCGTGTCATTTCTTTTTCATTCTCCCTCTACTTAGCAAGGACCCCTGGTGGCGTACAGGCTGCACAACAAAAGTGCAAACTCACCAGCCTCACCAAGGGAGGGAGAGGGGGGTTTCTGCTTTCCTAAAGAGTTAGTTTCAGAAACTCACAGGGCGCTTCTATCCTGTCCCATAGGCTCACTGTGAGCTGGCATCGACACCATGGCAGTGAGTTTTTAACTTTTTTTTTTTTTTAACCGAGCATGATGTCCTTCTTCAGGGACTGGTCTCACCCGACGACAGGTCCAAAGTCTGTGAGACAAGTCTCGTCATCCTTGCCTCTCAGGAGCATTCTGGCTGTGCTTCTTCGGAGACTGGTTTGTTTGTTCTTTTGGCAGTCCATAGTACTTTCAATTTACTTTGCCAGTCTCAGAATTCAACCGCATCCATGTTTCTTCAGGCTTCCTTATTCAATGTCCACCTTTCACTTGCATACGAGGTGATTGAAAATACAATGGCTTGGGTCAGGCGCACCTCGTCCTCAAAGAAGTGTCCTTGCTTTTCAACACTTTCACGAGGACTTATGCAGCAGATTTATCCAGTGAAATGCATCTTTTGATCTCTTGTCTGCTGCTTCCATAAGCATTGATTGTTAATCCAAGCAAGACAAAAATTTTTTCTTTATAAAACTTTTAAAAATAAAAAACAAACTTTTTATTGTGAATTAGTTGAAGATTTACAGAGCAGATAATCAGTTTTACATTAAACAATTTTATTTTTAATTGTGGCAAAAATATGCATTAATATAATATAAAGTAATATATTAATAAAATAAATAGAAAACATTTTCCAATTTAATAAGCTGTATAATTCAGCACCATTGATTATACCCTTCATGTTTTGCAAGCACTATTGATATCCTTTTCCAAATTATTCAACTGCCATTGACATAAACAGTGCCCTCTAAGCAAAAACTCTTCCTCCTTCATCCACGGTAACCATTGGTCAAGTTTGGTTTCTTTTCTTTTTTATATTTAGTATTTTACTTGATATAAAAGTCACATAGTATACACTGCCATAGTTACATCACTTTAAAGATGAGTTGTATATTCATCATCACAATCAGTTCTAGTGCCCCCTCCCTGCTCCCTCATTCCTTGTTTACTCCACGTTTTCATTTTTCCCTCCTCCTTCCCATGCCCCCACCCGCAGCCCCAATGAAGCATTGCATCAGCATTGCCTCTAGGCAACCCCTACTTCTGTGCTCCATAAAATGGGAAACCTAGTAGAAAAGGAAAAAACAAAAACAAGAAGAAATAATAATAATATAAAGATAAACATGAGTGGAATTGGGGTTATGGCGGGGGCTGCCAGGCATTGGGGTAGAGTTTTGATATATCATCAGAGACAAAGTATTTCCAAGATGGCTTACCATGCATCCAACGCTCCTTGTTTTGTCAACATTCTGGTGACCAGCAGACATTTTGCTGCTGCTGCAAAGTCTGCAAAAAAAAAAACCAAAGAAAAAGCACGTGATGAAATAGAAAAAATAAGGTCATACTACTATATGGAAGACAAACCAGAAGATGGTGTTTATTTAAAACACTTATACCCACGGCAGAGATATGAGGTAGAGGAAGCGGTGCACCTACTTAAGAAATTTCAAATTCTGGACTTCACGTATCCAAAGCAAGGTGTTTGTTTATCTTGATTTCACACTGGATATGGCACTGCAGAAGAAGAAGACAGTGGAGCCACTTGCCAGTGTTGTTAGTTTTCCGTTCCCATTCACATCAGATATCAATAAAGTTGCTGTATTCACTGGGAATGCACCAGAGATGAAAATAGCGAAGAAGATGGAGCTGCGTTTGCAGGAGGAACTAACCTGGTTCAGCAGGTTTTGGCTGATGAAATTCATGCAGACTTTTATGTAGCAGTTCCAGAAGTAATGCTGGAGCTTAATCCCCTGAAGGAGAAACTAAAAAGAAAATTTCCAAAGCATACTTGAAAATCCATTAGCCGTGATTCTCCCAAATGCTTGAATTATTTAAAAGTGGACATGCAATTGAAGTTGATGAAGAAAAAGAGAACTTTCTTCAGACCAAAATAGGAACACTGGCTATGTCAAGTGACCAGATAGCTGCCAACCTGCAAGCCATTCTCAGTGATGTTTGTGGGCACAGGCCGTTGAGTTTAGGACCGCTTGTGGTACATGCTGTTCTTCGTAGCTCAACAAGTGAGGGTCTGTTACTAAAGATGGAGCCATTGTTGCCGAAGGAAGTGGAAACCAAAGAAAGCAAAAAAGCTGCCTAAAATGTATTGATGTTTGATGCACTTTCAGTGGATTAAGAAGCAACAAAGGAAATTATAAAACTGGTGTTTTCTTCCTATTTCTTGACCATTATAGCTGAAAGTAAAGTTTAACACCAAACAATCTACAATCATTTCAAATGTAGGAAAATAAATTTTTTCTGTTTGAACCTACTTTTAAGATCCTCCCATATTTTCTTCCTTAGAATTTGATTCTGCATAGTGGTAATCATGGCATTAATTTTTAGCTCAGTAACTTTCTCTTGAGAGTCATAACCATCTGTAGGATTAGTAACATGCTCAGTTCCCACAAGAGGAAAATGACAGTCATGAGCTAAAGTACAAATACAACTCTTTGTAAAAGTAAAATCAGAAAATGTTTGTTCTGAAGGATTCTGAATATTGTTTGAGATAGTGTGAGTATGGAAATTGACTAATCCATTAAGATGTGCTTATGAAAATTTTCCCGCCTCCTGTGGGCCATAAATTTGCAATAATAACAATAATAGCTTTATTATTGTGGTGCTGTATGACATACAAGAAATTAAGTGTTTTCAGATACTTGACCACATTTGATCCTGAGTTACACAAGTGTATATTGAGTGAACATTCCTATTGAAGTATTCAGGGACAACCTCATGTGTGCTGACTTTGAAGACTGATACTGTTCTTGGGCTAAGTATTCACTTCTATGTGATAAAATAAAAATAAATCAATAAAGATAATTTGGGCATAAAAAAAGATAAACATGAGTAAGAAAGAAAAGACCACTATCAATCTTAAAAAAGAAAAACAGAGAAGAAAGTTCTGTTGTGGAACAAGTGAGAAATATTTAAGCCTAGAAAAAATTCAGATTGGGTTAAGAGGGAAGTCAACTGACCAATGATCATATCATACCATGGTTCAATCCACCACCATTAAATTTACAAATAATCTCTGTCTGATACTAGAGCTGTTCTTGAGTCCCTTGCCTCTGGCTAAAGGGGATCGTCCAGAAGCTTAATATGACTAGGTACTCTTCACATGGATTTTGAGCTCTCATTGTCCTCTATACCGTTCTTCAAATTGGCTGTTCACCATTTAAGCTCTGATGCTTCCCTTCATTATATGTGGATTTTGTGCTTCTTTGATGTGGACTTAGTTGATGCCTCACTTAGATGCCTGCTTGTTTGAATACATGCCTTTAAGACCCCAGACACGATTCCAGTTGATAGCCAGGCACCGTCTGCTTTCTTCACCACACTTTGCTGTAGCACCCTTCTCTTCTGTGACCGCTTCATGAAGGCAAGTGTCCATCATGGCCATGTTATAAGAACTAACTGTTCTTGGACTGGGGCCAAAATTAAGTGGGATACCAGAATCTGTTTGATTCAAGACAAAATTCTTGACAACTTCCATTTTTTCTCCACTTATCATGATGATACCAACTGGTCCAATTGTGGGAATTTGGTTTTCTTTACACTGAGTTGTAATCCATACTTAAGACTAAAATCCTTGATTTTCAGCACTAAGTGCTTCAAGTCTTCCTGCCTTTGAGCAAGCAAGACTGTGTCATCTACATATCGCAAGTTGTTAATAAGCCATATTCCAACCTTGCTGCCGCATTCTTCATTCTTCTCGGATTATTTGCTCAGCATACAGATTGAATAAATCTGATGAAAGGATGCAACCCTGATACATACCTTTCCTGGTTTGAAACCAAGAGCTATTCCCTTGTTCTGTTTGCACACTGCCTCTTGATCCATGTACAGGTTCCAAATGAGCACAATGAAGTGTTCGGAAATTCCCATTCTTCTCAAGGCTCTTCATAGTTAATTATGGTTTATACAGTCAAATGCCTTTCCATAGCCAGTAAGACACAAATAAACATCTTTCAGGTACTCTCTGCTTTCAGCCACTATCAAACTGACTTTACCAATGGTATCCCTTTTCCACACCCTCTTCTGAATATGGCCTAAACCTCTGCTAACTCCTGGTCAGTCTACAGCTATGACAGTGGTTAAATGATCTTCAACAAAATTTTACTTGCATGTGATATTAATGATATTCTACAATTTGATCATTTAGTTGCGTCATTGTTCTTTGCCATGGATACAAACATGAATCTCCCTCAGTCAGTTGGTTAACTGAATAACTGTTTTCCCAATTTCCTGGCATAGATATTGCTTCCAGGGCTTCATCAGCTTGTTGAAACATTTCAATTGGTATTCATCAGCTCCTCGAGCCTTATTTTTGAGTAATGCTTTCAGTGCAGTTTGAACTTAATTCTTCATCATATGCTACCTCTTGAAATGGTTAAATGTCAACTAGTTCTTTTTGATTTGATGATTGTATTCTTTCCATGTTCTTTCGATGCTTCCTGTATTAATCAATATTTTGCCCATAGAATCTTTCAATATTGCAAACTAAGGTGTGAAGTTCAATTCTCAGGCTGTCATCCACAGAGGCATTAGCAAACTCCAAAGTTGTGTGGTTTGTTAGTGTCCAGAGATATGCCATGCTCACCACACATACCAGCAACAAAGAGTTAAGCAACAGTTTCATTAAAGCATAGAGTCACTTCAAATGGAATGAAATGGATCCTTTTCATGAGGTGCAAAGGGGCCACCTCAAGCAAACAGAGGATACACCCTGCTTTGGAGGCAAAGCAGGTCCCCCTCAAGAGGAGAGAGGGTATCTTAAGCACAGTTGAGATACACTGCACTCTGAGAGTAAAGGGGGTTCCCCCTCTCGAATGGAGATGAGGATGTTGTCTAGGAGAACACTTCTAGTTCTTATATGGCACTTTCAAGTGGTGGGGGGGTCACCACTCTGCAGATGGTCAAGCAATTTTCTAGTTAGTTACTCAGTCCCCTCATCGGTCTCCTGAATTATTTCAGTTTTAGCTGCGCTGCTGCTCCAGGTCAGTATATCTCAGAATGTCTCATGATTTTCTCCAAGTGCATCAGTCACTAGGGCCTGGCTTCAAGGTTAAGGTGCTTTGTTCATAGCTTGTTTCACAAGGTCCTGTGTTAATTCCATTAGCAGGCTTGACAGAAGCCTCTGTTCTGTCATCAGAGGCCTGCGTTTTTTCTTGAGTTCTTTCAGTTTAAGATATGCTGAGCATGTTTTTTTCATTTTGTTTTTTTAACTCAATGTGTTTGCAGTTTTCATTACATTTTACTTTGTCTTCTGGAGCTGCCCCTTGAAATGTTCTGGTCAGCTCTTTGACTTCATTTTTTCCACATGCCTTAGCTGCTCTGTGATTAAGAGACCGTTTCAGTGTCTCTTCTGGCATCCATGCTGATCTTTTCTTTCTTTCCTGTCTTTTTAATGATCGTTTGCTTTCTTCATTTTTTTAACGATGTTTTGAATGTAATCTGCTGACACTAGTGCTCAGTGCATCAAATCTGTCCTTGAGATGTCCTTGAAATTCAGATGCGATAGACTCAAGGTCATCGTTATCTTTCATGGACTTGTTTGCATTTTCTTTAGCTTCAACTTCAACTTATATATGAACAATTAACTGTGTGTTCCACAGTCAACTCCTAGTCCAGTTTTAGCTGCTAATATTGAGCTTCTCCAGCATCGCTTGCCACAGATGAATTCAATTTTATTTCTGTGTAGTCCATCAGAAGTCGGCAACATACCTTTTATGTTGTTAAAAAAGGTATTTGCAAAAAAATTTTTTTTTTAAATTTCCATTTATCAAGGGACAAGAAAGCTAGACATGAGACTCCTCCCACAAATACATCCGAAGTCTGCTACTGCTGCCTAGGCTTGTCTTCATTTACTCAGCCCTGGCGTGTAGCCAAAGCAAATATAACTAGTGTGACCCTGTCTGAAACCAGCCCGGGCTCCAAGAGCACTGAGGGGCAGCTTCAATGTTTCTTTTCCTCCTTTTACGACCACCCAGACCAGTGTTTTGATCCGATGGGAAAGGGAACTGGAGGGTATGCAAAAAAATTTTTTAATGTATGAACAAGTCGTTGGTCTTGCAAAATTTGCTATGAACAAGTCGTTGGTCTTGCAAAATTCTACCATGAGATCTCTGGCTTCATTTCTATCACCAAGGCCACATTTTCCAACTACTGTTCCTCGCTTTTTGTTTCAAACTTTTTCATTCCAATAGCCAATAATTATCAATGCATCCCGATTGCACATCTGATTAATTTCAGACTGAAGACATCGGTAGAATTCTTCAACTTCATCGCTGGTGTTGGTGATTGGTGTATACATTTAAATAATAGTTGTATTGATTGTATATCATAGAATGTGGATAGCTATAATCCTATCATAGACAGCATTGTACTTGAAGACAGATCTTGAAATATCCTTTGTGATGATTAATACATCACCATTCCTCCTGGCTGTTTAACTTCTGGGTTTCTTTTGAGTGTGAGGTTTTTGGTATCTCAATTTCTTCCTTGGTTTTTGGGATCGATCCCCAGATTTCTTGTATGGTCCTAAACATTATTCTCCTATATTCTCTTCCTGCTAATTCCAGGACTTCTTCTTCTGTGTATTCTATTGGGTTTGGCTAATCTTCAGTTGTTAACTTTTGTTTATCTTGATTTTTTTGTGGTTACTGATGTTGATTGTTTTTTGTGTGGCATAGTGGTCCAGCTATACATGGTCTATACGGTTCTGGGTTTTTTGTTTCAGGGGATGTGTGGGAGGTAACTCTCAGGTTAGAGGAGGCAGATCAGATGGGGGCTAGAAATTGTATTGTGTGGAGATGAGGAAAATAAAGAGAGTTGGTGGGTAACACGAATAGAGATAGGAGCGTAAGAGCAGCATTTAAGTGGTAGTATTAATCATGAGTGGTTTCTGGTTAAAAGAGTGATTTTAAAAAATAAATTTGGAAAGGGGGTTTTAAGAGGTTGGAAGTACTTGTTTATTTATGTGAAAAAGTCTCACTGAGAAAGGGGGGTGGGGCTTGAGGGGAGAGCATAGCTAGTCATCTACCAGAGTCATTTGTACCACTCTATAATCTAGGAGACGCACAGACCAATGTGATAGTGTTTGCAGCAAAAGGTCCTTGGTTTTGCAGCAGTCGGCTGTCCTGCTCTCAGAGAGCTGATCTGTTGGTGTAGGAACGGCACCCCTACTGGGAATGTCACACAAGAAATATGGACAGCTGTGGGGATTCGGTGCCACACGGTGCCACGACATGCTATTCACCCCCCATGCAAGGGCCCTAGGGGGTAATAGGCAGTAAAATGGAGGCTTGAGGTGAGGGAGCGCTTCTAATCAGGGGAGGTCATGAGGAGGTAAGTCCTGACATGAGTGGTTTCCAAACTGGGGGAGAAGGAGCCGCCCAGGCTATGTGGTATGCCAACTTCTGGGTTGGCGGGGGTGGAGGGAGGGTGTTTTTATTTGTTTGCTTGCTTGTTTTTACCAAAAGAGAAAAAATTTTTTAAAATCTTGAAGCACCCAGAGTTCACGTCTCACATCTGATTTCTGAGGACGCTCACCCTACCCGTGAGATTCTGGCTGACACTGGTTGGGTTCTCTAGGAAGGTCTACATGGCAGCCATGTTTTTCTCCTCAGGCATATTTGTTGTCATTTTGCTGTGTTTTGTTTGGTTTCTTTTTCCTTTCCTATAGAAATAAATCCAGTGATACTCATATATGTGTAAGGAAGAGCTCTCTATCCAGAAGTAATTATATATCAAGAACACATCCCAGCCTAGTCCAACCTACATTCATAAGTCTGATAATAGTTCATAATTATTGAACTATGCAGAATGCAGGAATATCACAGGCCAGTGAGTGAAGAGTCATGTGGATCCAAAGTCGGTGGAAAACATCACATGGCCCCAGTAGCTCTCAGGGTCCAGTAAGCAAGAGAGTCAAAGCAGAGAGAGAGAGAAAAGGAGGTTCCCCTGGCCCTCCTTATGAGGAGGCCACACCCACAAGGAGGCACTCCCAGGCCGTGACCTGACTGATAGTTTGAATACCCCTACCCTTTTACATATCTTCAAGTTGGCATGAAATTCTGTAACTTCCACAATTGGTGTCTTTGTTCCTCCTTTATTTCTGTGTTGTTTTGGTGGCTCCTTCCCTCATATTGCTCTCTGGGCTGTGTTACCCTGTCCAGGGCTCTCAGGTTTATTTGATATTGTAGATGCTCTGTCCATAGTGATCTGATTGATATTATTTGTGATTCTAGTCTTGTTTTTATTAATTCCTTTAGTTTTTCCTTGTCTGGAAATACTTTTATTTCTCCTTCATATTTCAGGGATAATTTTTCGGAATATAGGATTCTTGGTTGGCCGTTTTTTTCTTTCAGAATTTTATAGTCTTTTTGCCTGCTTATCCATATGAGTTTTCTGTTGCAGGTGACTTCTTTTATATCTAGCTACCCCCAGGACTCTCTCCTTTTCCATGCTATTGGACACTTTGACGATAACATGTCCTTATTTTTCTTTTTTTTTTTTAAATTTTTTTATTTTAACAATTTATTGGGGCTGATACAATTCTTTTCACAGTTCATACATATACATACATCAATTGTATAAAGCACATCTGTACAGTCTTTGCCCTAATCATTTTTTTTCTCTTTTCTTCTTTTACATTTTATTAGGGACTCAAACAACTCTTACCACAATCCATACATATACATACATCAATTGTATAAAGCACATCCATACATTCCCTGCCCCAATCATTCTCAAGGCATTTGCTCTCCACTTAAGCCCCTTGCATCAGGTCCTCTTTTCTCCCCCCCCCCCCTCCCTCCCCATTCGTCCTTATTTTTCTTAACTTATCCTATTTGAGCTTCTCTGTGCTTCTTGAAGAGTTATTTTCATCTCTTTTGTGGTGTTTGGGAAATTTTCATCTATAGTTTATCATATTTGTTTCTCTGAGGTTTTTTTTATTCCTTGTTCTGAGGTTTTGATACGATGTAGTTTGTTTCTGTAGATAATGTCCCATATAATTTTCAGGTTTTCTTTTTTTTTTTTTTTTGTGATTGCTTCTCCTGTCGATTGTAGTCTGATTGTCCTCTTCTTCCATTCTATTCTTCAGGTCTTTTACTAAATTCTGTTATCTCATTGTTTTTCTTCTGGGAATTCTTTTGACTTAAATATTTTAGTTTTTCAATTTCTCCTATTGTTCTCAGGAGGACACCCCACATCAAATTCTGTATTTGTTAATTTTATGACCTTTAAAAAATATTCCATTGAGTTTGATTGCTATTAGATTGTGATTTTTAAAAAAAACATTTTATTAGGGGCTCATACAACTCTTATCACAATCCATACATATACATACATCAATTGTATAAAGCACATCTGCACATCCGTACATTTTTGCCCTAATCACTCTCAAAGCATTTGCTCTCCACTTAAGCCCTCCGCATCAAGTCCTCTTATTTTTCCCCCTCCCTCCCTGCTCCCCACTCCCTCATGAGCCCTTGATAATCCACAGATTGTTATTTTGTCATATCTTGCCCTATCCGGAGTCTCCCTTCCCCCCCTTCTCTGCCGTCCATCTCCCTGGGAGGAGGACACATGTGGATCCTTGTAATCAGTTCCCCCTTTCCAACCCACTCACCCTCTACTCTCCCAGCATTGCCCCTCACACCCCTGGTCCTGAAGGTATCATCCACCCTGGGTTCCCTGTGCCTCCAGCTCAGATTGTGATTTTTCTTGTTGATTGTTTTGCTCGCCTGCTGTTTTGTTAGCAGTAGTACAGCTGTTTGAGGTGTGTGAGCTGCTGAGTTGTGTAGTGATATTTGGCCGTGGTTAGTGACATTAGAGAAGTTTAATTTGACCTGGAAATGATACAGTAGCCAAATAGAGTAAAAAGAAAAGCTATGAGTAAATAAAGGGTAAGAAGAGCAAAAATAAAATACAGCAATGATAGCAATAATAGCTGCTTGTCTGCATAAGCCAACCCATTTGTAAAACTAATAGAAAAATTTTTTTAGAAAAAAATTTTAAGAGGAGTAAATCAGAATTAATAATTTCTGTGGAAATACATTTCATGAAGGTAAAGAGAGAGAACACAGAAGTAGATAATATTTCCATGTGCAGAGAGACAGGGGACAAAAGTGACAAAAGGCTCAGGTATGACCTGGGTATGGTGTTAGTCTCTGTTGCTTTGGCAACACAAATGTGATTGTGTTAGTTCACTCAGAGGGGAAAGATGCCCTTGTTTGGTGTTCAGGAATCTAAAGGATTTCTGTTTGTTTTGGTTCCAGTTTTAATTTTTCTTCCCTGGAGAGAATGGGTATTCTCAGGAGGGTGAAGCCACACTTGAAGAAGGCATTGGAAGGGGAAGTTAGAAAGAAGTCCAAAAATATGAGAGTATTGTAATAGAACATAAGTATAAAGACTGTCAAAAAATCACACTGCCTAGTGAGTGAGAATTCCTCCTCTTTGATAGTGTTATTCTGTGTACATGTTCGCAGGTTAGGCAACCTGGGGCAAGGTGGTGATGGAGGGCACTGGAGAAAAAAGCAGGAAAGGAAGAGAAAGGCAAAAATCATGAAAAGTTAAGTCTGCTTACTGCTCATGGTACTTACATAATCTCGTGTCAACTTGATGATAGAGAAAAGGGGTGGAGTCTAGCCTGTTAATCAGGTCACAGCCTGGTAGCACCTCACGTGGCTGCTGTGACCTTCTCATGAGGAGGATCCTGGGAACTGCCTTCAGCTTCACCTGCTTGCTGTTGAGTGTCTCAGAGAGCTGCCAGAGACACTGCAATTGCATCCAACCAACTCTGCACCCACCCACCTGTGATCTCCCTGCCTTCTGTATCCTTGCATGTGGCTGTGTGAGTTTGAAGAGGCACTTATGGACTAGTATCAGACTCACAGACTGGTATTGAACATATACTTCTTAATATAAAACTCTCTCTTAACACCTATATGAGTGTCAATGGATTTGTTTCTCCAGTCGACCTGGCCTAACACACTGCTCATGTGTATAGCATGCAGAGGACAGCCAGCAAAAGGCTTCAATAGCTGGGTTGCCTCAGAGACCAGGGAAAATTGCATCTGCTGGGGAGGAGTGGTGCTCATAGAAGTAGCTAGTGCTTGTCAACGGCAAAGCAGAGCCGGCCAGCAGGTGTTGCTGCTCTCTCACTTTTAGAAATTTAGGTCTAGTTAGGGTTATGTTGGAATTCCCACTGCCAGGAAGTGCAGGATATCCCTTCTCGTGGATCTTCTCTGGTAGTTGCTGTGGGGATGTTCTTGGGCTTTTTATATAGCAACCATTGGGCAGCAATCCCCCCTAGATATGTATTTTTAACTCAAGATTTTCTATGCTTTATTTTGTTATTAAGACAGGATTTTTTCCTACCAAAAAAAAAAAAGACAGGATTTTTGCTTTTAATTTTGTTTTTTGTTGTTATTGTATGTTTTTCTTTATGTAAAATTCAGAATATGTTATTTATAGAGACAGTAATTGGATTAATAGTTTCTTGGAGTTGAGGGGTAATGGGGAACTAATTACAACAATTAAAAGAAAGAAGAAAATGTTCTAAAACTGATTGTAGTGATTATTTCACAAGTCTTTTCCATATGTTTAAACTATTGTATGATATGTGAATTATATGTCAATGTCAATAAAACAAAATATTTTAAAAATGCAGGTTTTTCTATTGTAATAGTTTACAGATTAAAAACCAGTTTTGCCCAAGTGTCGGCCAATGGAGATCCCCTCATAGAGGGGTTTAGGAGAGGAGATGGGTTAATTAGGGTGTGAGGTAGTATCGATGAAGAACACAGCTTTCCCCTAGATCCTGGATGCTTCCTCCCCCCAACTACCATGATCCGAATTCTACCTTGCAGGGCTGGATAGGACAGAGGCTGTACACTGGTACATATGAGGGTTGGAGGTACAGGGAATCCAGGGTGGATGATACCTTCAGGACCAAGGGTGTGAGGGACGATGCTGGGAGAGTGGAGGGTGAGTGGGTTGGAAAGGGGAACTGATTACAAGGATCCACATGTGACCTCTTCCCTGGGAGAGGGACAGCAGAGAAGGGGGGAAGGGAGACTCAGGATAGGGCAAGATATGACAAAATAACAATGTATAAATTACCAAGGGCATATGAGGGAGGGGGGAATGGGGAGGGAGGGGGGGAAAAAAAGAGGACCTGATGCAAGGGGCTTAAGTGGAGAGCAAATGCCCTGAGAATGATTGGGGCAGGAAATGTATGGATGTGCTTTATACAATTGATGTATGTATATGTATGGATTGTGGTAAGAGTTGTTTGAGTCCCTAATAAAATGTAAAAGAAGAAAAAAAAAACCAGTTTTGTCTTAAACAAAAGTACAGTGGGGGATCCAGTAGTAATTGAAAGTTGATGTGAGAACAGAGTCATCCCAAGTGCAGGGTAGAGGTGGGGTATAAAACTTCTTAGTTGGCAGCTCATTAATGCCAACAACATGGAGAAAGGAGGATGCTAAAAAGCCACCAAAAGATTTTTGCACTGAATATATAGTTTAAGTATCTAGCAAAAAATGAATGGGCTTACTGGCAATATTTACACATGCCCATGGTTCCATAAGTTTGATGTCAATAGCGTTACTTCATGAAGCTAGGGAGCTTGGGCTTTGTTTTAGTCTGGGTAGACTAGAGAAACAAATTCATGGACACTTATATGTGTATAGGAAAGAGCTTTAAGGGGGGGGGGGAAAGAGGACCCGATGCAAAGGGCTTAAATGGAGAGCAAATGCCTTGAAAATGATGAAGGCAAAGATTGTACAGATGTGCTTTACACAATTGATGTATGTATGGATTGTGATAAGAGTTGTAGGAGTCCCTAATAAAATGTTTTTTTTTTAAAAAAGAATCTTATTCATTGAAGCTGTGAGCTATAATGATTTCCTAAAAACTACGGGGAGATTAGGAACTGTTTATACGTTCTTAATAAAAAAGATTCCACTTGTATTATAGTTTTTAATGTTTAACAAGAATCCTCTTTATGGTAAATCTTACCTTTATTCTATTGGGAAGGATAGTGGGAAAGAACATAAATAATGTATGCATATTATAAAAATTGTTATATATAATTAATATTTTAAAATACATCCAAATTTCTTGGAAGTCCATATATTGATTTTTTTCAGATATGTTTTGTTGATGCATAAAAAGAGGAATGTACTAATAAATGTTGAATTACAAAAAAAAAAGGAAAGAGCTTTATATCCAGGAGCAATTGAATATTGAGAAAACACCCCAGCCCAGCCCCGATCAAGCCCATAAGTCTTATATTAGCCCATATGTCCGATACCAATCTATAAAGCCCTCTTCAGATTCACAAAAAACATGCAATGACACCGATGCAGGAAGATCACAGGCCAGTGGGTGGAAAGTGTTGTGGGTCCAGTGACATTGTAAGATCTCAGCACTAGCAGGGGTCTCCACGTGGCTTCTCCAACACAGGGCACTAACATAGTTCCATGTATCTTGTCAGCTTCAATGTGTCCCAAGGAGTGAGTTGGTATTCCTACAAGGAGGAATACCGAAGTTCCCAGAAACCTCAGGAGAAGGCCATGCCCACTCAGAGCCTTCATTGACTATGACCTACTTGACAGGCCAAACTCCACCCCTTCACTCGTAAGTCTCAAATTGACAATAGATTATGTAACCACTACAGGCTTAATCATTGCCACCAAGATTCTCTTGGGCACTCAAGAGCTCAGTGTGTTGGAATCCCACAGTGAAACAAGTGAAGGGAAGCTTCCCTCACATCTTTGTGTTTCAGAAAAGACCTTTATGACACTTAATATTATGACCTGGCTTCCCACAGCTGTCACATACTACTTAAGGTTGGGGTCATGTGGGATTGGTTGGGCCATCATGCTGTGGAGCAGCGCTTCTCAACCTGTGGGTTCTGACCCCTTTGGGGGTTGAACCACCCTTTCACAGGGGTTGCCTGATTCATAACAGTAGCACAAAGGTTGGGGTCATGTGGGATTGGTTGGGCCATCATGCTGTGGAGCAGCACTTCTCAACCTGTGGGTTGTGACCCCTTTGGGGGTTGAACAACCCTTTCAGAGGGGTTGCCTGATTCGTAACAGTAGCACAATTACAGTTATGAAGTAGCAATGAAAATAATTTTATAGATGGGGGGTGGTCACCTCAACATGAGGAACTGTATTAAAGGGTCGCGGCATTGGGAAGGTCCAGAGCCACTGCTGTGGAGTCTTTAAGCGGACATTGGCTATAAGAGAAGTTTTTCTAATTTTGACTGGTGTGCTTTCTTTTTCTCCTCCAAAGCTCAGTTGCTGTACAGTGAGTCACTAGGAACTCACGAGTCATTTTGGGGTCCTATAACTTTACAATGGAATTTCCTGTGAATGTTCAAAGTGGACTGATTAATAAAATGGGTATTTAAAACATCTTTCTCATCTGATAGCTCTGGTTCTATGTTGTTCAGTCTCTTACTTGTCTCAAATCTGTAGACTGCTGGGCTCTCATTCTTGTCCTTGATCACCTCAGTTAATTTTGAATAATTCACAGGTTAATTCGAATATCTTTCATTTTTTTTCTATAAGTCAGGTCTGAATGTAATCTCAGGCAGCTCTCCATTCTGCTCTTGCCTGACCCTCCTAAGAGTTCCATTAGGAATTCTGTTCGGGGAAAGTTGTAGCTCTAGCAACTGCGTTTGCATTTGTGGCGTGTATATGATCAGCTGGGAATTCTTGCTGATCAGTGCTGCAACATTGCAACCATGAGGTCCACCTATATCAAATAAAAATAGGCACTGTATGCAGAAATTCTTCAGTGAATCATCCAGGATTATTAGAAAAACTGTCCATTTTCTTGGCAATATTTCAAGTCTACCTTGCTAGGGGGGTGTGCTTCCCCATGACATTCTCATCACCTCATGCCACTTTCTGCAGGGGCAGAATGCAGGATGAAGGGTTTCCTCTGTTCCTGGAACTAGAATCAGGCTGGTTGGTGCCTTGTTGTCTCTGGGAGTCATTGGCTCCTGGGGATAAGTTGAGGGACAAAGTTTCTTAGAGGACTCAGTTTGGCTGGCTGGATTAGCTAGTACTGTTAGGGTCAGGTACACCTTAGTCTTTAAAGTAACATCCTTGCTTTTCCATAGTCTCAAGAAATCTTGTGCAGTAGATTTACCTAATGAAACACATCTTTTGATCTCTCGACTGCTGTTTCCATGAGTATTCATTGTGGATCCAAGTAACATAAAATCCTTAACAACTTCAACCTTTTCTCCATTTAATCTGATGTTACCTCTTGGTCCACCTGTGAGGATTTTGATCTTTACATCAAGTCATAATCCATACTGAAAGCTGCAATTCTTGATCTTCAGCAGCAGGTGCATCAAGTCCTCCTTACTACAGCATGCAAGGTTGTGTCATCTGCATATCACAAGTTGTTCATAAGACTACCTCCAACTCTGATGCGACATTCTTCATCATATAATTCAGCTTCTCTAGTGATTTGCTCAGCATACAGATTGAAGAAGTATGGTGAGAGGATGCAACTCTGATGCACACCTTTCCGGATTTTAAACTATGCCCTTGTTCTGTTTGCACAACTGCCTCTTGATCCCCGTACAGGTTCCACAAGAGCACAATGAAGTGTTCTGGAATTCCATTTTGTTCCTCATGGCTATTCATTGTTTATTATGGTCCACACAGTCAAATGCCTTTTCATAGTAAATAAAGCACAGGCAAATATTTTTTCTGGTTTTCTTTGCTTTGAGTCAAGATCCATCTGACATCAGAAATGATACCTTGATCTACCTCCTCTTCGGAATCTGCCCTGGAAGTCTAGAGCAGCTCCCTGTTAAGGTCCTGCTGCAGCCTTTGATGATCTTCAGCAACATTTCACTTGCATGTGATATCAATTGTATTGCTCTATAGTTTAAGCTTCTGTTGGGTCCCTATTCTTTGAAATGGGTACAAATAGGGATCTTTTTGAGTCAGTTGGCCAACTACCTGTCTTTCATACTTCTTGGCATAGATGAGTGAGTGCATCCAGCGCCTCATCAGTTTGTTGAAGCATTTTAATTGGTATTCCATAAATTTCTGGCACCTTGTTTTTGCCTAATATATTCATTGCAGCTTGATTTTCTTCCTACAACATCATTGGCTCTTGCTCATATGCTATCTCCTGAAATGGGGAGATGTTGACTAGTTCTTTTTGGTACAGTGACTCTGTATTCCATCTTGAAATTACATCTTCTCTTTATGCTTTCTGCATCATTCAATATTTTGCCCATAGAATCTTTCAAGATTGCAACTCGAGGGTTGCATTTTTTTTTAGTTCTTTCAGTTTCAGATATGCTGAGCATGAACTAATTCTAGGGCCTTGCACATTTCACTATAATATTTGACTTTGCCTTCTTGAGCTGCTCTTTGAAAGTTTCTATCATCTCTTTGACTTCGTCCTTTCTTTCATTTGCTTTACCTACTCTATTCTTAAGAGCAAGCTTCGGCCTCATCTGACATTCATTTGAACTTTTCTTTCCTGTCCTTTTAATGATCTTTTGCTTTCTTAATGAAAAATGGTCTTAATATCCTCCCACAGCTTATCAGGTCTCCTGTCATTAGTGTTAAAAAAGCCTCAAATCTGTTCTTGAGATGTTCTTGAAGTTTAGGTAGGATAGACTCAAGGTCATATTTTGGCTCTTGTGGACTTGTTTAATTTTTTTTTGCTTTACCTTGACCTTCCTTGTGAGCAATTGATGGACTGTTCTCCAGTCAGCCTTTGGTCTGGTTCTAGCTACTGATAAGGAGCTTCGCAAGTGTCACTTCCCACAGATGCAGTCGGTTTGATTTTTGTGTATTCCATCTGGGGATGTCCATGTGTATAGTCGTTTTTGTGTTGTTGTGTGAACATTTGAACCGGTTCTTTTGCTATGAACAAGTCGTTGGCTGTGCAAAATTCCATCACATTCATGATTGATTTTGCAATATCCATTTTGACAAGGAATGCTAGGCCATTCCTCTTGACTGTGGCATTCAAGGAATAGTAAATCAAATGATTTTCTGACCCAAAATAGCCAATAATAATAGGATGTTGATCTTTATGTATTCCATTGAATTTTTGATGACTTTCAGTTGTCCTAAATTCGCCCTTCACACATTTCAAGTTCCAATCATGAGCAGATTTTTTGCAGCTGTTTCTCCTGACCTTGAGTGACGCCTCCTTAGCTAATGAGAATTCTGAAGGCTCCTCTCCCACAGGCTTTTCCAGACTCAGCTCCATGGTTGACTTCACTCTGAGAAAACAGCTCCTCCTCAGTCATGCTTCAGGTGCCCTCAGACCTGAGGAGTCCATCCTTAGACACTGTCTCTGACAATGTTCTGCTCCCATTCTTTAGTACCTGACAATGCTTTCAATCTATGTAGAAGGCTTTCAGTGGCTCCTTCCTCCGAAGTGGGGAGCCAAGTCCTACTCTGTGATCTTTCTGGGTCTGGAAGCTCTGCTGACACCTGTTCAATTTGAGTGACCTTGCTGGCATGTGAAATACCAGTGACTTGACTTCCAGCAACACAGCAACCACCACAGTACAATAAACGGATCGACAAGTACTGTGACTGTCTATAGCACATTCAATATTCTTCACAAGCATTGTAACACAAATGCAGCAATTCTTCTTCCTTCCTTATTTAATGTCTAACTTTCAAATGTATATGAGTCAATTGATACGATCTTAACTTGGGTCAGGTGCAACTTAGTCCTCAAAGGAACATCCTTGCTTCCCCACATTTTAAAGAGCTCTTGTGTAGAAGATTCACTACCCTATGCAAGACTTCTCTTGATTTCTTGAATATTGCTTCCATGAACATTGATTATGGATCCAAGCAAAACAAAATAATTGACAACGTCCATCTTTTCTCCATTATTTATGATGCTACCTATTGGTTTAGTTGTGTAGATTTTGGTCTTCTTTACACTGACTCATAATCCATACTGAAGACCTCCACACGTGCAGCAAGCAAGGTTGCACCATTTGTATATCACAGGTTGTAAAGAAACCTTTCTCCAATCCTGATGCCACGTTCTTTGTCATATAAAATGTCTTCTCTGATGATTTGCTCAGCATACAGATTGAATAAGTATGGTGAGATGATACAACCCAAACACACACCTCTCCTGATTTTAAACCATGCAGCATCTCTTGGTTCTGTTCTCACAGCCTCCTGATTCATGTATGAGCACAGGAGGTGTCTTAGAATCCCCCTTCTTCTCCAGGCTATTAATAGTTTGCTATGATCCACACAGTCAAATGCCTTTGCACAGTCAACGAAACACATGTAAACATCCTTCTGGCATTCTCTACTTTGAGTCACTATCCATCTGATATCAACAATGATATCCCCAGCTCCACATGCTCTTCTGAATTCAGCCGGAACCTCTGGCAGCTCTTTGTCAATTAACTAACTCAACCATCGTTGGGGGATTTTTTTTATGTTCCCAGAACAATTTATTCCAATGAAAAAAGTTTCTATATTGTTGTAGTATACAATTCATACTTTTAATTATTCCAACACTAACCGCCTAAAATAGGTACAGAGCCTTTATCTTAAATTTCAATAATAAGCTTTCCATTTAATGCATACCACAGTAAGATGTTTTTATTTAAAATGGAGAGTTTATTTGCTCAGTACACCAAATAGGATGCAAGCACCGACATGACAAATATACAGAAATATGCAGGTCAACATAAAAGTAATCTAGTTTAAATGAAGGGAAGTCTCTTTAAATGTTATGACAACATACTCCCAAGAAGATTCTTCAGTTAATCATGCATTTCAATAAAATAAAGGGTCATAGGTTAAGTGGAAGTTAGCTTGTGAATTTTCCTTAAAATAAAACTCCAACTTTATTAATCCATGCCAGTTAAACACTGTAATAAAATCTCAACTAAGTGCAAAAGGAGATGACAGAACTAGTTACCTTCTTGTCTGAACAGTCCAGCAGAAAACAGTCACTACAAATGCAGCAGGCCAACTGCAGAGTGACTGATCTAAGACAGAGTGCTATACTGAGTGTCAGTTTAAATTGTGCTACATAGTCATCAGGATGGCACCATTTGGTCCATGATGTGGTTTTAATGCCAACACAGATCCCAATTTGTTACAGAAACACACAGATTATGTCGCTTCTCTTATTTTGAATATATATTTTTGCAAGCCAAGTATATTTCCACTTACGAAGGACAGTTTTCCCTGGAGAAGTTACAGGAAGTAGTCAGGGGTACGCCGAGTCACGTGAGGCTCTCCACAACGAGGTGCTGGGTCAAACTGAAGGAAGGAATATTTTAAAATGTCATCTAGGTCCTCCGGCTAGCTCAGTCGGTAGAGCATGAGACTCTTAAAATGTCATCTAGTTCCATGATAGCAGCCTGGTTTCCACAGCGATAACAATAATTGGGTGCATGGAAAATGGTAACCACATTCCTATCATGACACCAATTATATCCCTCCATCACGAGCTGGTGAGCACGGGAAACCAGTGTGGGACCATTGGCATGGTTAAACGTTTCAGAAATGTCTTGTCCAAATGTGTAGCCAGCACCACGTGGAGAAATACCCCACCCAACGATCATCTGGATCTGACCATAGTAGATCACACATTGGACCCTCATGTGGAACTTCCTGTAGTCTATCCAGGGCTCTTATATGATCCAGTGGATCTATAGGTGGAGAGAGGCCCCCATGGAGGCAGAATATCTGTCCATCTACTAAAGCTGTGAGTGGAAGACAATCAAACAGATCTGTAAAATATTTGCAAACATTAGCATTTCCATATTTTCCTAGACATTCATCATAAAAGCCATACACTTGAGTAATTTGTCGACTTTCGTGGTTTCCTCTTAATATTGGAATGCGTTCTGGATAACGCACCTCTAATGCCACCAGAAGAGTCACGGTCTCCTCTGTCCACGTAGTCAGTCGCCCATGAACAGACAGTGTATCTGGTGACTTCCCACCGATTCTGAAGAGTCCCATAAGGTCATGGAACTGACCATGGACATCTCCACAAACGGTCACAGGGCAGCGGACCTCTTGCACATTTGATGCTTTTGTTAACATTTCCTTAGCCTTTTCGCACAGCGTCCGCACTCGGTTCTCGTTCAGCTGCTTACACTCGTTCGGCTGCTCGACTCACTGGTGTAGCTCCTTGGTGAATGCTTTGTCGTCCATGTCTGCGTCCGTGTTTCGCCCCCCACCCTCCCACTCCCACCCCGGGCGCCTCGAGTTGGTGAGGGGTGCGGGGAGGTGTAGGGTGCGCGGCAAGGCCTCTGCGGGCTCGGCGGCCGCTACTCACGGCCCCGGCTCTCGCTCGCCTGTTGGGGGATCTTTAATAAAATTTTACTTGCATGTGGCATCAATGGTATTGTTCTGTAATTTGAGTGTTTCTTTTAGTCATCTTTCTTTTGGATGGGTACAGATTGAATCTTGTCCAGTGAAATGACCAAGTAGTTGTCTTCCAAATTTCTTGGCATAGAAAAGCGAGTCCTTCCAGTGCTTGAACTTGTTGAAACATTTCACTTGGTATTCCATCAATTCCTGGAGTTTTGATTTTGCAGCTTTGACTTCTTCCTTCGATACGATTGGTGCTTGATCAAATCTTACCTCTTGAAATGGTTGATTGCTGACTAGTTCTTTTTGGTACAGTGACTCTGTGTCTTCTTCCAGGGATGCTTCCTGTATTGTTCAATACTTTCTTCCAAGAATCTCTAAATATTGAAATGCAAGGCTTGATATTTTTGTTTAGTTTAAGATAGTCTGAGCATTAAAAAAAGAGGTAGACAATGAAAATTAATGGCTAAAATTACTAAATCAAACAACAAAATGGATGAATCTTAAAAAGCATTATATTAGGTGAAAAAAGTCAGATGCAAAAGATCACATGTGAATAATGTGATTCCATGTCCATAAAATTCTTGGGAAAAAAATCTACCTATGGCAACAAAAGTAAATCAGTGGCTTTCAGAGGCTGGTAGTGAGGGGAAAGAACTAGCTAAAAAGAATTATGGGAGATACTCTGGTATTATATAAATATTCTATATTTTATCTGTAGTGGTCATCACAGATTATATTCCTTTAAAACATGTTGAATTTTATATTTAAACCTGATGACGTTTGCTACGCTGACTTTCATTATAGCCCAATTAAACAAATGAACAGTAAAAGAAAGAGTTTTCAAAAAGCATATTCTAACTTGGAAACATTTAATATAAAATTGATGTCAGGACAACAGTTTAAGGCTCATATTATAGTTTAAAATTTTGATCTGTGTTAGCAATGCCAGTGAAACAAAAATGGGGGTACACTACCATCTAGCGGTCTAATTGCACATTTGAACTAATAGAGAACACCACAGTCAAAAATGATTGATTATTTGACCCAGAAAGGCCCATATTATAGTCTGTTAAAAGACATTAACAGCATAAATGAAGAAAACTTCCTAGAATTTTAAAAGACAGTTGTATAACATTTAGTCATTGTTTTAAAAAATGCTTGAGAAATCATAGAAAAAGAATAGTTTCTTATACTGTCTGGTAATTCTTGACATCAAATTAGCATTACTAAATATTATATTTTAATAAAGATGAGTCAAAATTTCCTACTTTCACTAGAATTATATAATATATTCCTGGATTTTTTAATCAATACAAAACATTAAAAGAAAACCATAATTCAAAAAAGACATGCATCTATTGAAAACGATAAAATTGTGACAATGGATAGATGAATGAATAATATACTGCCCAAACATTAAAATTCTTAAAAAACATTTTACAGATATTATTACAATCCATATTTCCATTAGACCAAGCATAATTGTACTATTTCTGCCATCATTATTTTCAATATTTTTCTTCCTCTTGAACTCCTTGAATCTCCTCACCACCACCACCCCCATGATCCCTCATTATATATTATTATTGATTTTTTTTGCCATAACTTCCACCATCGCATTTATCCAATCACCTAAAATTCTGATGTTCATTCCCTTCAAGTGGGCTTATGCAGTCACCATTGCTATCAGTTCCCTTCCCCCTTTCCTCCCCTCTCTTCCCATCTCCGCAGGGAGTCATCACTCCTCTTCCTGTTTCTACCTTGAATTTTGGGCATTGAAAGATCTCAATTGAATTACGGTACAAATGCAGGTCCAGCAAGATTAGTGATGTAAAACTGAGGCCATCATAGTGGGAGGAGAAAATTTTAAAGAACTGGAGGACAGTTGTGAGTGTCATCAGTGCTCTAAGTCCCCTGATACATCCTCCCTTCCATATGGCCCTTCTGTGAGGGACTGTGCCATTATTTTACAGCTGGACTTTGTGTCTTGACCTTCCCTTTGTTTCTTTACATCAGTTTGATTACTTCTTATTGAACTTCTGACACCTATCACAGTCAACACCTCATGATCACACAGGCTGGTTATGCTTCCTCCATGTGGGTTTTGTTGCTTCCCTGCTAGATGGCCGTTTGCTTAACTTTATGCCTTTAAGATGCCAGATGTTATATGTTTAAATAGCCAGGCACCATCAGCTTCCTTCACCACTTTTGCTTATGCGATTGTGTTGGGAAGGTAAGTATTATACATTGGCACATTATTAGAACAAAGTGTTCTTGTACTGATGTAGGAATTAAGTAGAGCCCCGAAGTCTGCCTGCTTACTTATTGTATTTACTTATATATATATATACATAGGTAAACATACCGATCTTATATATTTATATCTTTACATATATAGTTACCTATATTTATACCTATATACATTTTTTATGCCCTCTGCTTAACTATCATGTTCGCCCATCATTCACCTCTCAGTAATTCCTCTCCAGTGCATCTCGCTTCATCAACCATCACCAGGGACACTACACCCTCCTCGCCATTGGTTGTAGGGCCCTTGCTATTCCCCTGTCCCTGGTGTATTGGCTCACCACTCCACTTCTCCCATCTACCCTTCTCCTCTACCCACTGTCAGTCCCATTGTTGTCTCCTTGAGATAGACATAAAACAACAACAACAAACAAAAACATAAATAGTTTTGTTCTACCGGCTGACCTTTGTGACCATTCCAGTTCACATGGGGAGCCAAGCACTGTCCCCAGAGTCAGGAATCTCCTTTTGGGATTCCTCGGAGACTTCATAGCTTTGTTCCCATTGCTGATCTGTTGTACTCCCCTTTTGGTTTGACCCCATGTGGGAATATTAAAATTCTTATAATGCAGTAAGTGACCATGCATGCAGAACACAAAAGAATTCCAGGTTTTTTGTCATCCATTTTTAAAAGAGAGTGTTCACTTATTAAGTGTTAAATAGGACAAGGACAAGAAAGCCCAAGAGAGATAACTGGATGAGGAAAAGTTCTAGCCCAAGATCATAATGAGTTCCAAGGATTGGCTAAGATACAGAGCTTTAAAGGGGAATGGGAAGTAAAAGTAGAATGTTACAGAAACATGATTGGAGGCAGATCAATGACTCATCGTGACTGGTGGAACTCCCAAAGCAGGATTGGGGACTTGACTGACACATGCACATCATGTTCAACAGAGGACATTACAGTATTGGTACAGAGGCTTCCCTGAGGCAGTCAGGGCATGACTCATGACTATACAACCCCAGTACAGAGATTTCCATCAAGGACATGCCAATGTGAGCCCCTAGCAGTGACTGCCTCTCCTTCTAATAAGGGTCATGGGGACAAAAACCTAAAGGAGAGAATGGTATCAGGGCTGAAATGGTGAACATGTGGTTTGCACAGGCTATGGCTGATAATGGAAACCCCAAATCCACACACACAGTCCGCACATGGATCAAGCCTCGGGTCAGGCACCTCTGATCATTCAGTTATCAGACAGAAAGGAATGGAAATCGATGACAGCACACAGAGGGAGGTTAAAACGGAATAGCTTATCCTTTGCTCTCCTTTTTGACCCATTTTAAAGCTGTTTCTCTTTTGAAAAAGTAATGTGAAGGAAATCCATATGGACCATGCCCCTGGTGACTCCCCTGTGACCATGGGCAAGGCATGGGAATAGGCCTGCTATCATGCAGATTACATTGGAAAGTGGATTGTTGCAAATGGATTAGATTAAACCTTACCCTCTTTCTTTTGATCTCCCTATGGCCATTTAAATCTGTTTAGTTTTTAATAGTTTCTGCTTTGTTTTTGATTGAGAGTTTTGTAGGTTTAACTTTGTTTTCTCATAAGTTTTGTTTGCTTTTAAAGGCTTTTCTCTGTAGGAAATTCTGGAGTGGTGATCTATAGATAAAGTAACTAGATTAATGGCTCCTGGGGGATATAAAAGGGGAGGTTGGGGAGAAAGGAGGAGCCAATAATAATGAGTTTAAGACTGAAGAAAATGTCCTAAAACTGATTGCAATGATGACTGTACAATTGTTCTCGATGTGATTGAACTATTGAATTGTATGATATGTGAATTACCAACAATTGCAGCCCTAAAATGTTGGGGACAAATGCTTTCCTGTGCACTCTGAGTGCACGACTATTTACATCCCTGGACAATGGTCCGAAGGAATCCAATGGAGACTCAATCTGAACGGAGACTCTGCTAATGGATTTATGGGGTTCACTGTCATCCATAGCCTTGTGCAAACAGGATGCTCAGAATTTATCCTCTAATAAAATTCCCTCCTCTGGATCATGGATTTATTAACAATTCTTGTATCACTTGGGCTGGTGTGCTACTTCCATGTGGACTTACTTCACATAGATGGCTTTGTGCTTTAAGACAGATTTTAAGACCCCAGATGCCATTCTTTGTGAGACCTGGGCACCATCTGAGCTCTTCCCCACACTTTGCTGTAGCACTCACAATTACAGTGAGCACCATAGTGGAATTACTGAGCAGGGGCGCCTAGTATGACCTTGTTTTCTTAGCTAAAAGCTACGACTAACAGTGAATGAAACATCCATTCATACGAACACATTTATATGACCACATGGTCCACATTAGAGGCAGCGTTTTCAGCTTCTTGAGAAACAATATAGGTAACCTCCCGAGACACTTGATAATTTTCACAATAGTATCACTATTCTAGGCAATCATATAGAATTTAAAATATCATCGAGAAAAAGAAATTATACATTATAGGGAAGCGTTTTAGAGTAAAACACATGGAACATTCAATTAAATAGAGTAAAAATTTGAATGACAAACTGCTTAAGAAATCAATGAGATTTAGACACTAGGCAAAACTTTTAATAATGCTCATTCACCAAGGCAAAACTGTATCTGCAATACTTAGCCATTTCATAAAAGCAATACCATATGCCCCATGGTGTCATTGATGATGGCTCCCATTACAATGATAATGATGTCTCCACAGTGAACCAGATATATATATATACATACCAGAGATATTTAAATGGATTGTGAGTTCACACTTCATTGTAGCCCTAATCTGAGTACAATTGTTATGCTGTGTCCCTACTCCATCCCTGTGGGATACAAAACAGTTTCTCCCCAGGTTGATCCCCACATTTATTGTATGCCCAGCCGAGGACACAACTCGAAACACATGGTACATGATTGCAGCACACTTAAAACAAGCTGCTTAGAAGTTATCTCTCTGGGGGCATCAGCCATCCAAAGCAATCAGACTCTATCTACTGTCCCACCACAGGTGGGGCTCACACCTTACAGGTAAGGATAGGGAATGCTTCACTGGAGAGTCCAGAAAAAAGGTCAAGCCCATTCAAAGACGACCAAGGTTAGGCCGCCATCTTGAGTCTAGGATCCGCCCATCTGGTCACATGTGTACCCCTAATCCCTCCTCTTCCTATTGCATGTCCACCCCTAGATCGTGCTCCTCCCGTTGCTGTATTCCCTATGGCACAACCCCTTCCTGTGATGCATGTGGTTACCTGTAATCCAGGGGGCTTGCATGCCACTAAGTATATATAAGCCTTGGTCAGAAATAAAGTCTCTCTCTCTCCTCCTTCTCCCGCTCTCTGTGCGGACCTGGCTACTGAGATCATGGCTGTCCAGGAGGTAAGCATGCTACCATAAAATGTGTCTGACTCCTTTATTTTTTTCTTCTCTCATCTCTCTCTTATGTTCTATGAGTTTACAATGATCTTTATATATTATCACCGGACAATTGTGCCTACAGACCTCCTGCGATTTTCAGAGGCTGGTTAGTCTGACACATACTTGCCATCAAGCAAAGATTACTCAAGCGGTAGTGCTTTAGCAAAGTGTGTTGAGGAAACCAGATGGTGCCGGGCTATCAGAAAGAAAAGTCTCTAGAGTTTTAAAGGCTTGGCATAAAACATGCATTCATGTAAGTGAGGGGCCCGTTAAATCCACAAGGAAGAAGCTCGTGAAATTCAGAGATTGTTAACAATAAAATGCAAGACTGGAGGAGGGAATTGTATTAGAGGTTGGATTCAGAGCATTTGGTTTGCAGAAGACTATGGGTGGCAGTGAAAACCCCAAATCCATTTGCAATGTTCCTTCTGACCTCTGACAAGGGATGTGATAGTCTTGCTTACAGACACAGTGCTTCGGAAAGTGGATTATTGTAGATGTGATCAGATGAACACCTTGTCATTGGTTCTCCTTTTTGACACACTTTTAAGTTATTGCAGTGTTTTAACACAGATTTATTGGCACTTCTTCAACATATCATTCAATTCAATTGTTTAATCATATCAAGAAGAGTTGGACACTGGCTACCACAATCAATTTTAGAACATTTTCTTTTTCATTGTACTCCTTGATGAATCACGAGAATACTGCACAATTTTATTTGTGGTCCTTTGGTGATAAGAATGATACAGCACTCAGAAGCAACGAATTCCACATGGAAGAACACACCAACCTGTGTGATCGAGTGGTCCCAAAGGGATCAGTTACCAGGCATCAAAGAACAAAAAATCATATAATTGACAGCACACCTCCATCATAGGATCGCTGAAGACAAATGGGTGCATAAGCAAATGTGGTGAAGAAAGCTGATGGTGCCTGGCTATCAAAAGAGATAGTGTCTAGGGTCTTAAAGGCTTGAAGGTGAACAAGCGGCCATCTAGCTCAGAAGCAAAAAAGCCCACATGGAAGAAGCACACCGAACAGTGTGATCATGAGGTGCCAAGGGACCAGGTGTAAGGCATCATGCAAAAAAAAAAAGATATGTGTGTGTGTATGTATGTGTATATGTATATATATATATATATATATATATGTATATACCATATTAAATGAAGGGGGAAGTGCAGAGTGGAGACCCAAGGCCCAAGTGTCGGCCAATGGAGATCCCCTCATAGAGGGGTTTAGGAGAGGAGATGGGTTAATTAGGGTGCGAGGTAGTACCGATGAAGAACACAGCTTTCCCCCAGATCCTGGATGCTTCCTCCCCCCAACTACCATGATCCGAATTCTACCTTGCAGGGCTGGATAGGACAGAGGCTGTACACTGGTACATATGAGGGCTGGAGGTACAGGGAATCCAGGGTGGATGATACCTTCAGGACCAAGGGTGTGAGGGACGATGCTGGGAGAGTGGAGGGTGAGTGGGTTGGAAAGGGGAACTGATTACAAGGATCCACATGTGACCTCTTCCCTGGGAGAGGGACAGCAGAGAAGGCGGGTAGAGGGCAAGATATGACAAAATAACGATGTATAAATTACCAAGGGCACATGAGGTAGGGGGGAGAGGGGAGGGAGGGGAAAAAAAAAAGAGTACCTGATGCAAAGGGCTTAAGTGGAGAGCAAATGCTTTGAGAATGATTGGGGCAGGGCATGTATGGATGTGCTTTATACAATTGATGTATGTATATGTATGGATTGTGGTAAGAGTTGTATGAGTCCCTAATAAAATGTAAAAAAAGAAAAGAGGAGGAAAAAAAAAGAAAATGATTAGGGCAAAGAATGTACAGATGTGCTTTATATAATTGATGTATGTATATGTATGGACTGTGATAAGAGCTGTATGAGACCCTAATAAATTGTTTTAAAATGTTTAGAATAACAATAATAAAGTACTTTTTAAAACAGAAAAAAAAGAATGATACAGCAACAATACCAAACACACATACACACACACACACACACACACACACACGTAACCAGGACTTTTGAGCAGTTGGGGACAGTGTCTGGCAATAGATTGTTTTACTATGGGTGGTCCTTTAGGCTGGCAGGATAGGATTAAGATTCAGGCTAAGTGAAGGATTTTGGTGTCTGGTGTGGCTGAGAATTCTGTATGGTTATGATTTAGGTGAATCATCTTAAAGAAATAGACCTCTGGTGGATCAGAGGGAGGGAACAGAATGCACTCTTTTGGGATGTTGGAAGTGACCAAGTGGGATTGGGGGAGTAGGGTCTATGACTGCCACCTGCCTAGGTGGTCTAGGAGGGCAGGAGGGAGCAAGAGCCTACTCACAGGGCAGGATGATCATCTGAATGACTTGGGGTGCTGACCAGGGGCTGGTGTCATGGCACAGCTGACAAGTTGCTCATTCTATCCAGTAGCTCGGTTGGGAGTGGCCTCTGGGCACTGGAAGTTATGCTCTTTGTCTCACACATAACTCCCTGCCTCTGCGTTTTAAACCCACTGTTGCACTTTCTCACACCTTGCTAAGGGGCCAGGTGAGTGTTGTCTGATAAATAATTTTTTAAAAAATCCTGCGAATAGCCAGAATGGTCATGCTTTTGGGGTGCCTTATGATGGTGCTGTGCAGAGCTGCACCTCAGGGAAGGATAATTATTTTTTGCCTTCTGGGATGGAGCACCCCTGCATTGTGTGGAGAGTTAGTTGAATCACTATTTATGCCCATTCCAGGCTTCCCGGGACTCATGCCCCTGCATAAGCTGTGCTATCCTTGCTTTTGGGGGTGGCAGGGCTCAAAGGAGGGTTGAATGGAGCTCCCTTGCTTTGTGCCCAGAGCCAAGCCTATTTGTGCTTCTATCCAGCCCTGGCTGGTCATGCAGAGCTACATCCTCCTGAAGAAGAACAAAGCAAGGTTTCTCCTGCTCCCTAAGTTCAAACCCGACCATGTAAGCACCACAGTCCAACAGCCTGGGATCGATGCAGTGACAGACACATCAATGAATGGAGGGGATGGAGGACGCAGAAGTATGTCCATCTACTTGTGGACAGCTATTCTTTGACAAGAGGTCATAACCCACTAAATGGCAAAGAAACAACCTCTAGAAACAGTGGCTGACAAAATTGCAGAGCCATTTAAAGAAAAAATGAAAAAGGATCCATAACTGTCCTGATTTGACTTTGCTTATGGATACGGACTTCACAAGATTCCAACTGGAAAGAAGATTCCTCATATCAGAGAATATGATTGTCTCCTCACAGCACTGGGTTGATGTAAGTGAACAGTATAGAAATTGGTTACCCAACATGGGGTGGATTAGCTGCGTGAAGCAGCTGGCTTACAAACTCTCATAGGTGGGGGAATATACTCATACACTCATAGGATTATAGGATTAAGGTGTAGGTGTTACCTAACTGAAATTGTTAAGCATGGGATATTGTGTTGTTTGAGAGGTTGGAGATGGAGGTGCAGAACAGAGATAGAATTTAGGCAGAAACATGATGTTGAGAAAGATTTTATCAAGGCAAAGAAAGAACTCCCAGGAGGGAAGGGAGAGCAGAGAAGGATGAGGGCAGCTTGAGCCCCCGGGCATGTTCTGAGACCCAATAAGTTAGGTCAGGGAAACCGCGCCTGGCAGTGAGGCAGTGGGACCTATAGAGGTCTTGAGCCAAGGTCGTATGTACTCATAAGAGGGAAGGAGGCCTTCTAGTGCTGCAGTGGCAGGATCTGAGTCAGGTGTGGTTTGTGAGTAAATCGTCTCAGAACACTGAGGGAAGGGGCTGTACAGACCCGGCCTGGAGGGATAAGCCCCTTGGAATGCTGGAGGCAGGGATTGCACAGCTCAGCTCTGACCTTGAGAGGCAGAGGGAAGGAGTCGCACAGCCCAGCGGGCCATCTTTCAGGAAGCTAGGGGAGATGGCTGCATTGTCCGGGCCTGGCCCAAACATTGTTCACTTAGAGAATATTATGTTTCAATGAGGCTTTGGCACATTTTCAATTGTATGCATTTTAGTTTTATCCTGTTACGTACAGATTATATTTTATTACTGTTTATTTGAAAATTATACATGCTTAAAGAGTTGTGTGAAAGTGTCCAGTGGACAAGGCATGGTCTCTGGTAGTTACATAATCTGGTGTCACTTTGAGACTTAAATTTGAAGGGGTGGAGGTTAGCCTGTCAATCAGGTCGCAGCTTGATGACCTTATTTGGAGGCAAAAGGGAAATAAATAGCTCACCGAAGGCCAGATACACTCTCCCCGGAAGACAAGCCACATGGAGCTAGCCTGACAGAGTCAGAGTGCTGGAGCTGGAGGAGCAATGTGGAGACCCATGCCAGTGCTGAGATGCTTCTACCGTCATGGGATCCACAAGACTTTCTACCCACTGGCCTGTGACCTTCCTGTATTCAGCATCATGGCATGTGTTGCATGAGTCTGAAGACGAATTTACAGACTCGTTTCAGACATCTGGGCTAATATTGGACTTATGAACTTGATCTGGACTGGGCTGGGATGTATCCTTATTATACAATTACTTTTTATATAAAGTTCTTTCTTGTACACACATATGAATGTCTCTGGATTTGTTTCTCTAGTCTACCCACACTACTATATTACTAACACATATTTAAAATTTTTAACAAGGTGGATCAATGCCCTAAAACTATAAATATCATCAAAGAAAAAATAATGGCAAAGTAAGGACCATAGTATGTATTAAAATACAAGTAGGAGAAAACAAACTAGATGACTGAGACCTTTTAAAAAGTAAACATTTATATGTATAAAAAGACTTCACCACATGCAGTTAAAGATGGTCAACTGATCACACAGACAGTAAATCCAACCACCACACTTAGGACAAAAAAATGTCTCTCATTGGAATTCCAGATTAAGAAAAAACAAACAAAAATCAACAGAGAAAATATTATCAGATATCATGGAAGAGAACCTCCCCAACACCATAAAGGTAGGGGCCAGGGGAACATTGTTATTCAGGCAGTGGAGAGAACCCCAAACATTATCGATCCTAAAAGAAAGACACCATGGCCTATCATTTTCAAACTCCCCAGTGTCAAGGGTAGAGAGAAAATCTTGAGAGGAGAGAAATAGAACAGCTATCAACAAAGGAAAATCAGTAGGAATAAGTTCCATTTGTTTCCAGTGGAAACTATGTAGGCAATAAGACACTGGAGTGACATGTATAAAATTCAAGAATCGTCTATCCAGCACAGCTCCGTCTAATATGAGGTTGAAATAAATTTATTTCCACAGAAGGAAAAATTAAAGGAATTTGTAAAAACAAGGCCAGCATTTTCTTTCTGCTTGAGCCTTGTGTTTTGGCTCCGCTTTTTCTGTCCCTCCACCACCCTCACACCCTTGTGGACCCCTGATAAATTATAAATTATTATCATTTTCATATTTTACACCATCCACTGTCTCCCTTCTCCCACATTTATGTTGTTCATCCTCCTGGGGTGGGATGTGTGTAGGTGGAGGGGTTATACATCAATCATTTTAGTTGGTTCCCTGTTTCTGTCCCTTCTCCCCACACTTTCCCCTTCCCCTCATGGTATCGTTACTCCCATTTCTGTTCCTGAGGGTTTTATCTGTCCGAGTTCCATGTGCCAAGAGCTCTTTTCCTGTACCAGTGTACATGCTCCAGTCTAGCCTGATCTGTGACGTATATGGAGTCATGATAGTTTCAGAGAGGAAGCATTAAAGAACTAGAGGAATGTAATGTTTTCTTTTGTTTTCATGTTCCTGCTATTTCTATTGTTGATGTCCAGTTTTATGTCATTGTAATCTGAGAACAATGATTGTAGGATCTCAGTGTTTATTTAATTTGTTGAGGCTTCCTTTGTGACCTAACATGTGGGCTATTCTAGAGAATATACAGTGTGTGCTGGAGAAGAATGTATATGTTGTTGTTGTTGACTGGACTTCTCTGCACATGTCAAAGAGAGGAAGACACTTGATTGTGTTGTTGATCTTTTCTGTTTCTATATTGTGTTTCTTTCCTGATCTCTATTTCCTTGAAAGTGTTGTGTGGAAGTCTCCTACTATTATTTTAGAAGATTTTATTTCTGTTTTCAACTCTTTAACAGCTGGATGTATTTTGAGAGTCTTTCATTGAGTACATCAATGATTATTAAGATTAAGTGTTCTTAGTGTATTGTTCCTTTAATAACGATAGAGTGGTCATTCTTGTCTCTCATTATACTATTTTCCTTAAGTCTGTTCTATCAGAGATTGATATTCCCACTCCTGGTTGCCATGGGCCTAGATTTTTCACCATCAATTGATTTTTGGTGTATTTTTGTCTTTGAGTTAAGGTGTGTGTTTTAGGCCACATATACACGAGTCTTATTTTCTAATCCAGGCTCCTACTCTCTGTCTTTTGATTGGTGCATTTAATCCATTGACATTCGATGCCACTGAGGGTAATTGAGGGTTTGTGGTCATTTTGCTGTGCTTGTGTTTGGTTTCTTTTCCCTTTTTGTGCATAGTTTTATGAGTGTGCTTGTTACTCCTCTATTTCTGTACTGTTTTGAGCGTTACTTTCACTGTACTGGTGTCAGAGTGGTGTTGTGCAGTCTTTCTCGCAGATAGGTCTGCTGTTGTTGATTCTCTGTGCATAGTGAGCTAGTTAATATTTTTTATAATGCTGGCCTTGCTTTTATGAACTCATTTAGTTTTTCCTCATCTGGAAATACCTTCATTTCTCCCATATTTCAAGGAGAATTCTGCTAGATATAGGATTTGTGTTTGGTAGGGTTTTTGTTTGTTTCTTTTCTTTCAGAATTCTATACATGTCATTCCTTTATCTTCTTCATTTCTTTGTATCTTCTTCATAGTTTCTGCTGAGAAATCTGAGTTTATCCTTATTGGCTTTCCTTTATAGGTGACTCTTGTGGGTTTCTTGTACTATTTTCACTTCAGAGTTTTTGGTTTCTTCTAGTTCCAGATTCCAACTGAGATGTAGTTTGTTTCTCTTAATAGTGTCCCACATCAATCTCAAGGTTTCTTCAGACTACTTTGGGGTTTGTTGTTGTTGATTGTTCCTCTTGTCCATTGTAGTCACAGTGATTGTTTTCAAACTCAGTGATTGATTTTCCTCTTATTCCATTCTATGCCTCTGGTCTTTAACTGTGTTGCCTTAAACTTTATTTTCTGGGGTTCCTTTGGACTTAAGGATTTGAATTTCAATTTCCTCTGTTGTCCTTGGGAGTGTTCCTGAAATTTCTTGAAAGGACCAAAACATCATTCTTCTGAACTCAGTTTCTAGTAGTTCCAGGACATCTTCTCCAGAATCGAGCCTTCAATTTGGGTGATTTTTTTCTTTTGTAGTTTGTTGTTTTGTTGGTGTGTGTGTGTGTGTGTGTGTTACTGTTGTTTACTGCTATTTCCTCAACATTGTGATGCGGCTATTAGTGGTATGTTAGCTGCTGGGTCATAGACAGATAATAGACTCTGGAGATGTGGGAGAGGTCTAATAGGAGCTTGGCACCATGGTGGTGGGAATAGAGAAAAAGGGAGAGAGATTGATAAGTGGGGAGAGGAGGAAAGAGAGAGAATAAAAATAAATAAAAGTAGTGAATGTAATTGTGTTAGTTACATAATCTGGTGTCAACTTGAAACTACTAAAAGTGGAGTGGAGTTTAGCCTATCAATCAGGTCACTGCTTGATGACCTCATTTGAAGGCTCAATGGCAATAAAGAGCTGGCTGGAGACAAGACACACAGACTCTCTCTGCTTGTGTCACTGTAAGAACTTTCTGTTGACAAGCCACATGGAGACACACTGATGGCAACCAGGGCCCTAGAGGTGGAGGAGCAACGTGGAGACCCATGCCAGCACGGAGATGTTTCCACCACAATTGGATGCACAAGACTTTCTACCCAATGGCCGGTGATTTTCCTGCATTCAGCACCACTGCATGTGTTGTGTGAGTCTGAAGAGGAAATTACAGACTGGTATCAGATATATGTGCTAATATTGGACTTATGAACTTGATCTGGACTGGGCTGGGATGTTTTCTTAATATAAAACTGCTCTTTGATATAAAATCCTCTCTCTTATACACATACGAGTGTCTCTGAATTTTTTCTGTAGTCAATCCAGACTAACACAGTAATAATAAGTGGCTGTCTGGATGGGCCAAGAGATTTTCAAAAATAATGAAAAAAAAGTTTTTTAAGATGAGAGATCAGAATTAATAAGATAGAAATATATTTCATGACGGAAAAGAGAGCAAAAAGTGATCATGGGTGGATGTGTAGGGGTAAAGGAACAAAAGAGATAAAAGAAACAAAAATCTCAGGTGTTAGTGATGAAGGTTTGTTGCTAAGACACCATCAATATAGGCATGTCCATGCACACATAAAGGGAAAAAGAGCTCTGGTTTGTGAGTGATGGTGCTGGAATCTACAGGCCTACTTGGTTTTGTCTGCGGGAAATGCATATCAAGGGGGTGGAGTTTCACTGGAAGAAGATGCCAAAGAGGAAGAGGGATAAAACTAGAAAAGAGTTGTTATAATAAAACAAATGTATAATAAAACAAAAGAAAATAAAGCAAAATTTTCTTGTGAGGATTTCTGCTCCCTTGGTAATGTTGCATATGAAAGTTTGCTGTGTGGACTAGGTAGGGCACGTGGAAGCATGGAGGGCACCAGAGAACAAAGCAGGAAAGTAAGAGGAAGGAGGGAGGGGATGGTGTTGCGAAGTTCTCTTCCATGATATCTGGTAATACTTTCTCAGTTGATTTCTGTTTGTTTTTTCTTATTCTGGAATTCCAACGAGAGACATGGGTCATGCTTGATTGTGTCCGACACCATTCACAGGCTTTTTTCATAATCCCTTGATTTTGGGGGTTGATTGTTTATCTTATTGGTTATATTAGAAGTACTTGTCTTTGAGCTCATGATTTCAGTTTTCCTTCCCTTTAACGGTATTATTCTGTTCTTTTACTGTACTTTTATTTCCATCTTATTATTGATCTTTTGGTGTTCTATTTGGTTTAGGGTTTCTAGTTTTTCCATTTTCCCTCAATCTGTTGTATCTAAACACTACGCTCCTAAATTCTACTTCTGATAATACCAGAGTCTCATATTCAGAGTAGTCCTTGGAGCCTGTGTATTTTTCAGTTGTTTGTGGTGGGAACCTACCTTTACAGGAGAGAGGGACACTGGAGTCTATGTTGCCTGGCGGAAGACATGGGGTCTTTCTTGCCTGGTCCTGAGGATGGCCAAAGGTGTACTTACCAGGCTGTGGGGACATATGGGGGCTTTCCTTCCAAGGTCTTGGAGTAGGTTGGGGCATCCCCAGCTGGGATTCAGGGATGCCTGGGGTCCTCCTTACAGGATTATTGGGATTGCCAGAGCTTAGCTTGCTAGGACAGTTTTAATTTCTTGACAATTTTTCTCCTAAGTGCTGTGGCTGGATTTACTGCTTGTATGATCAGTTGACCATCTTTAACTGCATGTGGTGAAGTCTTTTTATACATATAAATGTTTACTTTTTAAAAGGTCTCAGTCATCTAGTTTGTTTTCTCCTACTTGTATTTTAATACATACTATGGTCCTTACTTTGCCATTATTTTTTCTTTGATGATATTTATAGTTTTAGGGCATTGATCCACCTTGTTAAAAATTTTAAATATGTGTTAGTAATATAGTAGTGTGGGTAGACTAGAGAAACAAATCCAGAGACATTCATATGTGTGTACAAGAAAGAACTTTATATAAAAAGTAATTGTATAATAAGGATACATCCCAGCCCAGTCCAGATCAAGTTCATAAGTCCAATATTAGCCCAGATGTCTGAAACGAGTCTGTAAATTCGTCTTCAGACTCATGCAACACATGCCATGATGCTGAATACAGGAAGGTCACAGGCCAGTGGGTAGAAAGTCTTGTGGATCCCATGACGGTAGAAGCATCTCAGCACTGGCATGGGTCTCCACATTGCTCCTCCAGCTCCAGCACTCTGACTCTGTCAGGCTAGCTCCATGTGGCTTGTCTTCCGGGGAGAGTGTATCTGGCCTTCGGTGAGCTATTTATTTCCCTTTTGCCTCCAAATAAGGTCATCAAGCTGCGACCTGATTGACAGGCTAACCTCCACCCCTTCAAATTTAAGTCTCAAAGTGACACCAGATTATGTAACTACCAGAGACCATGCCTTGTCCACTGGACACTTTCACACAACTCTTTAAGCATGTATAATTTTCAAATAAACAGTAATAAAATATAATCTGTACGTAACAGGATAAAACTAAAATGCATACAATTGAAAATGTGCCAAAGCCTCATTGAAACATAATATTCTCTAAGTGAACAATGTTTGGGCCAGGCCCGGACAATGCAGCCATCTCCCCTAGCTTCCTGAAAGATGGCCCGCTGGGCTGTGCGACTCCTTCCCTCTGCCTCTCAAGGTCAGAGCTGAGCTGTGCAATCCCTGCCTCCAGCATTCCAAGGGGCTTATCCCTCCAGGCCGGGTCTGTACAGCCCCTTCCCTCAGTGTTCTGAGACGATTTACTCACAAACCACACCTGACTCAGATCCTGCCACTGCAGCACTAGAAGGCCTCCTTCCCTCTTATGAGTACATACGACCTTGGCTCAAGACCTCTATAGGTCCCACTGCCTCACTGCCAGGCGCGGTTTCCCTGACCTAACTTATTGGGTCTCAGAACATGCCCGGGGGCTCAAGCTGCCCTCATCCTTCTCTGCTCTCCCTTCCCTCCTGGGAGTTCTTTCTTTGCCTTGATAAAATCTTTCTCAACATCATGTTTCTGCCTAAATTCTATCTCTGTTCTGCACCTCCATCTCCAACCTCTCAAACAACACAATATCCCATGCTTAACAATTTCAGTTAGGTAACACCTACACCTTAATCCTATAATCCTATGAGTGTATGAGTATATTCCCCCACCTATGAGAGTTTGTAAGCCAGCTGCTTCACGCAGCTAATCCACCCCATGTTGGGTAACCAATTTCTATACTGTTCACTTACATCAACCCAGTGCTGTGAGGAGACAATCATATTCTCTGATATGAGGAATCTTCTTTCCAGTTGGAATCTTGTGAAGTCCGTATCCATAAGCAAAGTCAAATCAGGACAGTTATGGATCCTTTTTCATTTTTTCTTTAAATGGCTCTGCAATTTTGTCAGCCACTGTTTCTAGAGGTTGTTTCTTTGCCATTTAGTGGGTTATGACCTCTTGTCAAAGAATAGCTGTCCACAAGTAGATGGACATACTTCTGCGTCCTCCATCCCCTCCATTCATTGATGTGTCTGTCACTGCATCGATCCCAGGCTGTTGGACTGTGGTGCTTACATGGTCGGGTTTGAACTTAGGGAGCAGGAGAAACCTTGCTTTGTTCTTCTTCAGGAGGATGTAGCTCTGCATGACCAGCCAGGGCTGGATAGAAGCACAAATAGGCTTGGCTCTGGGCACAAAGCAAGGGAGCTCCATTCAACCCTCCTTTGAGCCCTGCCACCCCCAAAAGCAAGGATAGCACAGCTTATGCAGGGGCATGAGTCCCGGGAAGCCTGGAATGGGCATAAATAGTGATTCAACTAACTCTCCACACAATGCAGGGGTGCTCCATCCCAGAAGGCAAAAAATAATTATCCTTCCCTGAGGTGCAGCTCTGCACAGCACCATCATAAGGCACCCCAAAAGCATGACCATTCTGGCTATTCGCAGGATTTTTTAAAAAATTATTTATCAGACAACACTCACCTGGCCCCTTAGCAAGGTGTGAGAAAGTGCAACAGTGGGT